>NC_143054.1:200145416-200482500 GCF_052426305.1 Pelodiscus sinensis | reverse complement strand
AGTGTGCAGCTGACCAGGGGAAGGACACTGGGGGCCGGTTCCAGGACCATGAAATGACGGGCTGGTCTCAGCAAGGCGCGAAGGGCCAGCCCCAGCGTGCCGTGCTGAAATGGTGAGTTATTTGGGATTATTAATAGTTGAGCGTTGCATCTGGTTTTATGGGAGGGGGGAGGGGCATCCATTCCTTTCAGAAATGAGCCAGAAACCGAAATGTTAAAGTCTTTAGTCATGGAAAGCAGAGTCTCTAAAGCTTCCGAAATGGCACCTCATTCCGATGGGGCAGGAAAGGGGTCGAGCTCCCTGTTCTCTCCCAGAAATCTGCTCCGCTCTCCAAGCGGGGTCTGGGAGACAACGAAAGTCCCTCTTTGTCAGCAACTCGACTGAAACAATATCTTCATAAATAGGCCCATTAATCACGAGGAGGAGGAGAGCTGCAATTCCAATGGGGCAAAACACTGGAGCACAGTTAGACTCAACCCAAGAACATTCCACTCTTAGCAAGACCAGGCGGTTTGGATGCGTCTTTAACAGACACTGTGCTCGTTATGTATTATAAATTCCCCCAAAAATATGTGTTGTGAGCAACATGTGTTATTCCTCTGCCTTGGGCACTGGGGGAATTGCAATTAATATCAAGAAATGACACCTTAAACCCTTTCAAAGGATAGAGCTGTGTGGTTTATCTGGAATTCAACCCAAAATTCTAGGAATTCCATTATCCGGCAGAGAGGGAGACTTTATTTGCCAAAAGGGGAAAAAAGTAAACAACCCTCTTACACAGCCTTTCCAGTTGGAGAGAGCACATTGGCCTCTAGGTTTCCTAGTGGCCTTTCCTTAGCTAAGTCTCTGTTAAACATATTTACAGCTCTGTCTCTGGAAAGAAAATCAGTACTCACAGGATGAGTCAAGTTGGGTTCCTCTCTCATGTCATCGCCATCAAAGCTGGCGTCAAGTGGGAGTGAATTGTTTGCTGCTCTTCTCTGACACGCTGGTCTCAGACTGTCCCTGGAAGCAACAAGCCTGAATAGAAGATCGAAATCCCGCCCCAAGCTGGGGTGGAGGGAACTGCACATTTCCCCGACCTGGCACCAGGAAACGTGCTGAACGGGCAGGTAACATTCAGGGCTAGGTCATTCCAGGAGAGCGTGGAGCAAAGCCCAGGTTGGAGAGCCATGCCAAACATGTTTCTTGGGATGGGAAAGCTGCGTGTCCGGGAAACCGGAGTAATGCCGCTAATGGCACTGGCCCTGTGGTTAAACAGGCCTACTGGGGTGGGGAGTCAGAGCCTGGGGGTCCATGCACGCGTGTGCTCTGAGCGTGGGAGGTGTTGGTGGCATGCATTGGGGTGGTTGTGGGCAGTACGGATTAACTGTGCAAACCCTAGATCCAAACTCATGAGCTGTGCCTGCCCGAGCTAAGAGGCGCAGGTCTGTTAGTGCACAGATTAGGACAGACTCATGAACCATTCTGGCCCAGCCACTGGAGGGGCACAGAGAGACGCTGGGTAAGCATAAGGTGCATTGACGTGCCACGTTCCAGATCGGCATTGTTGTAACTAGAACATGGCCGAGCGATGGTTCGGGTCAGCGGGAGGCCACGCTGACTCACTACACCGCGGCGTAGTTCTGGCTGGTAGGCAGGCTGGTCTGATGGTGAGGGCCCTGGCTTGGAACTCGGAGCTGAGTTTGAACCCTGGCTAGACCGCTGACTCGCTGCATGGCTTTGGGTGCCGTGGGAGGGATAGCACTCCCTGGTGGCTCCCTTTGCCTGTCTTGTCCTTTTAGGGGGTAAAGGTAGGCACGGTCATGCGTTGCAGGACCCTCTCGCCCATGTCTCGCTGGCTCGTCTCTTCTGCTTCAGGGGCTGGGCACAACCCCTCCCCCATCTGTGTCCCGACTGCTGTTGCTACCCTACCTCCTTGGGAATCCCAGGGCATCTCTGAGAGCTTTATGCCAGCCTGGATCTTGTGAGTCAACACAAGCGGCCCCATGAGCCTTCATGTAGGCGGGGCGGCTCGGTTACCCGGATGTGGTGGGGCTCTCCTTCACTAGGAGTCTAGCCGGCTCCTGTCCCAGCTGTGCCTACCACCCTGATGTCACAATCCCACCTTTGGTTCACAGGGGCACTTTAAGGGAAACATGGCAAGTGACAGTTTGAGTCCAAATGTGGGACGTGATTTCGGCAAAACACCAGCCACGCCCAGGACAGTTTCTGTGGGTGGAGTGGCAGTCAAGGCATTGGCCAAGTTGGCATTGCCTGGGATGGAATGAAAATGGGAGGAGGGTGAGTTTGAGACCCGGAAAGGAAGAGGCGTGAGAGAGGAGAAAGAGGCCATGTGAGAGGAGGAAGGTGGGAATGCCTGGGAGATGCGGGCCTACACTCAGGTGTGACCGCAAAGGGAGTTTGAACCCTCGAGTATGTCTTGTTACACCTCCCAGAGCTGGAATTGGAGATCAAAGCTGCCCTGACTGTGCTCACTTAGCAGGATACTTGTACATTTTTAAGGCCAGAAGGGACCATTATGATCGTCTAGTCTGACCTGTGTGGCACCAGCCGCAGAGCGTGTCCCACGAATTCCTGCATCAAGCCCAGAACCCGTGGTCTTGCTAGTACCTCTTTTAGCAAGGCGAGTGATCTCGCTTGAACCATTCCATGTGAGGGACAATTCACCAACCTCCACGGTAACTTGGCCCAATGGTCGATGTGCTTCTGTTAAACATACACGTCCAGTCTGAACTCTGCTGTCGTCAACTTCCACCCCGGATCACCATCGGCTTTAGCCTGCAGGGTTACAGAGCCTTGCTGCCCACTCCCCTCTCCCCGGGTAGCATGGGGTGCTCTGTGCGTGGCCAGGTAAAGAGTTAATAGATACGGTGCCAGCGGCTGGGGCTCGAGAATACGTAGCAGAGTTCCTGGGTTGTGTTGTGCTCTGCAAGTGTCCTCCCTCCGGCGGATGGGGTCATGTGGCCTCCTAGCCATCGCCAGATGGGGGTGTCTGCCCAGCAATAAACCCCCGGGCAGCAGGTCGCAGAGCCCAGGTCAGCTGGCTTGGATTCCCGGGACGCAGGCTGGAGGGTGGATCCCAGGCTGGGCAGTCCCACGAGAGCCCAAGCTCCACCACAAGCCTGAATGTCCACACTGCAATTGTACAGCCCTGCAAGCCCAGGTCAGCTGACCGGGGCCAGCTGCAGCCATGGTGAGGGTCTTCTAGCACAGTGTAGCCAGACCCTGCTGCTCTGAAAGGAAGGCAGAATAGCCAGCCCCAAAGTCATTTTGGCAACCCTCATCTGAGCCCTCTCTCATTTTTCAACATCCTTTTAAAAGTCGGGACACTAACCCTGGACACAGTCCCCAGCAAAGCTACAGTCCCATTGCACTCCAGTTCTGCTGAAAACTCCTCTCTTTACATGGTAGCTAGACATATAAACCCTTCTAGTCATCAGTTTGCCCGGGGTATTCATGTGCAGTCGGTTTCTACCCGGACCACTACATTCTTGTTAAGAGGCACTGCTTGCTAGGTACAGTCCCCCGACCTACATGGGTTTTGTTCCTAGATGTGTGATCTGGTGTTTGACTGTATGTTTGATTTTGCCCAGCTCTCTATAGATCATTGACCAGGTCTTGTTCATATTTTCCAGCCCCCTGATCTTTGTGTCCCCTGCAAACCTTAGCACTAATGACTGTATATTTCTTCCAGGTCACTAATAGTGAATAGCACAGGGCCAAAACCGGATCGCGGTGCTACCCCCGCTAGAAACACCCAGACTGGCTGATCGTTTTCTTATTACAGTTATGTTTTGAGATCGATCAGTCAGCCAGTTTTGAAGCCACTTAACATGTGCCTTATTGGATTCCAGATGGTGCGAATATTTTAATCAGACTGTCTATAAAAAACCAGCACGCCGTGCCAGGAAGGCGCAGTGATGGTGAGTCTGGAGGGTGCCTGGCTGCATGTACTGGACCTGGGAGAGAGAGAACCTGAGCAGTGTCATCTCAGGTGACTGATACAGACAGAGGGGCCAGATGGGAAGAGGACCACGGAAAAGAGCAGCAACTAAGTAAAGGAAGCCGGATGTGGCTGGTGTTTACAGGTCTCCGGGCCGACACCCAGAGCGATAGGCCTGCCCTGCTTCCCCACTAGGAAAGTGACCTAAAGCCTGAGAAAGAGGACAAGGCTTGTTTGGGCACCCGAGGGAAGGACGGGACTTCAGGGGCCCCATGATGGTGCTGGAGAGTGGAGACGCTGGTGAGGGCGGACAGTTTGAATTCTTTGATGCCTTGGAAGGGTTTAATCCCTTTACATTGTGTGACTTGACCTGCCCAGAGAGGTCAACAACCTACAGGGAGCAGCAAAAGTCCTGCAGTCCCAGATGCAGCCGCAGAAGGAGGTCAGGAGATGAGTGCCCCCATTACCACTTGGTGGGAGCAGTGGGATCTCTTCAGACTGGCCCCTGAAACTAGCAGACAATGGCAGAATTAATAAGACCTGTAGCTAGCAGCAGCACAGCTCTGCTGAACCCCAGCAGGTACTAGCTGAAGGACTGCAGCCAAGCTTAACTAAACGTCTTGTGAGATTTGCCACCTGGCCCCCCGCAGATAATTCACCATGTGGCTCTCCTGGGCATTGCAAACCATTCTTTACAGCTGCCATCAGACACCCTGCATCGGTTGGCGCCCCAAGCAGCTGCCCGGCTCGCCCATGCCTCAGTCCGGCCCTGCCTGTGTGCGAGGGCACCATGTCATCCTCTGGGAGGAGAGACCTGAATATGGGATCGTTTCCCTCTGCTGCAGCTTGGTGTTCTCCTTCCCCGAGGCTTCCCTCCCCCTCGACGCTGTCAGAGCTGGGGTGGGGCCGCTCTGCGGGGGCCCGGACAGTCTCTTCCACGCCCCTGTCTCCCTGGGCTCCTCCAGTTCAGCCTCTCGGGCCTCAAGAGCCCGCCCCGCATCTCGGAGGGCTCTGGGCGACTGGGGCCGAATGCGCACAGATGCCGCCTGCCCACAAGGCAGCTAATCCTCCCTCCTGCGTTTGTCAGTGCAATAGACTGGCTCACCCCACTCTGCTGCTGGGGCCTGCATGGCTTTTATTCTTGCAGGGGATTTCTCTTTGGTTTTGTTCTTTGATTTGGGGGAGAGAGGATTAGACATCAGTTTAGAGAACGTCTGGGAGGAGTTTCTGGCTCTTGTGCTTCCTTGCCAAACCCCCCTGTTCGTCAGAACCTCTGGTCTCTGAGGAGCTGGCTTTTCCACCCCGTTCTCCCTGAGTTAGCATGCCCGTGACAGCATGGACCCCAGCGCTGGCTAGCAAAGTGGGTGGATTTGGGTGGCCCATGCTGCACCCGCACTGCTGTGTCAATTCTTAGCCAGACTCATTAACTAATTACACCTCGGGTCGCAGGAGATCGGACCCTTGCATTCATGAATATGGACTCGGTGCGGAATGCTGCAGCCCAGCTGTGGAAGTCGTGGCTTGTAAAAGAAGCTGTCAGCATTTTATGGTAACTGAACCTGCAGAGATGCCCAGGGTCTCCAATGGAGTCATTAGAGAGCCCAGGGGAGCTGGCTGGGAAATCACATGGTGTCTGCGCCTGATTTCCCTGGGGGTTGTCCCATGACATCCCCCTGGACATGGAATTGAAAACGGAGCCTCCTCACTGCCGCACAAGGAGGGACATTCAGTCTCGGAGACAATAAGGAATTCACAAGGCAGACACATGCCTCTCCCGTGTGCTGCAATGACTGTTTCTGTGTATGTGGCTGACAGCAGGAGCATTCCTGTTGATTCAGGACTTACCTCGCCGAGTTCACATACACCCGGAAGTTTGGATTGGCTGGAACTCCCCGGGCATCTGGGAGGCTGAAAGGAGCTGGTTTGTAAGACACGCTCGGGACTGAATCACAGCCATATCGTGGCACTACAGCTGAATGTTCATTTTACCATGTTATGGATCAAAATCACTGCCAGCTAACACAGTAGGCCAAATCACTCTGAAATCGATGTCTCTGATGCAAGAATGGGCGTTAAAAAGCCAGGAGTTGTTTAACAAGTATGTCAAGGGTTAGCAGGCTTGTTTTCCATTCTCATTCTTTTCTAACTTTCTTCTGCTTGAAAACAAGAGGCAAGTGGAATTGGCCACAGCAAAAGTGGTCTGGAGAACCGTAAAGAATGTCCCCCCGGCTCTCCTGTAGCCCCTCATGTCAGTAGCTCTCAAGGCACTTTACAAAGGAGGGCAGCATCCTTCTCCCCATTTTACACATGAAGAAAACAGAGTCAGGGAGACTTGCCCCTAAGCAGCCAGTGGCACACCCAGGTCTGCAGAGACTAATGAGTCCTGTATCAGTCTGCAGTGAAATGGGGACTGTGAGGGGGAGGGAAAGTGCCCTCCGTTCCAACTGAAGCAGCTTTTGGTGCTTTTCCCCAGTACACTCTTGGTTTTCCAGCTGGCCTGGAGAGGATGGGCCTAGTTCGCTCTTGTGCCACTTGCTGGAGGCTGGTGTCACTTGTGAACTTGACGTAAGCGTGACGAATGTCCTATTGGACCTTCCCGCGGACACGACTTCCTCCCTGAGGTCTGGCTCCCTTGGCCCAAGCTGTGTCAGACCAGCATAGTAGCTGGGAGTATGAGTTGCTTTGCTGGGCTCCTCGATATGCAAGGCACGTGGTCCCAGGATTGTGGGCCTTGCCCACTCTTGTTGCCCAGGGCTGCCTCATGGGGGCACAGCGTGGCCTCACCCACTTCCCCATTCGCAAGAGGCTGACTTTCTCACCAATGTGCACTACGTGACCAATGTTCCCTCTAGTCTTTTCCATCCGTGTGTGGATTTTTTTCCGATCTGCGTGCAGAATAAATTGTGTTCTGTGCACTGAGGCGTATGTGAATGTGCACCACCAACAGAAACACAAACCTAGGTATGGGTGCTCTGCTAATCAGCTGGCCAGTATTTGACTCTCTCCTGAGCAGCTGTACAAGCCCCAAGCTTACAGGGAACTCTGCACGTGACTCCCAAATCCACAGGTGAAGCAGGAAAAAAAACCAGACCTGAATATGCGAGCGGAGCCCATTCAAGAATGGAAGTCAAGGAAAATCAAATCCATGGATGTGCCAGAGAGAGCCCTTCCCACAAAGGACCTACAGGATAGAACAGAGGGAATGACTGGCTGGTTAACACTTACTGAACAAGTACCATTCAAAAATACCTACTGGAAAACTGAGAGCCCCATAAGGTGAAGAACCCTGTTGTGGATCAACTCCATGAAAAGAGGCACTGCCCGGGCCCGGGCACATGCTGTCCATGGGCGGGCGGTGAAGGTAGGGCTAGGGGAGGCAAGCCCCCAGCCCCTCCCCTTCTGCTGAGGCCCAGCCCCCCATGGAAGCCAAGCTGCCTCACCATCACCCCCACCACGGGGAGGCAGAGCAGCGTGCTGTGCACCCAACCACCACCACTGGGAGCGGGGAGAAGGGTGAGTGGGCACACGCCCCAGCCTTCCCGGCACCGGAGCACTAGGCGAGGGGGTGGCCTGTGGCCCCAGCCTCCTCGGCCCCGGAGCATGGGGAGGGCGGGTACTGGGGGCAGCAACACTCCTCCCCGGAACACCCACAGTAGGTGTTGGGGGCGGGGGGTGGAGGAGTGTAGGTGGGGCCAGGCTGGCAGTTTGGGAAGGCTGTGCCTTCCCGCCTTCCCCCACCTAACATGCCAGACGCCCAGGATGCTGCCTAGGGAGTGCTCCGAGCCAAAGAGAAACGACGAGCAAGGGTGGAGCTGGGTTTACCACTGAGGAAAGGAAACGTTGACGCTTCCCAGTATACTGTAGCGTGATCCTGTGGATAACAATGCGTTTGGTATTCGCCGCGCACAGTAAGGAAGAGTAGCATGTGCAAGCTGACAAAGGATAACGTGCTGCTAAGCTGTCGTTTAGTGTAAGTAGTTGGTTAGGTTCTGGGTTTACACTCCTGCTGCAACTTTTGCATTCTCCCTTGTACAGTTCCAAAAACGGTAAAATTATCCCGCTTGTCTTGGTTTGCCTCTACTTCTCCTCCCAGCCATGCTAGCCTCGTTGGGCTGCTGCACTACTGAATGTATACACAGTGTTGTTGCAGCTGGACTGGCACCAGATTAACAGGACCAGGTGGGTGAAGGAATAGCTTTATATTGGACCAACTTCTGGGAAACTAGTTCAACCTTGAAAGCTTGTCTCTCACCAACGGAAGCTGGTCTAATAAAAGGTATTACCTCATACCTTTGGTCTCTCTCACCAGAATCCAATCGCCTCAGCTTTCTTAAGACTCGGGGGGGGGGGGGCATGAAAACCAGCTCTTGTTTTATGTAGGGGCTGTTATACAAGAGAAAGAAGGCAGTGTTAGGTAGATAAACAGCAAGAACAGCATTTTGAGCGACTCCACTCACTGACGTTATGGTGGATGATGTTAATTTCCTAAATCATTTGTCATCAAGCAGAGCGTATACTGCACAAATTTGAAACCATAAAATACATGGTACCAAACGGCCCTGACGGGCAGCCATTGCTTCAGACAAAGGAAAGCAGCCCTGGAGAGAACCCCAGATACAGTTGGTGAGCAGGTGTAGAGCTGAGTGAGTAATTAGTCATTTGTTTTCAGGGGTCGAGACAAAAATGATTGTTTGGATTTGACCGTCACTGCACCTATTTTTTTTTCTCACCCACCATGAGGGGAACAATACCTGTGATGGAACAAACTGTTTCGTTTGACCCAAAATGACTTCTTAAAAAGATAGTTTTCTTGCATTTTTTGGTGTGTTCCTTTTTCTTCTATTTCAACAACCCTACCGAAATTTCAGCCCAATTCGCTGTTTAAAACTCAGAGTCAGAACATTTCATTTAAAAAGTGTCCAGAGTGGTGCAGAAAGCTTCCCTCTCAGGCAGAGCGAGAGAATCGATCCGTTTTCTGCCCACGTACGTGCTTTCTCAAAATCACACCTCAACCTTCGTTAGACAAAGGTACAGCCCGTGTCCTGCCCTGGAGTCATCTGCTTTGCTACTTCATGCTTCGTTGTCCGTGTGCGCGGGGCAGGTCTCTGGAGAACCAGCGCTGTGGGGGTATGCCCTTGTTTTGTGTGCCTTTGCAGACCTGCTCTTAGAAATTGGAGGCACGTTCCCCTGGGAAATTCCTTTAAAATTCCTGATGCATTCCCTAGGCCAAAAATAGCTCCTCTGAGGCATGTGTGTTAGCTCAGGGAATGTCACCTCTGGCTGCATCCACAGGATGGGTGAATTCCACTAGAAGCAGGGAAGAATTCAGGTGAGGCGCTCCCAGGAGTCCATATTACTGGGTATGGCAGATGTGTGAAGCCTGCCTGTGGTTAATGATGGCCTGCTGCTGGCTGGGCGGTGGTGTCTGGTGGACAGAACTGCTCCTCGGGGAACGAGCTGGCTCCTGCGAAGGTGGTAATGGGTCTCTAGCTCTTTTCTCTCCGGTACAGACTCCACTGAGGGCATTTAGACAGGTGTCCTTCCTAGCCACGATGGGGTCATTTGACCCTCCGTTCTTGCAGCTGACCAGAAGTTGCAACCGCTGGCTACTGTGGCTACCTCTCTGTGCCATGATAGACAGGTAAGGACCCAAATAGCTCCCTTCTGCAATATGCGCCAAGTGCTGGTAAGCAGTACGTTCCCTTCCAGGGCTGGATGAACATAAGAATGGCCGTACTGGGTCAGACCAAAGGTCCATTCAGCCCAGTATCCTGTCTGCCCACAGTGGCCAGCACCAGGTGCCCCAGAGAGGGTGGACCGAAGACAATGATCAAGCAATTTGTCTCCTGCCATCCCTCTCCAGCCTCTGACAAACAGAGGCCAGGGGCACCATTCCTTACCCCCTGGCTAATAGCCTATAATGGACCTAACCTCCATGAATTTATCTAGCTCTTTTTAAAGCTCTGTTATAGTCCTAGCCTTCACAGACTCCTCTGGCAAGGAGTTCCACAGGTTGACTGTGCACTGTGTGAAGAAGAACTTTGTTTTATTAGTTTTAAACCTGCTACCTATTAATTTCATTTGGTGTCCTCTAGTTCTTATATTATGGGAACAAGTAAATAACTTTTCTTTATTCACTATCTCCACACCACTGATGTTTTTATAGACCTCTATCATCTCTTCCCCCCCCCCCCCCAGTCTCCTTTTTTCTAAACTGAAAAGTCCCAGTCTCTTTAGCCTCTCCTCATATGGGACCTATTCCAAACCCCTAATCGTTTTATTTGCTCTTTTCTGAACCTTTTCTAATGCCAAAGTGTTATTTTGAGATGAGGCGACTACATCTGTATGCAATATTCAAGATGTGGGCATAGTATAGTTTTATACAGGCGCAGTAAGATATTCTTTGTCTTATTTTCTATCCCTTTTTTAATAATTCCTTTTTAATATTTGCTTTTTTGACCACCGCTGCACAGTGTGTGGAAGTTTCTAGAGAACTATCCACGATAACTCCAAGATCTCTTTCCTGATTAGTTGTAGCTAAATTAGTCCCCAGTACAATATGAGTATGTATACTTGGGGTTATTTTTTCTAATGTGCACTACTTTACATTTATCCACATTACATTTCATTTGCCAGTTTGTTGCCCAATCACTCAGTTTGGTGAGATCTTTTTGAAGTTCTTCACATGATGCTTTGCTCATTCCTGAGCAGTCTGGGTGAGAGATACAGGAGTGCAGCGGCGGATTTAGGGCAGGGCGAGCGGGGCGCTTGCCACAGGCCCCGCACTTCCCGAGGCCCCACGCATGCGCCTTGGCACCACGGCGCATGCGCTGTGTCAAAGGGGGGGCCCCGCGAAATTTTGCTGCCCGGGGCCCTGCGGCGCTGCCCTGGGCCCCGCAGCACTCTCATCCGCCCCTGCAGGAGTGACTGGAGGTCTCTCCCCTACCACCCACACCGTCCTGTTAGGGGATGGAGCTGGGGGAAGGCTCTGTCAGGGCACGGTGATGTGGCAAGGGAATTGATCATAATTCTTTGTGGAGACGTTGCTACAGAGCAGCGATGGTCCCAGGGTTCCCCTGCTCCAAAGCTCTGATTACAGAGCTCTACGACTTTGTACTTACCCACAACTACTTCCGATTCAGAGACAATTTGTATCTTCAAGTCAGAGAAGTGCACAACCATGGCACCCGCATGGCCCCACAATATGCCAACATCTTTATGGCTGACCTTGAACACTATTTCCACAGCTCTCACCCCCTTACTCTGCTTACACTACGTCCAGGACATCTTCATCATATGGACCCACGGGAAAGAGATTCTTGAAGAATTTCACAAGGATTTCAACAACTTCCTCCCCACCATCAGCCACACAGGAAATCCATTTCCTCGATACTACAGTACAATTAAATAATGGACACGTTTCCACCACCCTATATCAGAAACCTACCGACTGCTTCATGCCTCCAGCTTCCATCCCAGACGCATTTCTCAATTTATTGTATACAGCCAAGCCCTAAGAAACAACTGGATTTGTTCCGATCCCACAGACCGAGACAAACACCTACAGGATCTATATAGAGCATTCCTGAAACTGAAATACCCACCTGGAGAAGTGCAAAAACAGATCGTCAGAGCCAAAAAAGTACCCAGACATGAATTACTTCAAGACAGACCCAAAAAAGAAAACAACGGAATTCCACTTGTCATTACCTACAGTCCACAGCTTAAACTCCTCCAACGCATTATCCACAATCTACAACCTATCTTGGAAAATGATCCTTCACTCTCAGGGTGTGTCTAGACTACACCGTTTTTTCAAAAACTTAGCTTTTTTTTAAAAAACTTCACCCGCGTCTACACTACCGCTGCTTTCTTTCAACAGTACATTGAAA
The DNA here is from genome assembly GCF_052426305.1 of Pelodiscus sinensis. NCBI lineage: Eukaryota > Metazoa > Chordata > Testudines > Trionychidae > Pelodiscus > Pelodiscus sinensis. Next base: position 200,470,662 of record NC_143054.1, on the reverse strand, counting down.
GAACACGGCAGTTTTACGAGGAATAACACCTTTTTCGACAGTGTTCTGTCGAAAAAAGGCATGTGTGAATGCGGGATTGTTGGGTTTTTTTCGACAAAACACACCTCCAGGGAAAAGCCCTGGTGGACAGTTCATCTGCAGGGAAAACCTCTAGGCTGTGTCTAGACTGGCAAGTTTTTCCGGAAAAGCTTGCCAACTATCTACACTGGCCGCTTGAATTTCCGCAAGAACACTGACAATCTCATGTAAGAAATCAGTGATTCTTGAGGAAATACTATGCTGCTCCCGTTCGGGCAAAAGTCCTGAGTGTAGACAGCTCAGATTTGTTTTGCGCAAAAAAGCCCCGATCGCGAAAATGGCAATCGGGGCTTTTTTGCGCAAAAGCGCGTCTAGATTGGCACGGACGCTTTTCCGCAAAAAGTGGTTTTGTGAAGAAGCGTCTGTGCCAATCGAGATGCTCTGTTCTGCAAATGCTTTTAACGGAAAACTTTTCCGTTAAAAGCATTTGCGGAAAATCATGCCAGTCTAGACGTAGCCCTATTGTTCCTGTCGGTAGCCATGTTTTAAAGCACAGACACCCTGGGCAGCCATTCTGTCAGGAAGCCAGCCACAGAGCAAGCCTCTGAGCACACGGCTCTCCCTGCTACCCTGCCACGTGGTCATGGCACAACCACAAGACCCCCAAGGACCTGCCAGGGAGCCACCCAGCTGCCTTCCAGGGGCAAGAAGAGATGTCCAGCCCTGTTAGAGCTGTGGGGAGAGGAGGAAGCGCTCCGGGCTCTGCATACCTGTCGCAGGAATGCAGAGATCTACAGCCGCAAGGCTGAGGGGCTGGCTAAGGAGGACACCACCCCAGAACCTTAGACCAAGCAAGGGCTAAGGTCACGGAGCTCAGGCAGGGCTATGCCGAGGCCCATGAGCACAGCTCCACCTCAGGGGCAGCGCCTATTACCAGGAGCTGGATTGAATCCTGGGTGGTGAGGAACCCCTGTCGGCCCCGGTTCTGGTCCAGACGGGGTTGCAGATGCCTGTGCGGCGGTGCCAGGAGGGGGCAGAGGACATCGAAGAGCAGCTGCCAGATGAAGAGGAGGAGAAGGACCCCAACCGAAGTATGGTGACCCTGACCTTCGAGCCGGTCCCCGAGACCCAGGAGGCCTCACAGGGAGGAGAAGGAACATCAGGTGAGTGCAGTCAGGGTCGCACACACAGAAGGGGGAGGTGGGAGCACAGGGGATGTGGGCCAATCTGTACGTCATGCTCTTCCTGGGCAGCTTGCACCTCTCTGTGCATGTGCAAGCATGTCCATTCCCAAGGCGCACATGGGCAGCTTCTCACAGCTCGGGGAGGGCCCCACACATGTCGGACCCCAGGGAGGGCTGTCCTCCCCCTGCCAGGAACTGCTGGGAGCCTGCTGGTCGCAAGGGCGCATGCACGACACCACACAGACCACTGCAATTGTCAGACCTAGCACTTAGGCATGTATGCAAAGTGGCACAACAGTCAGTCCCACAGACAGTGCTGCCACAGGCAGGCGATGGGTATGTGGGTGGGGGCCTGAGAGACCCAAGCTGCTCCAGGCCCCTGTCCTACGTCTTGTGACCCACTGTGGCTGCACACTTCTCTGGGCTGTATGGCCATGGTGGAGGGGGAAGCATTGGGGGGGGACACATTGCCTTAGCCACATCAGGGCCCCTGGCAGGGCCAGACGTGGGCTTGTAGTGACAACGTTCCCATCCCTTGTTGTAAGGACTTATTCACTGAGCACAAGCCGGGACAGTTTGTGAATTCCTAACACTGATCACGTCTCCCTCTTCTCCTCCACAGCCGAACCTGCCGGATCAGAGCGCCGTGCAACGCCCGTGCCACCACCCACCCGGTCCCACGGAAGCCGCAGGCATTGGCGGGTGTATAATGAGCTCCTGCGGAGACATGTGGAGAAGTGCCCTTTCCTGTTGATAAACCGGGCTGCTCGAGGGGGCGGTGCACGGATGGGAATGAGAGCTCCATCGAGCGCTCCTCCACTGTTTGGGAATCCCAGCCCAGCAAAACCAGCCATGACGGTGTCTAGGTCTCTGGAGCGGACAGTCCTGTTCAGCAGCTCCCAGCCCTCACCACCTGCAGAAATAGACACAGACAAACACACAGAACAGGAAGTTAGAGGGGTTGCCCAAGTCCTTGGGAGGTTCTCCCCTCCTCCCCCCGAAGACTCCAGGACTCCCTCCCCCCCCCCCCCCCCGGCGCTCCCAGCAGTAGGGCAGAGAGGGAGGCCAGGAGCCCTCCACTGCCTCCATTCCATTCCGCCCCCCCGCCCTTTCTGTTAGTCCCCCTACCCCTCATGGACTGCCCCCCCCCCCACGCAGAGGGACTTACCTCCATTCACATGGAGCCAGCAGTAGCTCTCCCCATGCCAAACTGGTGTCCCACCGACCAGTAGCTGTCGGGGTGGCCAGCTTCAGAGGGCAATCGCCACCCTCTTCTCCAGTGGGATGGCAGGGCGCAGGTGGGTGTCCTGTCGTTGCAGGGCGGGGGCGAGCCAGGCACACAGCTCCTGGAAGTTTCGGAGCCAAGCCTGGTCATCCCACTGCTCCATGACAAGCCGGTCCCTCCAGTCTTGTTTCCAGCCTCCAAAATGGCCTCTCGTGGAAAACGTTGGGTGGCAAGAACAGTGTTGCTGCAGCCCCGACGAGGGGCTCAAGGCTGGGTTGAGCATCCAGACCTGGCATGAACGCCATGAAGGTCTCATGGAGGTGCAGCAGCACGTGAAGCACGGCAGTGTGGGGCCATCGCCTGCCCGGGGCAGCTCCAGCTCCATGACAAAAAACAATTCAAACCACAAAACAGAAGCAGAAAAACAAAGGTGTGGTGTCCCAGAAAGCAGGGCACTCCAAGCAAGCCCTGCAGCAGCTTTGCCGTCCAGGCAAGCCAGCTGCAGGAGCAGAGCGACGGCTGTTCGGGAGGATCCCTTTAAGCACGCGTCTCTGCAAAGAGCATGCAGCAGGACCCGGAAGTAAAGGCTGCCCCCATGCCCTGGCACAAGTGCTTCCAGGTGGCCTTTTTTGACAGCGCGTCCAGGCAGTCCTCTTTCGAAAAATCGATCTGCTTAGTGCCATGTAGATGTGCTTTTTCTAAAGAGACTTTTTCGAAAGATACTTTTGAAAAAGCCTCTGTTGAAAAAGGCGTGCAGTCTAGAAATACCTCAGGGAAAGGCCTATTCTCGCTCACAGACAACACCCCAACCTGAAACACATTTTTTCCAGTAACCATGCCACACGGCTACATCATAAGCATCCAGGAACCCAGCCCTGCAATCAGCCCCAGTGCCAACTCTGCCCACAAATCTATACAAGCAGATTCATCACTGGTGCCAACCACATAAGCCACCAAATCAGAGGCTCATTTAACTTCACATCCAGTAATGTGATCTGTACCAGGAGTGCCTCACATATTGGACAAACCGGACAGTCCCTCCGGGAAAGAATCAATGGACACAAATCAGATATCTGAACGGGAATTTACAGAAACCTGTTTAGAAACACTTTAATCTGCCTGGTCATTCATGAAGAGATCTTCAAGTTGCTGTTTGGTTACAGCCCAAATCCACGAGCCAAATACACAGGGAAGGGTTGGAACTATAATTCATTCACAAGTTTAATTCGCATGCCAATGGTTTGAATCGAGATACCGGATGGCTGGAACATTATCAACCACCAAACAATGGAGGTGCCAATGGTTCTTTGTCTGCATAGACTCTGGTATTGGTACTCTTCCTCTCTAATGGCTAACTAATGGTCCTTATCTGCTTCTTTTAACTATCCAGTTTTTAGATGCTTATAGACTATCAGTTTTGCCTGTTACATACCAGCTCAGTTTTCCCTTTGATTTGATATACCCACTGCCTCCTGTTGTCCCCCCCCATTCCCCCCTCCCTTCTCCCTTATTTATTTTGGTTCTGGACATCCAGCACTCCGGTCATCTGAAGAAGTAGGCTGTGCCCATGAAAGCTCATGATACCATCGACATGTTTTGTTAGTCTCTACAGTGCTACCAGACGATCTGTTGTTTAAGTTTATCCTGTACAGACTAACGCGGCTACCCCCCTGAAGCTTCTGAGGAGTGAGACAGCTGAGGACTCCATCTGTGACCTAGGGTGGTAAAAGAGGAACTGGGGGGAGGAGGGCTGTGCATGAGGCGGCTGTCAAACAGCCAATGGTGCAAGCCACCTCCTGCACATGCGCGGCCCCACAGTAAACTGCTTGGGAAAACGCTCCGAACTGCGGCTCCAGGGATGACCTGTCACCAACAGTGGAGCACCCACGGGGACATCACTCGAAGAAGAAGGGACAGTGCCTCAGGAGCACTGCCCAACATATTAGAAGAACCACACCTGTGGCCTTGAACGTGGGGATCCCCCACCCAGGTGAGTGGCCCAACAGGCAGGCTACAGACAGTGCCCCACCGACCCTCTCAGGGTTCACCAGGGCGTGACTTGTGCTTGTTGAAGGCGTGAGGCTGGCAATGCTGAAAACATCTCGGCAGCCTTTGTCTGAGCAGCAGCGGCTCAGCAGCCTGCTACGCAAGCGTTGCTCTTGCTCGGAGGAGCCGTCTCTCCGGGTCTTTCCCCGGGGTGCTCCGCCTCGCAGGGCTGTGAGTTCGACTTCTGTGCTGCTCCAGATGCACGGGGCTCAGAAGCTCTTCCCACATGACTGTCAACACGGCTAGTGGACCTTGGGCGACGCGACCACAAGGGCCCCTTCAGCTACAGAATTGCCATCTGCATAAAGTGCGAAGGATGCCAGCTGCCCGTGACAGGGAGGGCTTGGCCAAAGCTCGTCAGGCTATGCCCTGCTCTGGGCCTGTGTCATGGGCTCCAAAGACAATGGACTGTTGGCCACGATGCGTCCCACCTCTGAGAGCACACTGCAGACCCGCTGCCAGATTGGAGGTGTGACAAAGAAAAGCCCTGGGGCTGGGTTTTCAGATCATGTGACATTTCCTACTAGTGAGTCAGGTTTTTTAGATGGCTGCACCTGGATTAATTAAAACCATCAGGGGCCTGTTGTATTCCTACCAGCTTTGAAGGCCCAGTCCGACTCCTGTTAAACACAATCAATGGCTCCATGTTTGTTTCAGTGGCAATGAGCTCTGAAGTGACTGAGAGAATCTAATCCCTCACACGCACCTAACCATCCCTCGGCATTGAGAAAGTGCGGTGCCGGGTCCAAACTTTGCTGCTCCAGCCCGTTTCTAACAACACCGCCTGCATCTGCGTTTAATTAATTAGCCTGGAACCAGAGCTGTGCTGGAACACTCCTATTAAAGAGCTTTTTTGGAGGCTGGTTACACTTCTGTCTTTGCCCCTTGGAAAATGTTTTCTTTGTTAAATAAGAGTTAAGCCTCTTGTTTGGGGAATGCAAAGGGGTGAATTGTGGCTGTGGTCTCCAGGGTTTCATTGCGCTGTTTATAAAAGCAGAGTTGGGAATGCCAGTGTTCTGGCCAGTTTCCAATGGAGGTAATTACTTTTGCCGGGAGACGGCATTAAAGAAGAGTCAAAGTGGCGTCTGGGGCTGCCGCATGAGCTCTGACCAACAGGGCAATATTTAGGTCCCTGTGCAACCTGGCTGCATGCCCCTGGTGCTTGGAACTGCCAAAGAAAAGCACCCAACTCACCATCGAACCCTGCCCTTCTCGAGAGCAACGAGTGCGTAAGCGTTGGGTTACTGTGGTGTCTCTCAATGACAGGTTCAAAAAGCTCTTTTGAAATGTGTATGCCGGTGCCGGAATTTCATGGCTCACACCAGACAACACAGAGCTCCCCTGCTGTTCTCTAAACTGGCAGTAGACTGAGAATTCCAGCCGAGCACCTTGGTTCAACAGTCTGTAACCCTGTAACAGTCTGTGCGTGGAGCCCCCGTTGTCTTTTATGGCTGCAGTCCCTCGACCTATAACTCAACAATTAACCACACAACTAGTTACCTCACGACCCCCCTGTGCAGTCAAGACAGGTTAATGAACAACTAGGGGACTGGTTTTAATGCAAACAATTTGCCCTTGGGGAAAGAATTTGACAAAACTGAGCAAAGACTGAAACAACATGACAAAAAATACCAGGGTCACCTTCTGCTTGCCTTGTACAATTAGCAACCCTGTTAATTTCATCAGGGCTTCTAGCATGAAGAAGGCATTGGATCCTTTAATTTCAGTAGCAGTACAGATCTCACTTACATGAATCAAAACATTGAGGGTTAAGCTTAAGGATCATTCTAGAGCCTCAACCACACGCCCATTCTTCCTTCAGGAAAAGATGGCACGACGCTTTGAGATGTTTCAGGTTTGAAGACACCCCTGTCAAGTTTTCTGTAAAAATTATTTTGGCTTCCGGAAGCCAAGGTCTGTGTTGTTCTTGGAGCGACTGCTCCCTCGGATGTGTTAGCAAAAGGAAAAACCAGGCTTTAGCAGCTGTGATCACATCCGCAGCGAGGCGGAGCCAAGACCGTGGGGCACGGCAGAGGCTTCGGCGGCTCGCGTCTCATGTCTCTCCAACCCCCGAGCCATAAATCGGCTGCTGCACATACTTGCACGGTAAAGCAGGTTAGAGCATGAACATGAAAGCTGTGAAAGCTCCTGCCTGGGACCCAGGCCGCAGCTGTGGGCAGCAAGAGCAACTCGCCAGCTTCATTGGATGGGACACGGAGACTGGTGGAGATCTCACTGGACTCATTTCTTGGCATTTGCTGTGACTCGCGTTCAGATCCTACTGCTGCACACGAGCTTCTTGTAAATGGAGTAAAATAGGTAACCCGGGGGGCACCTCCCATGCAGGACTCTCCCGGCTGCGGGGAATGGGACGCTTTACCCGCCAGCGCCAGTATAAATAGCAGTGCGCGTGGTGAGGGGTGGATTAAGCCGGTGGAGCATGTGAGTGAGTGCCCTCCACATTCTCGACTGGCAGGGCTGAGCCTCCTGTCTGCACTGCCAGAGACGTGTCGTGTCCTGCTACCCCACTACTGCAGCCTTCCCCCACTGCAGAGAAAGACTCCAGCAGTCAGGGAAGGGAGCAGTGGGGGAACCTAGCAGCTCCCCACTGCTGGAGCCCTTAACTGCCTCAGGGGAAGGCTCTGCTAATGGGGGGACCCCAGAGGAAAGGTGGCTCTGTGCTGCCGCATGGGCGTGGTGTGCTTTCTGCTGCAGACAACCCATCCCATCACCAGAGTGTCTACTGCAGACCGAGCCTCAATGAAGTCACAAGTGGGCTTCTGTTATGTTCACCTCAGAGACGTTAGACCTACACTCTGGCTGGAAGGCTGCAATGTAAGCTGATTTTATTTCTTAGTCTTTAGAAAGATGAGACACAAAATCTCAAAAACAGAGAGAAAACAACCTGCTCTCTAAGGCAGAGAGAAAGGCACAACTCACCCCATCTTGCTCTAAGAACAACCTTAACTGGAAAGAGCCAAACTAAAAATAAACACTTTGGCTACGTCTAGACTGGCATGATTTTCCGCAAATGCTTTTAACGGAAAAGTTTTTCCATTAAAAGCATTTGCGGAAAAGAGCGTCTAGATTGGCACGGACGCTTTTCCGTAAAAGCACTTTTTGCAGAAAAGCATCCGTGCCAATCTAGATGTGGTTTTGCGCAAGAAAGCCCCGATTGTGAAAATGGCAATCGGGGCTTTCTTGTGCAAAACAATTCAGTCAGGTACCAGGGAGACAGCGCTAGGAGAATGTTTGGGAAGTGGCCCAAGGAAGAGGCTGCTGTCCTGGAGCTAAAGGAAAACCGAGCAGTTCCTTAGCTGGAACCCAGAGTAGTGGGCAGGCCCCGGTTCCCCCAGTCTCCCCACACCACAGGAAGAACTAGTTCTGGGAAAAGGAGGTCCAGGCTTATGGAGGGATCTGCTCCTCCCTAGTCATTGACTTTGCCAGTGATGAAAATGGCTCAGCAAGCTGTAACCCTGACCTCTAGAAAAACGCAAGAGGCAGCCTAGAGGGTCACAGCGAGCCTCTGAGGTACATAACAACCACCTAAGGAGTGCAGGACCCACGGGGCACAGCCAGAACTCTGCCACACGCCCTCTCCTGACCCCGCTCTGCAGAGATGGAGTTCAGGGGAACACCCTGCCTTCAGCACTCCCCTCTCCCCTCCGTGCTATCCCCTCATCTGCACAGCTAGCAGGAGAATCCTCTCTGCTGCAGGGCAGAGCAAGGCGCAGGGAGACCAGCTGTCATTCTGCACGCTCTGCTAATCAGCTGGGCGGGCCGGAGAGAAATGCTTGGGGAGCCGCATCCGGCCCCCGGGCCTGATTTTGCCCATTCCTTGGCCTAGCACCTCTGTGTCCAAATCACTCCAGGTGCTCCCCAACAGGCCTCCTTCTTGGCAGTCACAGCACAGAGGCCACAGATTAAACAACCCTGAAGCCAGAACTATTGCTCGATGCAGCTGCTGCCGGGCAGGACTGAGACACGTTGGCCTGGCAGCTTGTGATGTTTGCATGGTCAGTGTCCAGGATGCACTGGCCCCATGGATTAGCCTGGTGACTCACCGCGGCCCCAGCTATTAATCTGAATTTTCCTGAGTGCTGCATTCAGCGTGGGACACACAGCCCTGGGCCATGTTCATAAAGTAGCTGCTTTCAGAAGCTTCCAAATGGAGCATTAAAGGAAGAACTTTCCCTTCCCTCCATATATTCCCAATCCCGCACTGCTGCTCATAGTAATGACTTGCACGGTGTGTACTGAAAACACAGTAATGCAGGGAGCTTTCCTCCACTCAGAGGCTCCCCGTTGCCAGATAGAACGGACAGTGTGATCAGCTGCTTCGTCTGCAGCCAAAGAAAGGTCTTAAAAGTTGAGAAACTTGGCAGCAAAGTTGGAAACGGAGATCTGACAACACCACAGTCTGGAAACATTAATGGGGCCTGGGTTGCTGGTTTTTTCCCCCCTGTTCTTCCATATAGTTGCACGGACACCAGTGGCCTCCACAGACGCTAAAAATAATCATGGAAAAATTCTCAGCAGGAACAGGGTCATAGCTGGCACATTTTTTATCAAAAATGCTTTGCGCTTGAAGGTTGACTGGGCAGAAACACCCCCCACACTCCCGAGTGGTGCTGACCCGCACATTCACAGCTGGGATGCTCTCCAGGGTGTTTCTACAGGACCTACCCCCTTAGCAGCAGAGCTTCATGCAAGAATCATCGAAAGCAGGGCTGGAAGGGACCTTGCATGCTGAGGCCAGGCCAAGAGAACCCATCCCATCCCTGGCAGGCGTTTGTCCAACCTGTACTTAGAAATGTCCAGTGATGGGAACTCCAAGCCTCCGTCCTCTTGTAGTGCGAAAGTTTCACCCCGATCTACCCTAAATCTCCTGATGGCTGTGGAGATCCGGTGGGCCTGGAGAACACCCGCTCGCTGTGCTCTTTATAGCAGCCCTTCTCGTAATAGTCTTCGGCTCTCAAGGCCTCCCTCAGTCGTCTTTCCTCCAGAGCAGACATGCCCCATTTTATTTAACCTTTCAACACAGGGCATTTGTCGTTTCTGTTGCTCTCCTCTGGACGCACTCCAGTTTATGTTCCAGTGTGGGGCGGCACCCCGGACCGGACACAGTGCTACAGCTGGGGCCTCCCCAGGGCCGAGTACCGAGGGACAGCTACTGCCCGTGTCCAGCCTGCAGCACTCCTCTTCACACGCCCCAGAACGATATTAGCCTCTGGGCTGCTGCGGCACATTGTCGACTTATTCAGTCTGTGAGCCACTGGGACACCCTGAGCCCACTCTTCCCAGTTTTGGAGCTGTGTATTTGATTTCTCTTGCCTGAGTTAATCAATGTCTGCAGGGGATTATGGGGCTACAGACGGGTACCACTGCTCCCCAGCGAGCAGACCTGAACTTCAAGCCCTCATTGGGACCTTTCCCGGCCAGATCTTCCTGAGCAATTAGCACTCAGCATCTTCCCCTGAGAGCAGCGGGAACTGCCGGGCACTGAGCTCTTGAGAAAATCTTGCCCTGAGCGCGACGGGAACATGCTGCTCATGGTGGCAACCTGACCACAGCTAAGTTCTCTGCTCACTCCCTTCTTTGCCACCAGGTGTCTCCCTCCTCAGGCCCCTACAAGTCGCTCCTCTATTGCCGTATCCTGCCGGGAGTGGAGTGGAGTGGGGCCTATTTGAAACCCAGGAGTGGGTGGGTGTCAGCCCGCCCACTTCTAAAAGCCCCTCCCCCAGCCTTGCAGGAGGGACGACTAGGCCTGAGGATCAACTAATTCCGGGGCACAAATAATGAAAAACACGGTCAGGGGGTGAGGGTCACAGGCTCAAAACAAGGGAACCTGACGGGGACACCGAGCAGAGAACCCCGGACAGCGCCCACTACTGCTTGAAGCTGTCAATGGAGCCCGTGGACACTGCCCAGAGGAACTTTTCCCGGATACGTGAAACCAGGGAGGAACGGCAATAGGCCCCACAATCGCAGAGAACCCCCTCGTCCAACATCCTCCTCCTCGTGTTGGATATGGCGGCTTTCGCCAGGGCCAGGAGGAGGTTGATGAGGAGGTCTCGTGACTTTGTGGGGCCACGGATGGGGTGTGCATAAATGAAAAGGTGTGGGGAGAAGTGCAGCCAGAACCTCAATAAGAGGTTCTGGAGGAGCTGGATATGCACATGCCAGGTTTTCCTTCATGCCGCAGAAGGGGCAGGTGTCCAGGATAGGGGTGAATCATGCCAAGTACACGCCCGTGCTCACGGCTCTGTGCAGGAGCCGCCAACTGATGTCCCCGATGGGCCGCGGAATTAGGGTGGAATACACGCTGGCCCATCGGGGCTCCCCACAGTCTATAGGTCTCAGGTAGTCCCGCCACTTGGTGTCTGGGTGGGACACGAGCATGAGGAAGTGCAGAGTGTGGAGCACGAGCGTTCTCTTGGCGCAGTTTGGAAGCAGACTGACTATAGATCTTGCAGCTGGCTGGAGGTCCAGGGATGGGAAGGCTGGGGGGGGACCCGCGGAACAGCAGCAGTGATGTTGTGATCGGTGTCTGCTAAAGGCCACCAAACCAGATGGATGAGGTAGATGAGGCTTTCTTCGGACAACTGAGAGAAGGTTCCAGATTGCAGGCCCTGGTTCTTGTGGGGGACTTTAATCCCCCTGACATCTGTTGGGAAACCAATACGGCAGTACACAGGCAATCCAGGAAGTTTCTGGAGAATGTTGGGGATAACTTCGTGGTACAAGTGCTGCAGGATCCGACCAGGGGCCGTGCGCAGCTTGACCTGCTGCTCACAAACAGGGAGGCGCTAATAGGGGAAGTAGAGGTGGGTGACAACCTGGGAAGCAGTGATCACGAGATGGTAGATTTCAGGATCCTGACCAAAGGAAGAAAAGAGAGTAGTAAAATACACACCTTGGACTTCAGAAGAGCAGACTTCGACTCCCTCAGAGACCTTCTGCCTCCCAGAGCACCAACCCTGTCAACCTCCTATGGAGGAGACAGAGGAAGGGCTCGATCGCCAGAGCGTACAGCTGGCCCGACAGCAGACACCCCGACGTACTCCCCACCTGAAGCTGACCAGCTCGGTCAGGGTCCAGTTGAGCCTGACCAAACACTCCATGAGGGCGTACAGCACCCAGAGAAAATGCACAAAACGGGGCCCGAAGCCGAAGGCCTGCAGAGTGCCCAGGAGATACCCCTGATCCATCCTGTCGAACGCCTTCTCCTGGTCCAGGGACAGGAGGGCGAATGACAAACCGTCCCTACACCCAAGCTGCAAGAGATCCCGGACCAAATACAAATTATCAAAGATGCTACGGCCCTGGATGGTGTAGGTCTGGTCAGGATAGATCACACCCACCAACACGGACTGCAGTCGCAGCAAGATGGCTTTTGCTACGACCTTGTAGTCTGTGCTGAGGAGCGAGACAGGACGCCAGTTGCCGAGGTCCCCCTTCTTCGGAAGCAAGGTGAGCACGGCTCGCCTGCACGACAGAGGGAGGACCCTGCTCTCCAAGGACTCGGCCCAGACAGTGACGAGGTCTGGGCCGAGGATGTCCCAGAACACGCGGTAGAACTCCACAATCAGCCCGTCCGTGCCCGGGGTTTTATTGTTGGGCATGAGACGGAGGGCTTCCGAGAACTTGGCCAGAGTGAGAGGCATCTCTAGTCGGTCCTGGTCGCCTGTGCGGACCATCAGGAGCTCGGTCCAGAGCGCCTTGCAGGCGTCAGCTTCATTCGGATCTGGGGAGAACAAACTGGCATAGAAGACCCTGACCCTTCCACGCATCTCCTCTGGATCCGTGAGGGGGGTGCCATCCTCTGCCAAAAGGCAGGTGATGTACTTTTTGGCTCCCCTCTTTTTCTCCAGGGCGTAGAAGAAGCAGGAGCCATGATCCATCTCCCGAAGGAGCTGGATGCGGGATCAAACAAAGTCGCCCCGGGCCCGGCGATCCTCCAGGGCTGGAGCTCCTCCCGCTTCTCCCGGTACACCTCGCGGAGGGGCGGATTCTTGGGGTCGGATGCGAGGCACCTCTCAAGCTTCAAGACCTCCCTCTCCAACTGCTCTATCGCCGCATCCCTCCGCCGGCTGGCGCCCCGGGAGTAGTTGTGGCAGAAGAACCGGGCGTGTACCTTCCCCACGTTCCACCATTGTCGCGCTGAGGGAAAGGCGGGCCGCTGCCCCCACCAGGCCAATCAGAACTCCCAGAAGGATGCCATGAAGCCCATGTCCTCCAGCAGGCTATTATTGAAATGCCAATAGGCCGGCCCCAGTCTCTCCGAACTCAGAGGCTTTCATGGCCACCAAATGGTGTTCTGTGAACGGAGCCAGCCGGACGCTGGAGGAGTGGGCTCATGCCGGATAGAAATGGGATAAGTAGAGGCGATCCAACCGGGAGTGGCTCGACCGATTGTCCCCCAACCGGATATAAGTAAAGGTGGTGTTGTCGTCTGGGTGGTGGTCTCGCCAGACGTCCACCAGGGATCGATGGTCCACAATCTCCCTGAAGACACCTGCTGCGGCCTGGCAGTTCACGAGTCCTGCACGGTCCCGGTCATCAAGGGTTGTGTTGAAATCCCCGCCCAGGACCAGACACTCGTGAGGATCCAGGGTGCCGAGGAAGGTGGCCACCTGCTGATAGAAGGTGACCTGGTCCAGGCCTGCGTTTGGGGTGTAGACGTTGACCAAGTTCAACGTCAGCCCCACCACGTGGGCCCGGACATACAACAGGCGGCCTGGGACAACCTCGGCGGTCCCCATCACCTTGGGCCGTAGGGCAGGGGAGAACAGGGTGACCACCCCAGCTGAGCGAGCGCTGAGGTGGCTAAAATGCACCCCGCTCCCCCCACTCCAGCTGCCAGCCAGCCTCAACGGCTGGAGCCGTGTGGGTCTCCTGCAGGAAAATCACCGAGTATCCCCGCTCCCGAAGGAAGAAGAGCACCTGGCTCCTGCGGAGACCCGCCCTACAGCCCCGGGCATTCAATGTTGCAAATGTGGTGTACTTCATAATGAGGGCTGGGGTGGATCCTTGCAGGCCCCGCAGCAGACCGCACTCCGCCCCCAAGGTCAGGAGCACGTCTTGGAATCCGCGGGTCTGGAGGTAGGCCGGGTTGTCCTGCCTATTGGTCCCTCTCCCCTCCTGCAACAGGCTCTAGTGGCTTGGAGGATGGAGTGTAAGTCCCCCCAGCACTGGAGGGCGAGCTGCACCTTCCCCTTAGCCCTGCAGTTATCTGCGAGGAATTGGCGCAGCTCGGTCCTCAGCACTGAGGGGACACCGGGGTTCTCCTCCGTCCGGGCCCCCAGATGGAGCTCACGGGCCATGGAGACGGGCAAGCAGGGATCCGATCCTCGGCGCGGCACCGACAGTGATGGTGCCGCACTGCCTGTCACCAACCCCAGCGAGGGAGGGGGCAGCAGAGGGAACAGGGCAGCCCCTAATGGACTGGGGACCAGGGATACGAATACCACCCCCTGAGGGCCGCCCACAGCTAGCAGGAATGAGATATGTAGTGGGCCGCAGGAGTGGCCACCCACTGACCCAGAGGCGGAGGAACCCCTCTGGGAGCCATTTTGGGCCCAGCCCAGCCCTTCCGTGTCACCTGACCAGAAGCCAGGGCGTGAGGCTAGAGATATAAAAGGGCAGCCTGAGAGCTCACTCTGGGCCCAGCCTCTGGAGGAGCCGGAGGTCTACCCAGAGCTCCCTGACTGGGAGGCAGAGGCCTGGCTGGGACCTCCAACAGGCCTATCCTCTGACCCAGAGGAACCTGCCCAGTGCTCCCTGTTGGCGCAGCTAACCCAGACGACCTGCCTGACCCCCAACACCAGCCTGTACCCTGGGACCCCAAGGACCAGCCTGCTGTGGACGGCCGACCAGCTGAAGCAGCTGGACCTGAAAGCAGCTGAGGACTGGGTAGAACTGCTGGGACCCCCATTGGAGGAAATCACCCTCGGGTCCCTGAGTGACCTTGCTGGAGATCCAGGTACCCACTGAGGGAGAAGGGAAGTGGTCCAGGGCATAGCATGGACTGCTAAAAGGCCCTAGACCGGCGTGTTTCGGGCTGGAGCCCCCGCCAAGCCAGCCGCAGCTGCTGGGCTGCATTTAGGGCCCTGGGGCGGGGCACAAAGGAGTGGGTGGGCCTGCCCCCCCCGCCACCCACCTACCGGGTGGCAGTCTCCCCCTCACCGCTACTGCAGGCAAACTGCCTGCCACCCTCCTGAACAAGGAGACCCCAAACCTGTGTGTCTTTGCAGCCATACCCTGAATCAGAGGCTGACTTTCCCCTCAACCGAACTAAGGGTATGTCTACACTACCCTCCTAATTCGAACTAGGAGGGTAATGTAGACATACCGCACTTGCAAATGAAGCCCGGGATTTGAATTTCCCGGGCTTCATTTGCAGTTCGAACCCCATTCCACGAGGTGTACAGCTAGTTCAGATTAGGAAGCCTAATCCGAACTAGCTACTCCGTGCCACATGTAGCTGCGCGGCACGGGGTTCGAACTGCCGGCATTTAAAAATGGCGGAGCCGGCTTCATGCAAATGAAGCCCGGGAAATTCAAATCCCGGGCTTCATTTGCAAGTGCGGTATGCCTACATTACCCTCCTAGTTCGAATTAGGAGGGTAGTGTAGACAGACCCTAACTGGGTTTGTTTGTTGCCCCGCCCTGCCCTAGGGCCAGGGCTCTCTGCACTGCTAGACTGTCCAGGTGGCTTTGTTGCCCTGCCTGAACCAAGCCCTCTGAACTACTGTTTAAACTGTGACTGCTAAACTGTTACTTGTTGGCCCACCCTGAACCATGGTCAGGGCCCTCTCCATTAAGGGCTTATTGCCCCTGCCTGAGACAGACCCAGGTGGACTGAACTTGGGGTTGTTTGTTTGTTGCCCCGCCCTGACCTAGGGCCCGGGCTCCCTAAACTGTTAAATTGTTTATTTGTTGCCCCGCCTGGAGCAAGGCCTGGGCTGCCCAACGTGGAACTGTGTGTATGTGACCCGCCCTGACTGAGGGCCAGGGCCTCATGACCTGCCTCTGTTTGCTGCCTGCCCCACCCCAGGGCTTGTAATTGGTAAAACTGTATTGAACTCATGACCTCTGGCCCAGACCTGCAGCAGGGCCGGGCACCTGAACATTTGTCTCACCCCGACCTGCAGCAAGGCCGGGAGTTGAACTATTTGCCTCTTGCCCCGTCCTGAGCAAGGCCGGGTCGTGGGACGATTGCCCTGGGGACTCTTTTAAGTGGCTGTGCAATGGGGCTGACTGGCCGCCCACTGACTCGGAGGCGGAGGAACCCCTGCGGGAGGCCTGCCCGGCTTACATAGTGATTCATAGTTTTCAAGGCCAGAAGGGACCATTGTGCTCATCCAGTTGGAACCTCTTGCACAGCACGGGGCAGAGAACTCCACGCAGGGATTTCTGCTTCCTCCGTGTCCGCAGAACAGGCATCTAATCTCAAAACACGTTCTCCACGCTTGCTCGGGCGCCAGCTCTCACCTTCAGCTAAGCACATGCCAAGGGCTTTGCAGAAAGGAAGTGAAAGCCCAGCAAGAGACTTTGCCACCCAGCAGCACCAGAGGTGATCAGGTGGAGTGTGAAGGGCAGGGCTGAGTTGATACAGACAGGAAGCTCTTCCTGTCTTAATCTCAGCTGTCCGGCTAATCGATCATAGGGGAGTGCATTGGTGCAATTGGACTTGACTCATCCTATGGGAATGACTGAGTCAACGAAAGATAAACTAAATATCCAGCCTGTTCTTTGAGCCTGGTAACCAAGAGGCGCTTTATTTAATGCACCAAGACAACAACTGCAGTTTAAACTTCCCTGTTTAGTCCAGGAACAAAAGATACATTACACTTCAGAGTTAAACCCCGGTAGTTGTCCACTTACTATGTTGCAGATTAAGGTAATACAACAATGCCATCAGCTGGAGTCTTGGGAGCTGCGGTTGTGTGGTTGTGCGTATGAGCACTTGGAAACTAAGATCAGAAATAACTCATGGAAAATCCTGGAGCCATAAAGACTCTGGATTTATTTACCGAGCCTGGTGTGCATCAGCTAGTTGCTCTAGCACACAGTCTTAGTGCGAGCTCATCTCTAGCTTCCCAAGATAAGTCTTACGTGTGAATGGTTTCCATATGTGCAGCCAGAAACAAGCAGCTGGCAACTGGAACAGGACTTTCTCTGGGATCCAGCTTTTATAAATGCAAAACCGAAATAATAAACAAACGTCGTCTTGGGGGATGATGGAAGAGTCCGATAAATCAGGGCTCTCAAGAAAAAGACTTGGCCCTTTTTGGAAGGGGGTTTAATGCCATTTATTTATTTATTTATTTATTTACTTGGATGTTCTGGCAGCCAATGTTGTTTCTGTTCAGAAGAGAGATTGATGGAGGAGTCAGGTACCTCCTGCGTAGTTACAAAGAGCACACACGTTCCTGTTTCCTGGAACGCAGTGGGCATCAAACAGGAGAGAGTTTCTTTCCTTGTCTTTCCGAAGCCTCTTTCCAGCCGAAAGCTCTCTGCCTGTAGCTTTGGCTCAAGGTTATGCTATCAGTGCTACTCAGTTTGTCTGTAGGGCTTCCTTGCTGCTTTCTCAGTCCGCTTCAGGGTGTTTTGCTCTTTGCTATTACACCCCCTTCCATCAAACTAGCCTCCTGTTTGTGTTCAGACCCTGGGAAAACCCCAGCTCCTACTCTAGCCTTGCACGTGGCCTGTGTCTTGGATGGCAGCTCTTATTGTTTCAGCTCTTTATTCCAGAAAGGAGCGAAATTCCTTCTGACGTTTGTCCAGAATGTCAGGCAGCTGTCGTGGTCTATGAGGTTCCCTCCAGCCCCGAGGAGAATCTGCATCTCCCACGATCTCATCTAAACTTCCTAATTTGGCCTTCGAGAACTTGACCTTGGTATCTGTGGTACTTCTGTTGTCTGAGTCCTGCAAATATTGAAATCACTATCTCTAGCTCCTCCACACTTTCCCCGCCAGCCAGCACCCACACTGTCCTAGCCAGATGGCATGAAAGCCAGCAGGCTGTCTTCCAAACCCCAATCTGAACCAGACCCCTGCAAGGCCACATGACAGGAGCATCTGGGTCCAATCAAATGGAGCTGAAGAACCGAGTGCAGCATAAGATGGTGGCATTGGATCCCAGCCTGCTTCTCAAGCCTCCCCGACAGTCACCAAGCACACAGCGTTCGAGCTGGCTGGCCAGAACCGGGCAGTTTGCTGCACTAAAGAATCTAAGACAGGACTATATAGCACTTTAAAGACTAACAAGATGGTTTATTAGGCGATGAGCTTTCCTGGGCCAGACCCACTTCCTCAGATCAAATTGTGGAAGAAAATTGGCACAACCACATATACCAAAGGGATACAATCAAAAAAAGTGAACACGTATAAAATTGACAAATCAGATTTTAGAACAGAGGGGGGGATGAGGGAGGTAGGTTAGTGTCTATGAGATAATGATATTAAGGGTGATAATTGGGGAAGCTATCTATGTAATGGGTAAGGTAGTTGGCATCTATGTTAAGGCCCATTCAGAAAGTGTCAAATTTAAGTATGAATGACAGTTCTGAGGTTTCCCTTTGTAGTCTGGTGTTAATAGAGATGCTAACTACCTTACCCATTACAAAGATAGCTTCCCCAATTATCACCCCTAATATCATTATCAGTATCTCATAGGCACTAACCTCCCTCCCTCATCCCCCCCCCCCGTTCTAAACTCTGATTTGTCAATTTTATATGTGTTCACTTTTCTTTGAT
This sequence comes from Pelodiscus sinensis, assembly GCF_052426305.1. Taxonomy (NCBI): domain Eukaryota; kingdom Metazoa; phylum Chordata; order Testudines; family Trionychidae; genus Pelodiscus; species Pelodiscus sinensis. The sequence goes on along the minus strand of NC_143054.1, from coordinate 200,452,425 downwards.
TGTATCCCTTTGGTATATATGGTCATGCCAATATTCTTCCACAATTTGATCTGAGGAAGTAGGTCTGGCCCAGGAAAGCACATCGCCTAATAAACCATCTTGTTAGTCTTTAAAGTGCTGCATAGTCCTGTCTTTTGTTTCAGCTACACCAGATTAACACGGCTACATCTCTATTACTAAAGAATCTAAGGGCAGATGAGAGACCACCCCAAAGCTACTGCTTGGATCCTCTCTGCGGGAAAAGAACACCCCCACTTCTCTGCAACACAGCAACACCAGGTCAAAGGTCAACGTGGACACCTGTAGCCCAAATCTCTTCTCTGTTACTCTGACTGTAGGGTGGTGTGACTCCACTGTGCAGTCACCCCTGGGAAATCATAGAATCCTAGAATACTAGGACTGGAAGGGACCTCGAGAAGTCATCGAGTCCCGTCCCCTGCCCTCATGGCAGGACCAAATATTGTCTAGACCATCCCTGATAGATATTTATCTAACCTGCTCTTAAATATCTCCAGAGATGGGGGTTCCACAACCTCCCTGGGCAATTTATTCCAGTGTCTGACTACCCTGACAGTTAGGAACTTTTTCCTAATGTCCTACTTAAACCTTCCTTGCTGCAGTTTAAGCCCATTGCTTCTTGTTCTATCTCCAGAGGCCAAGATGAACAAGTTTTCTCCCTCCTCCTTATGACACCCTTTTAGATACCTGAAAACGGCTATCATGTCCCCCCTCAGTCTTCTCTTTTCTAAACTAAACAAACCCAATTTCTTCAGCCTTCCCTCATAGGTCATGTTCCTTAGACCTTTCATCATTCTCGTTGCTCTTCTCTGGACCCTCTCCAATTTCTCCACATCCTTCTTGAGATGCGGTGCCCAGAACTGGACACAATACTCCATTTGAGGCCTAACTAGCGCAGAGTAGAGCAGAAGAATGACTTCTCGTGTCTTGCTCACAACACTCCTGTTAATGCATCCCAGAATCATGTTTGCTTTCTTTGCAACAGCATCATGCTGCTGATTCATATTCAACTTGTGGTCCACTATGACCCCTAGATCCCTTTCTGCCATGCTCCTTCCCAGACAGTTGCTTCCCATCTTGTATGTATGGAACTGATTGTTCCTTTCTAAGTGGAGCACTTTGCATTTGTCTTTATTAAACTTCATCCTATTTACCTCAGACCATTTCTCCAATTTGTCCAGATCATTTTGAATTATGACTCTATCCTCTAGATTAGTCGCAACCCTCCCAGCTTGCTACCATCTGCAAACTTAATAAGCGTACTTTCTACACAAATATCTAAATCATTGATGAAGATATTGAAGAGAGCCAGTCCCAAAACAGACCCCTGTGGTAACCCACTTGTTATGCCTTTCCAGCAGGATTGTGAACCATTAATAACTACTCTCTGAGTATGGTTATCCAGCCAGTTATGTACCCATCTTATAGTAGCCCCATCTAAGTTGTATTTACCTAGTTTATTGATAAGAATATCACGCAGGACCATATCAAACGCCTTACGAAAGTCTAGGTACAGGCAGTCCCCGGGTTACATGGATCCGACTTACATCAGATCCCTACTTACAAACGGGGTAAGGCAACCCCGCACTAGCTGCTTCCCCCCAGCAGACCAGGGAGACGCAAAGCTAGCGGGCCCCCCCAGCAGACTAGGGAGACGCGGAGCGGCTTTTCTCAGAAGACACCTCAGCTTGAGAATAAAGGACTGAGAGAAGTGAGGTGTGGGAGAATAAAACTGAGCTCTGGAAAAATGTTTGGCTAGAGTTTCCCCTACAATATGTACCAGTTCCGACTTACATACAAATTCAACTTAAGAACAAACCTACAGTCCCTATCTTGTACGTAACCCGGGGACTGCATGTATACCACATCTACCGCTTCTCCCTTATCCACAAGACTCGTTATCCTATTAAAGAAAGCTATCAGATTGGTTTGACATGATTTGTTCTTTACAAATCCATGCTGGCTGTTTCCTATCACCTTGCCACTTTCCAAGTGTTTACAGATGATTGCCTTAATTACTTGCTCCATTATCTTCCCTGACACAGAAGTTAAACTGACTGGTCTGTAGTTTCCTGGGTTGTTCTTATTTCCCTTTTTATAGATGGGCACTATATTTGCCCTTTTCCAGTCCTCTGAAATCTCTCCTGTCTCCCATGATTTTCCAAAGATGATATCTAGAGGCTCAGATACTTCCTCTATCAGCTCCTTGAGTATTCTAGGATGCATTTCGTCATGCCCTGGTGACTTGCAGGCATCTAAGTTTTCTAGGTGATTTTTAACTTGTTCTTTTTTTATTTTACCTTTTAAAACTACCCCCTTCCCACTAGCATTCCCTATGTTAGGCATTCCTTCAGACTTCTCGGTGAAGACTGAAACAAAGAAGTCATTAAGCATTTCTGCCATTTCCAAGTTTCCTGTTACTGCTTCTCCCTCCTCACTGACCAGTGGGCCTACCCTGTCCTTGGTCTTCCTCTTGCTTCTAATGTATTTATAAAAAGTCTTCGTTTCTCTTTATTCCCATAGCTAGTTTGAGCTCATTCTGTGCCTTTGCCTTTCTAATCTTGCCCCTGCATTCCTGTTTTTGCCTATATTAATCCTTTGTAATTTGTCCTACTTTCCATTTTTTATATGACTCCTTTTTTATTTTTAGATCAGGCAAGAACCGTACCTATCAGCTCTCTGAGCTTACCAAAATCCGCCTTCCCAAAATCCATTGTCTCTATTTTGCTGTTCTCCCTTCTACCCTTCCTTAGAATTGTGAACTCTATGATTTCATGATCACTTTCATGCAAGCTGCCTTCAACTTTCAAATTCTCAACCAGTTCCTCCCTATTTGTTAGGATCAAATCTAGAACAGCTTCCCCCCGGTAGCTTTTTCAACCTACTGAAATAAAAAGTTGTCTCCAATGCAGTCCAAGAACTTATGGAGGAGACAACTCCATCTTTGGCACATGTGTATCCCCAGGAACACTGGTCAGTGTGATACAGTCTGTGCAGTGGCTTTGGCTTACCATAGACAGAAAAGGGTCCATGGAAGCTCCTCCACACAGCTCTCGCGGGAAGGACTAGTTAAAGAGAGGCCAACAATGGGTCGTGAGTGTCAGGAGATGGGAGGCCACAGTCTCAGCTAGTGAGACAGAGCACAGCTCCCTCAATGTCAGTGGAGTTGCTCCCCTTCACATCTGCTGCCAGCCTGGCCTTGGCTTCTTGAGCAAGGGCAATCAGTTGCTTGACAGGGCTATTTACCCTTGTCCATCCTCTCTTCACAGCCCCTTCCCTCTCCCCTAGTCATCATTTCCTTCTTTCTCTTGTCCTCCAGCTCCGTTCTCCAGCATAGCCTCAGTGAGGCCTCTCTCCTCCTTTCCCTGCTGCCTGCTACAACACTTCCACATCAAGCTCTGCCCTTGACTCTCTGTTACCAGCTCCATTCCTCTTGTTCCCGTTTTAGGTAGTTACCACCCCTCTCTCCCTCCATAGCCAGGACATTAACTCATCTGCTCTCCTCTGCAATCCTGATGCCTTCATCCCTCCTTCTGCAATAGATAGCAGAAAGAAAGGAAATGCACAAACATCTGTGTGTCCCTTCCACATGGCTAGAATGCCGCAGGGCTAGCAGTGAGAGTGTACATGATGGGGCAGCACAAGACTCTGTTGAGTAGCCCTGTTGAGTAGCCCTTTGGGTCCCCATATGAAGAATGTGACTGAAGCAGGCATGTTCTTCCAGCAGGGAGAGCTCCATCTCTGTCTTGCTTACTTGTGTAAAAAAACTGGGTTAAAATGGCAGCTTGAATAGAGCACCAGCCACGTGAAGCCTTCCCAGCTCTCCTAAAGAGATGACATGCTGCTAATGAAAACCTCATTACCACTTCCTCTCCCACCAGTGCAGTGGCCCCAGATCTCCGGCACCACTTTGTGTTATCAGAGCGAGTTTAGCCGTTGCAATCCAGGAGGCTGAAGACGTCAGGAGTCTAAAAACTCAGACGAAAGGGGAGTATCCAACTTGTGTCAAACTCCTGTGTCCACCTGAGAGAGAAGGCCATAGCCTTGTGCAGCCCTTGGGACAGCCCCCAGCTGCTGCAGCTATGTGGTTTGGCAACAAGAAAGTGCAAGACAGCGCTCTTTGGGGGCATATTGTGTGCATGGAGGCCGTGCTTTGATGTCAGCCTGTCTGGAATCCCTGCAGCCACAGGAAGTTGTTCCCACTTTTTCAGGGGAGTCAGCGTCACAGCTGTGCAGAGGCAGTCTGCTGTTTCTTTGGAGCACTGAACATGTGAACTACTCTATAAATATTCGGCATGATGTTGATTTTTCCTGGAGGGAATAAAGAGAAAAGCTGCCCGAAGACAGAAGGAAGCAACTCAGACTAGAGCTGTTCTGAGTCCAGGTGTTTGCTGAGAAAGTAGGACAGCCCTTCGTGGGACAGACGAGACAGACCATGGTGAAAGAAACCAAGGACAGCAGGCATGAGAGGGTTAAATGGCTGAGACTCCGGAGAAAGGGACAGGGGATGCACTTGGGGTTCAGATTAATGCAAGGAAAAGACAAACGCTTTAGGCCAGGACCTCTCAGCAATGCAGCACCATTGCCAGATCCCTACACAAGCCAGCAGATCCAATGGATGATTCGTGGGCCTTAGGGGATGCTCCGGAGGAATGTAAAGCTCCTGTAGTGACTCCATTCCTGCCCTACACTTTCCCAGCCTGGTGCATCTTCCCCCCTCTTTGCTCTGGAGACCCAAAACGCACAGAGTAGCTATGGCTCATTCAAGGCCCCTTTGTGCCCCTAGGGCATTGCAAAGGGCCCTTCACCAGAGCCCAGGATCTGGTTCTTTTTATTGACTCTGGGCCAGTGAGTTTTCTTTCATTCATCTTAGAAATGTGAAAGGGCAGAGAGGCCGCCCCAGGCCCCTCCCTTCCACACTGCCTGTTAAGTAAACCCAACACATTTCAGAGGGCAACCATGAGCCAAGCAAAACAGATTTTAAAAATTCCACAGGACACCAGGCAGGAAGAGAGTTTATAGAGCAGCACATTTCCCCGAAGGACTCATAATGAGACTAGTAAATGACATGATTTTATTGACCTGGGTCTTTCTAGGTGGTGCATTAACATGTCAGCAGTAGCCACTCTGGAATGTGTCCATTTTAACCTCATTTTTACACAAGTAAGCAAGTGCAGAGTAAAAGGCAGGATTCCTATAACAGAATCAGAGACTCTTGAGATAGGAAGGGACCTTGAAAGGTCTTCTAGGCCAGTCGCCTGCACCCGAGGGATAGAAATAGTCTGGCTAGCAGTTTGAAATGCTCCTGCAAAATACTGATTATGGTATTTTAAACAGAATAAAGAGCCATGATTGATGGAGGAAGTTCCTTTGCCTGGAAATCTGGACACCTCTTCCCCCCCTGCCCACCGCAAGCCTCATATATGCAAAACTTCCTGAACTCAATGGAAATTCCACATGCTGAAGTCATGCAAAACTGGGCCACCAGTGATTATTAATGATGGATCTGCTAACTGTCCACAGACCACGGAGCTTGCCGTGCTTCCAAACATTTGTCTTATAGAAGTGGAGAACAGCAAATCGAAATCAACACAACAGACAGAGACCAGAATCTGCCCCTTAAAATCATAGAATACTAGGACTGGAAGGGACCTCGAGAGGTCATCGAGTCCAGCCCCCTGCCCTCACGGCAGGACCAAATACTGTCTAGACCATCCCTGATAGACATTTATCTAACCTACTCTTAAATATCTCCACAGATGGGGATTCCACAACCTCCCTGGGCAATTTATTCCAGTGTTTGACTACCTGACAGGTAGGAACTTTTTCCTAATGTCCAACCTAAACCTCCCTTGCTGCAGTTTAAGCCCATTGCTTCTTGTTCTGTCCTCAAAGGCCAAGATGAACAAGTTTTCTCCCTCCTCCTTATGACACCCTTTTAGATACCTGAAAACTGCTCTCATGTCCCCCCTCAATTTTTTCTTTTCTGAACTATACAAACCCAGTTCTTTCAGCCTTCCTTCATAGGTCATGTTCCTTAGACATTTAATCATTCTCATTGCTCTTCTCTGGACCCTCTCCAATTTCTCCACATCCTTCTTGAGATGCGGTGCCCAGAACTGGACACAATACTCCATTTGAGGCCTAACTAGCGCAGAGTAGAGCAGAAGAATGACTTCTCGTGTCTTGCTCATAACACACCTGTTAATGCAGCCCAGAATCATGTTTGCTTTTTTTGCAACAGCATCACACTGCTGACTCATATTCAGCTTGTGGTCCACTATAACCCCTAGATCCCTTTCTGCCGTACTCCTTCCCAGACAGTTGTTTCCCATCTTGTATGTATGAAACTGATTGTTCCTTCTTAAGTGGAGCACTTTGCATTTGTCTTTATTAAACTTCATCCTGTTTACCTCTGACCATTTCTCCAATTTGTCCAGATCATTTTGAATTATGACCCTCTCCTCCAGATTAGTCGCAACCCCTCCCAGATTGGTATCATCTGCAAACTTACTAAGCGTAGTTTCTATGCCAATATCTAAATCGTTGATGAAGATATTGAAGAGAGCTGGTCTCAAAACAGACCCATGCGGAACCCCACTTGTTATACCTTTCCAGCAGGATTATGAACCATTAATAACTACTCTCTGAGTATGGTTATCCAGCCAGTTATGCATCCACCTTATAGTAGCCCCATCTAAGTTGTATTTGCCTAGTTTATTGATAAGAATATCATGCGAGACCATATCAAAAGCCTTACTAAAGTCTAGGTATACCACATCCACCGCTTTTCTCTTATCCACAAGACTAGTTATCCTATCAAAGAAAGCTATCAGATTTACATGATTTATTCTTTACAAATCCATGCTGGCTGTTTCCTATCCCCTTGCCACCTTTCCTTAATTACCTGCTCCATTATCTTCGCTGGCACAGAAGTTAAACTAACTGGTCTATAGTTTCCTGGGTTGTTCTTATTTCCCTTTTTATAAATGGGCACTATATTAGCCTCTTTCCAGTCTTCTGGAATCTCTCCTGTCTCCCATGATTTTCCATAGATGATATCTAGAGGCTCAGATACTTCCTCTATCAGCTCCTTGAGTATTCTAGGCTGCATTTCATCAGGCCCTGGTGACTTGCAGGCATCTAACTTTTCTAGGTGATTTTTAACTTGTTCTTTTTTTATTTTATCTTCCAAACCTACCCCCTTTCCACTAGCATTCCCTATGTTAGGCATTCCTTCAGACTTCTCAGTGAAGACCGAAACAAAAGAAGTCATTAAGCATCTCTGCCATTTCCAGGTTTCCTGTTACTGTTTCTGCCTCCTCACTGACCAGTGGGCCTACCCTGTCCTTGGTCTTCCTCTTGCTTCTAATGTATTCATAAAAAGTCTTCTTGTTTCCCTTTATTCCTGTAGCTAGTTTGAGCTCATTTTGTGCCTTTGCCTTTCTAATCTAGCCCCTGCATTCCTGTGTTTGCCTATATTCTTCTTTCGTAATTTGTTCTAGTTTCCATTTTTTATAGGACTCCTTTTTTATTTTTAGATCAGGCAAGATCTCGTGGTTAAGCCAAGGCGGTCTTTTGCCTTATTTTCTATCTTTCCGACACAGAGGAATAGCTTGCTTTGGGGCCCTTAACAATATCCCTTTGAAAAACTGCCATCTCTCCTCAGCTGTTTTTCCCGTAAGTCTTGATTCCCATGGATCCTTACCTATCAGCTCTCTGAGCTTACCAAAATCCACCTTCTCGAAATCCATTGTCTCTATTTTGCTGTTCTCCCTTCTACCCTTCCTTAGAATTGTGAACTCTATGATTTCATGATCACTTTTACCCAAGCTGCCTTCCACTTTCAAATTCTCAACCAGTTCCTCCCTATTTGTTAGGATCAAATCTAGAACAGCTTCCCCCCGGTAGCTTTTTCAACCTTCTGAAATAAAAAGTTGTCTCCAATGCAGTCCAATAACTTATTTGATAGTCTGTGCCCCACTGTGTTATTTTCCCAACATATAGCTGGATAGCTGAAGTCCCCCATCACCACCAAATCTTGGGCTTTGGACGATGTTGTTAGTTGCTTAAAAAAAGCTTCATCCACTTCTTCCACCTGGGTAGGTGGCCTGTAGTAGCCTCCTAGCATGACATCACCCTTGTTTCTAATCCCTTTTAGCCTAACCCAGAGACTCTCAACACTTCTGTCTCCTATGTCCATCTCCACCTCACTCCAAGTGTTCATTTTTTATATATAAGGCAACACCTCCTCCCTTTTCCCCCTGTCTATCCTTCCTGAGCAAGCTGTACCCTTCCATACAAACATTCCAATCACATGTATTATCCCACCAAGTTTCTGTGATGCCAACAGTGTCATAATTGTACTTATTTATTAGCACTTCCAGTTCTTCCTGCTTATTACCCATGCTTCCCGCATTTGTATATAGGCATCTAAGATACTGATTTGACCTTGCCTCCCTGTTTTGCCCTGATCCTCCTTTCTCTCTGCCATTATAGCCCACGCTCCCTCCCGTTTCTGACCTATCTCTCTGGTCTCCATGTTTTCCACTTACCTGTGGGCTTTGCTCACCTGTCTCCTTAATCTTTTCAGTCTTCTGCATTCTGTTTCTAGTTTGCAATGCCTACTGATGCTGGGATAAATGAAAAGAAACCCAAGAAACAAACAACGGTGTTTCCTTGGATGAACATTTTTGCACTGAACATCTAAGACCAAGGAGAGGAAGAGAAGTCCATGAGAATATAATTGCAATTGATCAAGGAAATTCTGTTTATTTGTCAGATGCAATGACACACTCTGGCAGATACGTCCCCAGCGCAATAGCACTGAAGTCAATGGAACGACACCAGAGAAGAATCTGTCCACCTATTTTTATGGTCTGTCCTTGACAGCTCCGATTGAGATGGGAACTTACATGGATGCAGGACCTGATCACAGAGGAATCTGAAACCTTCTTCCTCTAGAAAGAGCATATTTCCTGTTAACAGATGATTTTTAACCAGACACACAAATGTCTCAGAGGGGCAGCCGTGTGAGTCTGTAACTTTAAAAACAATGAGCAGTCCTGTGGCACCTTAAAGACTAACAAAAATACATGTAGTATCACAAGATTTCGTGGGCACATAAATGAAAGCAAGACTTATGCACCTGTGAAAATATCACATTCAAATAGCCCACAGATGCGGAATCATGTTTAAAAATAACCAACTGGTTTGACACAAACCTCGGGCTCATGGGGTTTGAGTATTTTAGGAGACAGAGATTTAAGAAACATGCATGTTTAATGTATCTCATTTCCTGCTCAACTTCGCCTTTACACAGCCCCATAATTGCTCCTGTGGCCTTAGAACCTTTGTGTCATGATAACAGGGTACTCCTATTTCCCACAAGTCCTTACTGCTCTGGGCTCAGTAAGGACTTTCCCTGTGAACAGTTCCCAGCTTCTCCCTTTCCACCAAACATAGCAGTCTAGGAACCGCTCTGCTTTTCCTCTGTGCAGGCCAATGTGATACCATTTTCCTATGTACTGCTACTGCAGCTAGATAAAAGGTCTCTGTCGAAGCAGGGTTTTGCCCACAAAAGCTTATGCTGAAATAAATCTGTTAGTCTTTAAGGTGCCACTGGACTTCTCATTGCTTCAGTCTAATGTGGAGGTCCCTCTGATATGTGGATGTAGATAGTGTCACATGGCCTTTGGTTTGCTTTCTTACACCATCACCTTGAAATGTAGATTCTGCCTGTTCTGACCTTCTGGCAGACCTGGTGCTGAAAAGGCAAGAGCTGAAGAGAAAGACGTCTTGCCCCTACAAGCTGTCTTCCTCTGCTGGACAAGGTGAATGTTTTCTTTGCCTCGGGGAAGGGCATTGGGCCAAACACCACCAGGTCTCACTTGATCAGAGAGCTAAGAGTGCCAGGGAGAACTGCTGAGATAGGGCATTTTTGTTCTTCCATGAGAGCTGAAAGCTGCAGTGTGAAAGGGGTTGGTCTCTCTCCTATCCTTGCAATGTGTTTTCCAACCGCTTCCCAGCCCGAGCTGAGTAGCACCGGGCAGAGAGACAGGCCAGCCATTAGCTCCTTTCGGATGTTGGTAGAAGAGGTTTTTCCGCAAATGTTAGACGCTAGCCAAACTTTAATGGCCCTGGATGAGTCACATTTGGCTTCAGAGGTTTGGCTGAGCAGGACTCTGTGGCTAGCAAGCTAAGCCCTTTGGATTGTGGTTCCTTCGGGGGAACACACAGCCAAAGCAGAGGCATCATTTCTACAATGGCAGAATCGTTTCCATCTGATGCCTTCATTGGCCAAGAAAAGTTAAAAGGTTGGGATTTGAAGGGACGTTTCCTTCCCAGCACAGTCCTAGTTCCTGGGATGCACGGAGCAGTTTGGGCAACATTCCTGCTCTGCCAAGTTCCCAACTTCTCCGGTCAGAATGAAGTGACTCTCTCAGTCTGGTGGGGACAAGACACCCAGCACTTAGGCTTCCCCCTAGCTGCTGCTGAGTGCCCTGAGAGAGCCAGAACCCATTTACAGCTTTCCAGTACCCTTACACTACTCCTAAGGAACCTCGTAAGCAAAGGATGCCCCTCAGTCCAGTTTAGTGGCAGCAAATCCAGAATCAGGGTTCAGCTTCAGAAGCACAGAGAGGCCAGGTAATTGATGGAACCGGCCCAAAGAAGAATCCAATCTCCTCTCCTAGCTTGGGGTTGTTATGGATTTCCTGTCGGCTCAGACAGTGTTTACAGTTACCTCTCCAGCAGGAGAACCTCTGGTCTAGGAGAGAAGGTTAAAATAGCCCAGGTAAAAGCAGCTCCACAGTCTAACATCCCTCCCTCAGCCTAGCATGTGGAGCTAGGGACATCTCTGGAGGCTGGAAATATCCCAGACAACCACATTTGAAAACCAAGGCACTAGTTAGAGGTGGGACTGTATCTGCCACGCTTGCTCACCTTGATTGCAAGCAGCCCCGCTGATTTTATTTGGACTGTTGGAGGTGTCACCGAAAGGGCCAAATCCTCTGCCGGTGTGATTCAGCACAGCTCCCTTGACCTCGATGGAGTCACTTTGAACATCCAACTTCTGAGAATCTGGCCCACTGTGGGCAGGAGTGGCAGAATCAGGGCAATGAGCATGGGCGAACACCACAGCTTTCAAGTGGTGTTGCCCTGAAGATAGGACAGGTGTAGGAGATGCTGCTCTGATCCCTTAGCTAAGTGTGAGTGGCGGATGGCCATGTCTTCCAGTGGGGAGGCCCTAGGTAGGGAGGGGAATAGGACCGGTCTCTCCCTAGGAGGTGGAGATAGCATTCTCAGAGTTGGCTCGGGTCTTAGTCTGTCACATGTTAGGAGCAGGAAACTCCTGGGGCACCTGCCATTAAAAACCCTTGCTTCTCTTTTCTGGACGCTAGTTTGTGCCTGCTCCCCACTTTCTAATGAATGCTGAGAAAATACATGGCAATTGGACTGGCAGGAGCTAATTAACGCTTGTGTTCCCTGATGCCCCCATCAGTCCCAACCACTATGCAAAACGTTTATTAACAGGGTCAGTCCCACAGACCCCTCCTCTCCTTCTTCCCTCCAAACCTACACATGCAATTCGCGTGACCTGAGCTGCTTGGAGATTTCAGACCAGAGACTTCCAAGCTGGAGGTGAGTATGGGTTGCCGATGGACCACTTACAGCGTTGGCTAGTCTGTGAGGCTTCAGAGCTGGAGTTAAGAAAGCATCACACCATACTATGTATTCTGCAAAGGGCAGAAGTTTCACAGGTCCCCCCAAACTAAGACATACAGTATCCCTAAGGGGCCATATGTTGTGTGTTCACGGGACATCAGACCTCTTGTATAGCCAGTATTTTTCAAGGGCTCCTTTCCAGTGCTCTGACTTGAGTAACAACTTCTCTGCCAGGATGGGGGCCCAGTGCCCCACAGAACCTGAGGAGAAGCAGCTTAAGAAAAGAAACAGTCCTTGCAAATCTTACCAGGAGCAATAGAATTCGATGCAGTTGGAACCAGCTGCAAATGCTCCCAGGATCTTGCTCTGCTGAGCTAGGCTGGGTTGGTAACAACCGGGGTGTGAATCTGCTACTGACACATAGCCTGTTATCACACATACAGGGTGACCATTCCACTAACAGTGGTGATTTCTGTTCCATTTGGCACTGCAGCTGTCACCAGGGTAGTTGAACACTTGCAGAAGAGCACTTAGCGGTGGGGTTAACATCCGCAAGGCATGGCTCACACCTTTGCCCTTCCTCTTACCAGGGAAAGAATTATTTATAGGGCCCTGCCAAATTCACAGCTATGACAAATGGATCATGGATGTGAAATCTAGTCTAGTGTGTGTTTTACCCTATATTGTACGGATTTCACAGGGGAGACTAGTGTTTCTCAGACTGTGGCAGGACTGATACCGCAGTGATATGTGTCTTTTTAGCTACATTTGTCTGTCCTTAAGTTTCGTTTGGGGAAACTGGCCACCTCTATTCACTCTTGACATGGCACCCAGAGCCCGGTGCTTGTTTAGCAGTTCTTGCTCACCTAAAACTCCTCAGCTCACTGCCCAGGGTGGATTGTTCACTAAACTCCCACAAAGGGGGACTATACAGAGGCAGCTCAAAGATTAAATAGATTTACCTGTTCCCAGAGTTCTCTGACATAAGCATCTGCCCCATTTCTTCTAGAGGCTCAGGCTGGGAATTCTTAAATTAATGGAAGGAACGGCCAGGTGGTAGAGGCCTTGCCCCCTTTAATGCCCTTGAAACCCTTCAGGATGAGAGGAGGCAGGAGAAACAAGGGGCCCAAATGGATACTGCTCTCTAGAAAGCTCCAGAAACTCGCAGTGCAAGTGCGCGGCTCCCACGAGTATGACTATGCTGAGGCCACCCAAAGAACTCCAGTTGCTGATAAGTTGCCTTCATTTCTAAGCAAATCACAGGTTAATGCGATATTCATCAGCTAATTACTTAGCCAGAATGAAACATATTTCTATGAAGCCAGCTAAAAGCATTTATCTTACCCCAAGACTATTCCCCTAAGAAATTTCAAAGTCATGATGCAAGCTGTGCAGGTCTCAGGCTGCTTCCAAAAAAAGGGGGGGGCATCGCAAAAACCATTTGTACTAGATTGTTGGGCATTCTTAATGAGGGATCACTGCCTCCTTCCACCTGCCCCCAATAATATAAAACTCCAACATCATTTGTTGCATAATACATAAATAAAAGCTTAGACTAAGCATGGCTGGATTGCATAAGCAAGAGAACAGTAGTGCCTTTGTATAGTAACAAATACAGTTACCTGATTGAAGGAGAAACAATTAACTATGTAAGTAAAATTTAGCAAATAAATTAATCTTCAAATGCTCACTAATTACATGTTGTTAATTTAATAAAGAAGCTGGCATCCTTTTTAAAATTAATTGTTCTCTAAACATAGTACATGGATTAATTTTATGTTGTCTTCTCACTTTAAATACATTTATATCATGATTAAAGATGTTTACTAGATCCAGTAAGCAAGAACACATTCCAAAACACTTATTAATTCTGTTTGAGGTTTTAATGAAACATGGAATCATAATATTTTTATTTGTTGTGGTTGCTAGGTATGTTGCTAAGTTATATGCATCATACAAGTATATTTGTGATATTTGAGAACATATACTGAGGGATTTGTTTAGCTGATTTTTTCCAAATTTAGTTATACTTTGAAAACTATGAAAGAAGAACCATTTATAAACTTCCCATGAATATATCCTTTTTTCCTTGACAACACAAACACATGCAAGTGTGTTTAAACAAACAATTTAACAGCACATGTTCTTAACACATTTTTCTGCTACTTTAGAATTAGTTTTGTAATTGAAGGAAAAAAATTATTATGCACGTGGATTTGCACAATAAACTAACATGGTACTAAAGTCATCCTTCTGATGCAGTAACTGTGCTTAGTGCTTTGATAATATAAACAAAGACATCTTGGAAGCAGAACTCATAAGGACCATGAACCCCCAGGTATCAGTACTCAATCCCATGCTTTGAAGAGCAGAATAAATGGTCCACACACATACAATTAAGCTCTATAGTGGAAAAGATGTGATTGAACATGTAAAGAAAGTCGGAACATAGCCCCTTCCAGGTTGATATGTACTTCACTGTGTTTACCTTCTGAGTCATTTGGTCTGTTGTTATAATGTTACTTCTATTTTAATGTCTTGTTTTACACAGGAGGGATTAAAATAAGATTGACTGATGCTTTCCATATAGGAGCAATATAATTTAATGGAGCTACTATGGATTTATCCCAGTGCAGCTCATCTGAACATGGCCTGTTGTGTCTACTGTAATGTCATCAACTTATGATTAGTGTCCTTAGTTATCCCCCTTTCTGCCCTCATATTCTACCAACACAAGACGAGGCGATCTGCAGGATAGCGTTAGCCCCGAAACTGGTATACCCGGTACTACTGGGCCGGGACTGGCCGGGTTTCAGACGCATCCTTCGTAACTGGGATGAGCAGGGGCAACCGCCACCAGCAGGGACGGAGGCCTCGAAAAGGGGAACATCCCGAGGTCCAGGGGAGGAGCCTGACCCTGAGAAAACCCTCGCTTCGGAGGAAGTAGGAGGGGAACAGGACTTCCAAGAGACCAGCGAGAAGATCCCTCCTTAACCCATGCCTGGGAACAGGCGGCAGGAGAGACCGGGGACCCCAATGTGGGAGTGACTGCCCGACCAACCCTGCGGTTCGAGGTAAGAGCCGACCGATTATATCGGATCACGTGGTCGGCCGAAGGGCAGGCGGAGGTTAGCCAGTTGTTGGTCCCTGCAAGATACTGGAGGTATTAGACCTTGCACATGCTGATCCCTGGACAGGACATTTGGGGTGGGAAAAGACCCTGCAGCGCATAACGCAAAGATTCTTTTGGCCAGGGATTTATAAAGAGGTCCGAGACTTTTGTGAGTCCTGCCCTGAGTGCCAGAGGACAGGTCAGGGAAGGGTGCCAAAAGCCCCCTTAGTCCCTCTCTGTGGTGGAGGTGCCATTTGACCGGGTGGCTTTAGATCTAGTGGGACCCCTGGAGAGGTCCTGAAGAGGACATCAATATATACTTGTTATAATTGACTCTGCCACCCGATACCCTGAGGCCGTCCCCCTCAAGAATACGATGGCGTCAACACTGGCACATGAGTTGGTGCAGGTATTCTCCCGGGTGGGAATCCCGAGGGAGATACTAACGGACCAAGAGACCAATGTGACTTCTAAACTGATGGCAGAACTTTGCCGCCTCTTAAACATTAAGACATTGCGTACCTCAGTTTACCATCCCCAAACAGATGGACTTGTCGAACGCTTTAATAGGACATTAAAGGGGATGTTGCGGAGGTTTGTCGAGCTAGACCCAAAGGACTGGGACCGATTACTACTGGCACTGTTATTTGCGG
Source organism: Pelodiscus sinensis (assembly GCF_052426305.1). Lineage (NCBI taxonomy): Eukaryota > Metazoa > Chordata > Testudines > Trionychidae > Pelodiscus > Pelodiscus sinensis. The sequence goes on along the minus strand of NC_143054.1, from coordinate 200,436,975 downwards.
TGCAAGAGGTGCCCCAGGCCTCAACGGGATTTTCCCCATTTGAATTACTTTATGGCCAACAACCCCGGGGGATACTGGATTTATTGCGGGAGACATGAGAGGAACAGGACTCAAGGGTAAAGGGCACAGTACCGTATATTTTGGACTTACAACAGCAACTCCAGACAGTAGGGGAGCTGGCTAGAGAGAACCTCCTCCAGGCCCAAAACAAGCAGGCCCAATATTATAACCGAGGGGCCAAATCCAGAACTTTCCAACCGGGTGATAGGGTACTCCTGCTGTTACCAGCACCAGACTAAAAATTATTGGCCAAATGGCAAGGGCCCTTCGAGGTCATCTGACAGGTAGGACCCGTTGATTATGAAATCAAATTATCAGGAAAACGGAAAGACAAGCAGATCTATCATGTCAATTTGCTAAAAAAGTGGAATGCACGGGAGGGTATGCTTATCACTTTACAGCCACCGGAACCGGAGCTGGGACCCTGGGGAGGCGATTTGAAGGCAGAAGGGGCAACGCATATAGGGGCAGAGTTGACGGAGGAACAACACAGAGAGATGAGCTCCCTCCTTCGGGAATTTGAACAGGTCCTAACTACACAACCGGGTAAGACCTCCCTGATGAGTCACCATATCACAACAACCCCAGGTAAACGGATCCGGGACCACATACGACCCCTCCCACGGAAAATGTGGGGACCTGTTCAGGAAGAGCTGCAACAGATGTTGCAAATGGGGGTGATCAGGGAATCAAGAAGCGAGTTGCGCAGTCCCATCGTTTTGGTGCTGAAGCCCGATTGCACAATACGGTTTTGCATAGACTTCAGGAAAGTCAATGCAATTTTGCGAAATGACGCATATCCTATGCCCAGAGTAAATGAACTGCTGGAGCGGTTGGGTAAGGCCCACTACATCTCTATGCTCGACCTCACTAAAGGGTATTGGCAGATTCCCCTGACACCAGCCTCGGAGGACAAGACCGCGTTCGCCACACCATTTGGCCTGTTCCAGTTCATCACAATGCCTTTTGGATTGAATGGGGCGGCAGCGACGTTCCAGAGGCTGACGGACAAGGTATTACATGAACATCGTGAGTATGCTGCTGCATATATTGATGACATTGTCATTTATAGTGAAACCTGGCCGGAACATCTGCAACATCTGAAGGCGGTCCTCGGAGCCCTGGCCGATGCCAAGCTCACGGCTAACCCAAGTAAGTGCCACTTTGGACAAAGGGAAGTGTCCTATTTAGGCTACGTGGTGGGACGGGGAAGGATAAAACCACAGGTGAACAAGGTAGAAGCCCTGAGAAAATATAAAGCTCCCACCACAAAAAGGCAAGTCTGCCAGTTCCTGGGCCTAGCTGGTTACTATCGGTGATTCATACCCGATTTCGCCACGATTGCAGCACCCTTGACGGACTTGACCCAAAATACACGACCCCAAAGGGTCCAGTGGACAGCGCAGTGCGAAAAAGCATTCCAAGCATTCAAGCACCAATTGACGCAAACACCGGTTCTTCACCAACCTGACTTTACAAAACCATTTATAGTACAGACGGATGCGTCAGCAGAGGGCTAGGAGCCGTCCTCTTGCAGGAGCAGGAAGGGGAGGAACACCCAATCCTGTATTTAAGCAGGAAATTACTACCACAACTACAACTACTATCAACAGTATGCCACAATTGAGAAAGAGGCCCTGGCCATTAAGTGGGCAATAGAGGTGCTACGCTATTATCTGCTAGGGGGAGCTTTCACACTGATAACAGACCATGCACCATTACGATGGATTCAGACAATGAAGGAGACCAGCCTTCGGATCATGAGGTGGTATTTGGCCTTACAGCCTTATAAATTTGAGGTCTGACACAGGCCGGGGAGAGCCCATAACAACCTGGATTTTTTTCTAGGTCCATAGCTAACAACGAGATGGTGGAGGGGGATGGAGTCCTAGAAAGGGGGGTGAGTGATGGGGCATTGTCAACCACACTGACATCGGTGGGGTGACCCTCTGGGGAGCACGCCTGCCAAACCGCCGACGTTGCGGTGCATGCTCAGAGGCAGCCAGGGCAGACCTGGTGGTAGCTAAGGCCAGGAGGGGAAACCAGATCTCGAGGGAAGGCATAGGAGAGGCCCAGCTGGGGGCCGGCCGAGGAAGGGAAGCTCGATCCGAAGGGGAAGGTGTGTGACAGGGCTCTTGCCCTGCACTGGCCCTTTAAGACCAGGACTCAGGCCCAGAGCCGGGGCTGGAAACAGAGAGGCCAGCTGAAGTTGTCGGGGCTAGGGAGAGCCCAGCTGGCAACTATCTAGGGCAGCACAGTTGGCTTGGAGAGGCCAGCTGAAGCCATTAGGGCGAGTGAGAGCCCAGCTGCCAGCTATATAGAGAAGCACAGTTTGCTTAGGAGAGGGGCCAGTGAAGGGCTGACTGCGGAGGAAGTAGGAGCTCCCAGGAGGGAGACAAGCTGGGGATAGCCAGCTAGGGCTGGGAGAGGGACAGCCAAGGCTCCCCCTGGCTAGGGGCTGGAGACAAGACCCCGGGTTTGGAGGCGGATCATGATGCAGCCTAGGTAAGCAGGGCAGTTGAGATAACCCCTATGCCAATGATGAGCAACCCATACAGACTGTAACTTGCCCTGAGAGGGGCTAGATGAGGACAGTCAGGGGGCACTGAGGCACGGTGGAGCTTGCACCCTGACACTCAGAAATGTAAGATCATTGGCAGTTCAGTTATACAGAAAATATTTGGAAACAAAAAACTTCCAAAAGTCCTTGTATAATGTGCTGTGGTTTCCAGGAGAGCAGAGTTTCCATACTGACTGTCATCAGCCCCGATTCAACAATGCACTCAAGTACATGCTTTACATTAAGGCTGTGTCTAGACTGGCATGATTTTCCGAAAATGCTTTTAACGGAAAAGTTTTCCGTTAAAAGCATTTTCGGAACAGAGCGCCGAGATTGGCATGGACACTTTTCCACAAAAGCACTTTTTGCAGAAAAGCACGGGCTAGACGCGCTTTTCCTCAAAAAAGCCCCAATTGCCATTTTCATGATCGGGGCTTTTTTGCGGAAAACAAATCTGAGCCGTCTACACTGGCCCTTTTGCGCAAAAGCTTTGCGCAAAAGGGACTTTTGCCTGAACAGGAGCTGAATAGTATTTCTGCAAGAAGCACTGATTTCTTGCAGTAGGAAGTCAGTGCTTTTGCAGAAATTCAAGCGTCCAGTGTAGACAGCTGGCAAGTTTTTCCAGAAAAGCGGCTGATTTTCCGGAAAAACTGGCCAGTCTAGACACAGCATAAGTATATAAGAGTAATTCCATCTGTAATCTTTTCGCATTTAAATATGTGCCTAATTTTAAGCTTGAGTGGGGAGTGATGGTCTCAGTAGGACTGTGCTGTGTGTATATCTTGCTGAATCAGGACACGAGTAAGGAGGGTGCGTAACCCAAAAGATACGTTAACTGACTCAGAGCAGATCTCCACTATTGGAGGTGGCCCGATGAATTGTTTCATGGGGAGCAAACGAGTCATGATTTCACGTGCCAGGCTAGTCCCAGTGGCCAATGAGAGGCGCACAAGACAGCCTGGGAATGCAGAATGCTGTGCATTGCTGTCGGACCCACCACACTAAAGGCCATGTCTGGGATTGCCAAACAGAGAATATAGGTGCCCAAACACCAAACTCCCTTAGCTCCAGCTCCAGGCACTGATGGAGCACAGTGTCCATAGGACTCTGGGGCTCCTGAGGCAAATCAACTCCTCCTGAGGTCTGGCCTCCCCTGCTGTCAGGATGCCCAACCCTGACCCCTGTGATATATGGCAGCCAGGGCACGGAGGAGGGAAGGTGATGTCAGGAAAATGGATGAGAATGAATGGGCTAAGAACCTCAAGTAGACAGCACCACTGCAGAAGTGTCACCTAGGAGATACCATGGCTCATCTGGCTTCAAATCAACCACAAGTGTGATATTGAGAGAGACACAGAGGGGCATTTTCCCAACCTGGCTAACGAGGATGAACCCTGATAACTAAGAAAAGGTATATTTTCAACATTTCTCCAGGCCCTTTTTTTCCTGGCAAAGTAAATCCACTTTGGTACTGCTTGGCTTTGTAACTATTCACAGCACTACTGTTTGTATGTCATGGAGAAGTGTGAGAGTTACAAGGATATTTACAGATGCTGTTTCAGAAGCCATCAACACCATCAGGGTATTCCCAACTACTGAAAGACTGCTCAGCATGGATAAAAACGCGTGGTCCACTGGTGCTTACAAAAATATATATGGTATCATGAGCTTTCGTGGGCAAAATCCACTTCTTCAGATGAGCTGGAGTGAGTTTATGGATAGTTCTCAGATGCCACCTGATGGGCACAGAATGAATATCAAGCCTTGAACAAATTATGCCTTGCAGCTGTAGAATGAAAAGAGAGATTTGCAGATACTCTTTTTTATTGGAGTCCCTTAATGGACCACAGTCACAGCCATGTTGTAATGTTGCTTTCCAGGCTGTTGGAAAAGATTTCCAAAATGTTTGCTGTGGATCACAGAAGTTGGGGGGGCAGGTTTTCCCCCCCAAGTTGAACCAAAATTTATCTATTTTCTGCTGGTGTTTGCCAATACCAGAAAACACCTACTTATAGACCCACAATAGCTTTGGAACCACTGTGGACTGCTATACAACAATAGGTTGACCAAATTAATTTGGATTTTCAAATAGCCTTTGATGAAGTCCCTGCACAATGGGTTATTTCAGAAATACAAGTAATGTAGTTACAGGCTCACAGATAAAGTTGTGTCATGGACACAGACTCAAACACAGAAAACCCAGTCAGTTTTTAACATGTAATAGCGTAACAAGTGAGGTATCCCTGGGCTCTGTACTAAGAGCAGTGTGATGGTTAGGAAGATGGATATACATTTTAAAGAAAAGGAGGTGAACGAGACAGCAGCACTGGCAGATGATGCTGAATTATTTTGTTCCATTGTCATGGCTCAATTACCCAACCTGATACATAGAGTGTAGATCAAGGGGTATGTCTACACTAGCTCATTAGTTCGAGCTAGGTAGGCAAATGAGGGCAACTGGAGTTGCAAATGAAGCCCGGGATTTAAATATCCCGGGCTTCATTTGCATGTTCCCAGGTGCCGCCATTTTTAAATCCCCCTTAGTCCAAACTCAGTGCCTGTGGCTATACGTGGCATGGAGTAGGTAGTTCGAATTAGAGATCATAATTCGAACTACCTACTCTATGCCACGTGTAGCATGGTGGCCATTTTCATTTGAATGAAGCGAGGGATATTTAAATCCTCGCTTCATTGACTATATCGGGTAGTCTAAATTACATGCCTCTGTTGGCAGAGGCATGTAGTCTACATACCCTTAGAGACTAATAAATATATCATGAACTTTTGTGGGTAAAACCCACTTATCATTTGTTTGTTTTTAAGGTGCCACAGGACTGCTACTTGTTTTAAAATTACAGACTAACATGGCTATTCCTCTGAGTCTGAAAAGTCTTGTTATCCATATACATGTTCAATCTTGTTACGGTTTTGGACTCAGCAATTTCCTGTAGCAGTAAGGTCCTTTATCAGATTTGAATTTCCCATCTTTTAATTTAATTGACTGACCATCCCCTTGTTCTAGTGTTATGAGACAGAGAACAGATGTTTCTGATCTGCCTTCACTACACCGTTCATTATATTCTAAACTTTTATCATGTCCTCTCTAACTTCTCTTCCTTCTCAGATAACAATATTTTCACTCTCTTCACAAGAGATTTCTCTAGGATGCTCTTTTCTGACAATTTAGTTCTGCAATATCCTGTTTGGGATGGGATGCCCTGTACTGCCCAGAGTATCTGGATGATGCATAACTGTGGACAGCTCTTTCCTTTAATAAAAAAAAAAAAGGTATATAAAGAATGTGTTATAACACAGCATTGTAACGTGTACACACTAGTCTATAAATTGATGCTACATCCTCACCAGAAAGAGGGTCACATCTGGAAAGAGATGTGACAGAAACAGAAGGGGTCCAGAAATATACATAATACTTAGCTTTATATAGATATAGATGTCACACTTTATAGATCTGGCTAAGTTTGCACTCCATTCTTTTATATAAATTACCTTTTTTACAGCTATTTTAGAAGTGGTATGAAATTAGAGCAAACTGATTTATTAAGAAAATAGCAAAACCAAATAATTAGTTTGGTATCGAAATTATCCATTTGAAACATATTTCATATGGAATTTATTTACAGTTGCAAGCTAAGTTCAAAGGATAGGCCTCTTATTGTTAAAGAATTCTCTTTTTCCTTAAAAACTGAACGTGGAAGATTGACTGGCCTATTGTGTCTATAAATGGGAGGCAACGCTTCTAAGAATTGACGTGAGTTGCAAATCTTTTCTTGACCTCTACTTCCATAGATCTGGTTCCATGAGTGATCATTTCCTGGAGATAATATGACAACATGTCCTAAGTGAGGAAGTTAAGGAAACAAATATCATCCTCATCATCAACAACTACTATGGGCTCAATACCCGTTGATGTCCGATGCCTCCCTCGCTATTTCCTTCCATCTTTCCCTGTCCAGTGCGGAGTGGCTTAGTTACTGTAAACTAGCTTTACACCAATCTACTATATCATCTACCCATTCTCTGTGGGGCCTGCCTCTCCTACTCGGACCATCCATTATGCCAAATACCAGGATTTTAATTTTTCGCTTGTCGTTCATTCTGCAGATATGCCCGAATAGCTATAACTTCCCTTGTATAACCTTCTGCAGTAGGTTCTCTTTTGGCTGTATGTTCCTATATAATTCCTGGTTGGTGACCTTCTGTATCTGTCCTATTCTCAGGATCTTTCTATAACAACTCCTCTCGAACGCCAATATCCTGCTCTTCGAATCTTTCGTTATCACCCGTGTCTCACATCCATACAACATGCTGCTAAATACACACATTTTCAAGATGTTCAGCTTCATACCTAAGCTAATTGCTTTACTTTTCCAGATCTTATCCATCGCCTTCAAACTCACTCTTGCTTTTGCTATTCTAGTTGCTATTTCTTTCTTACAGTCTAGATCATACGTCATGTTGCACCCCAAATATGTGAACCACTATAAATTAAAGCTCTATGAGTAAACCAATGGCAGATTTATATTAATATCACAGCTTCTCACTTTTCTCTTGTAATTAGCTTAAGATGCTCAAAGATGGGAAGATCAACAAGATTTTGCTTTCAAATATTTAAATTTGTGTCTATGAAATGTAACATTTAAATCAGATTCCTTCTGTTATAGCAGAACAAGCCTGAGAATTTCATTTTGGCAACTATTTTACCAGAATTCCAAGTATTGTCTAGGGGAAAAAATTAAGAGTAAAATCTATATTGTTATTTTGTAACATCGTGTTCAGGGCACCCACAACTGTGAGCCACTTTGTTATCCTCTGGCTTAGCAATAGTGAGAGTTTTGCTGCTGCTAAACTGTGTCAGTTCCCTATCTGTCTTGCTAACAAACTCCTGGAGAGACTGCCGTCTAAACCTTGCCTTGCAGGGAACAATCAGTGAACCCCATTTCCCGAGTTCTCCAGAGGCAGGTCCCTGCAGTGTGCAGAGATATGGCCTCCAAAGACCCAGAACCCACATCAGCCTGGTTTGGCTGAAGACTCACACTTCCTGTGAATACTGGGATGGTTTTCTAATAAAACAAGAAAAGGTGTGTTTAACTACTAAGACTTCACTAGTGCTAAGCAAGGATAAGAGAGACAGGTGTGGTTACAAATAAAACATGCTTTTTAGTAATTAAAATTAATCGTAGCCAGTTAAAATCTTTGTCTAAGCAGATTTCTTACTTAAAGTAGCAGCATCCCTAACTCTCTAGATGAGGTGAGCCAACTTTCACAGGCTCAGGCTATGTCTCTACTGGGAAGGTCTGGCCACAAAAGTGCTGTCGAGCGAGACCGGTCAAACTGGTTTTTGTGCCTCCCATTGTTGACATTTCATGGCCACATTGTGGACAAATAAGGCAAAGAATTGTGGATAAGCATCCCACAGTGCTGTGTGTTGGAAGGGAGAGCTGATTCCTGTACTTCTTGGGATTCTCTCTGAGTTCTCCCTCAGCATTATTAGCTGTTGGGGGCAGCATCTTGAGTAGCTCTGGGAGTTGTCCATGCTTAGGAATGTAAAAGCAGCACAGCAATCTCTCCCGCCTTCCCCCTGTAGCAGCAGTCTGTCTGCTACTGTGCTTCTAGCAGAACAGGAATATTCCAGTGATTTGCTCTTTTTGTTTGTTCCCCAAATGGAACAGCTCACTCAGCTGTCAGATACTTCCTGGAGCTTTGAAAGGGGAGGTGGGCATGCCTGCAGGGCAGCAGAGATCACAAAATACTGAGTCACCAGGACAGGCACTGGGCGATACTGGCAGAAGCCAGTTCTGGTGACAAAACAACCAACAGAGTCCACACTGGCTCTTTGCTGGCAATAAAAGGAGAGGAAAAGACAAAAGTCTTTGGCAGAGATGGACATTTTTTGTTGCCGAAACTGGGTATGTTTTCTGACAAAAGTTGCATTGTAGAGTGTATGCTCTCAGGGCACATCTACACTGGAAGGCAAAAGCCAAATTAAGATACGTAACTTCAGCTACATCGACTGCGTAGCTGAAGTTGAAATAGCTTAATTTGGCTTTTGGGGCTATCTAAACAACAGGATTCGAAGAAAGAACACTCTTCCTTCAACTTCCCTTACTCCTCTTGAAATGAGGGTCACAAAAGTCAGAGTAAGAAGTCCGCCATCTTGAAATTATTTTGAAATAATGGCTTGCTGTGTAGACATGCACTTTATTTCGAAATAACACCAGTTATTTTGAAATAATGCTGCTGTGTAGACATGCCCTCACTGTTTTGTCAACAAAAGGCAGGTTTGGGCAACAAAACATGCCAGTGTAGACAAGGCCTCAGAGGGAGCTATATAATATATGTCCCCATAAATGAGTAATATAAGGGGAGCAAAAACTCCTCTTAAAGACCATTTTAATCTGCCTCAAGAGCCAGATAGGCTTCCTTAGGATGCAGACTTCATTCCCCAGCATGACAGTTAAATGGTCTTCTCTCTCTTGTTTAGCTTGATGGTTTTGTTTGTTGTATATGTAAATATACTTTCATTGTCCACTTCCTGTAATAAAGCTGGTCAGAGAAATACATTCACATTTCTCTGTTGAGGGGAGGCAGGGTTTATATGCTGCCTTCCAAACACATTTTAAGATTATATATCCAGCACACATCCACAATCCTTTGTACAGAAGCTAGATGTACATCACACAATGATTCTGAGAGCAGTGTCTCACCACTTCTCATATGATACCTTACCTGACACCTTTGGGGTATGACAACACGGTGTTGGCACAGTGAGTATGCCCGACCCCATGTGAATTACAGTATGGGGTGCCCTTAATTGACAATGAGAAGCTCATGGTGTCTCAGTTTTATAGTATGGTCTATCTAGCAGCACTAATTAAATTTAGGACCATTAAGCCCATACACAATCTAGTTCAGTCCAGCTCTTACAGTTCATGAATTTTATCTATTAGAAGAAGTAAAAAAAACAACACATACATACATACATACACAGGAAGGAATTAGCAAGGGAGGAAGAAAGAGGAAAGTCATTACAGTTGGAAGCAAGATCAAAGGAAAACTACTTACAATCCCAAAAGCAAATAAAAAAGGAGGCTACATGGGAAAATATTCATAGAAACCTCCAAATCAGAAGAAGCCAAAACAACAGATAGAAGTTCAAAGAAATAAGGAAACGCTGCAGGACATATTATTCCTTTTTGCTAGGAAAAATTGCAGAACTTGGAAATACTGCCACATTTCTGAATGTTATCAAGGTGACTTGACTACTGTGAGATTCTGCCCGTTCATAAGTATAGATTTCACTCTGACTGGCAGCACCAGCAATATGCATTATACTCAAAACAGCATTATTAGCTGTCAGCTGACAGCAAGGTCTATATCTGTGGCTTAGGTTCTTTCTTATTAATTAAAGGTGCTGTGTTGTGCCTCCATGCATTAGAGGCCTTCCTAGTATTGTTACTTGGAAAGTGCACTAATCCGCCCAAATACTATCTAAAATAAATGTAAGTTATTGCTAAAAGACCAGAGATATGAACCATCATAGATTATTTCAGAATGAATTATCCTGGGAATGCTTTGCAAAAATGTCACATGTCAGAGTTGTGGGCAGCTGGATCTTTTGCTCTGATACCATTTGGATTATACTGCATTTATTTTCAGGAACCAATGTTTTCACAGCCACTCTCCATATTTAGGTCCTCATTAATTCACTATTACAATCAAACTTGCTTCATTTTCCATGCTGAAGCCCCCTCTACATGACAGGGTCATACTCCTCATTGCAGCATTATTCTGTAGAAATCCACTTTTAACTTACTCTGACTTAGTTTTCAAGTTACAGGGAAAAGTAATTTAAAACCCTTCTTTCACTGTCAGCAAATGCCCATTAATCGATTAGGACAAGAAGCAATGGTCTTAAATTGCAGCGAGGGAGGTTTAGGTTGGACATTAGGAAAAACTTCCCAACTGTCAGGGTGGTTAAACACTGGAATAAATTGCCCAGGGGGTTGTGGAGTCTCCATCACTGGAGATATTTAAGATCAGGTTAGACAGACATCTATTAGGGATGATCTATTCCAGTGTTTCTCAACCAGTGGTATGAGTACCCTTAGAGGTACTCAAGAAAAGACTGTGGGGTACATCAACACAACTGAAATTTGAGGAAAATTGTATTTTTGTTTTCAGTCTTACAGCATTTTATTATTTTTGTACTCACCTGGCTACGATTAAGTTGTTTAAACAAATATGTTACAATGGTAGAAAAATTTTTTGCGTATCTGAAAACTGTAGGTACTGGGAGTACTTATAATTTTGTTAAAGGGGTACTTTATAAAAAAAGGTTGAGAAACACTGATCTAGAAGGTGCTTGGTCCTGTCATGAGGGCAAGGGACAAGACTTGATGATCTCTCAAGGTTCCTTCCAGTTCTAGTGTTCTATGATTCTTTACTGTCATATTCTCTCTCTTGTCTGGAAACTCACTTTATATAAAATGTCCCAATACTGTTAGGATAAAAATAGAATTTTTGGTGCAGGATTTGCATCATCAAAGGGCTGGTATCGTCTTTCCGTCTGAGATCTTGTTAGTTCTTTGGGTGTCAGCAAAGGTAGGGTGCCCTCTGGGGTTCACGGCTATTCAACACATGGCCCATGGGCTTCATACAGCCCCGCGGCCCGTTTGTTTGCAGCCTGCGGTGAGGTTTGGATTTATGCAGGTCACAACACGCGGCCCTTGGGTGGGATCCTTTGAACATGGCCTCCACTAAGAACATGTTCCACAATAGCGAGGTGTCTCCCAGACAGGGTGAGCATTGAAAGATGCAAGCGGACGGGCTGGCTGGAGCAGACAGGTACAGCATGTCGGTGTTTCTAGCCCCCAGAGAGCAGGTGCCAGGGCATTGTGGGAAGTGCTGGCTGCTTAACCTTGTGGGCAGAGCCTGAGAGGTGCTGACTGGCTCACACTGGCCAGGTTTGGGTCTGGTGCTGCGGCTTAAGGCTTAATCTTTGTATGCATGCACATCAGTGTGAAAGAAGCTATTTGCATATATTTGCATATATATGCAACTACACTTAAGCTGCGGCCCTTAGCATGTGCCGTGAGTATCATTGTGGCCCCTGGGGCTCCCAATGTTGAATAGTCCTGCTCTAGATGATTAAAAGGGTTGCCTGGAAGTGCCTACCACAAGAAGTCTGGCTGCAGAGGATGTTACGGTAGGAAGAAGCACTCTCTACTGTGGTTCGCATTCACACATAAATCGCTTCCCTTTGTGCAAAGGCTTTTCAAACGAATGATCGTACTTCAGCGCCCAGAGAGAGAAACTCTAGTTCAGACAGTTTGGCATACCATGGACAAGAGCCACTTACATGTTATCTCACTGAAAAACAAAGTTTGCAGAAAAGAAGCAGCTGCTGCTAGTGCATGGTTCATTACTGGGTGACTCAATATTCTCAGGGTGTAGTATCCGTTGCTCCTTGGCCTTCAAGGGAGCTTCCTCAGTTGATAATCTGGGGCAATATCTGTACCTTTCTGAACAAATGACCAGTACCCGACTCTAGTTACCAAACAGTCCCAAATAATTGCATGCCACTGCCAATGACGGCACCTTCTGTTAGTTCGTAAGATGATGCTTCAATTAGTTGTGTTTTAGAAAAGTGAAAGAATCAATGAAGTCAACAAAAATCAACACATGACAATGATCCCATTGAAGTTTTTTTCCTCCTCCTTCTCTGGATCAGGTGTTCTGCAGGTGTGGAGGGAGAGACCTGAAGGCCACAATGGCAGCAGTGGCAGATAAAACATACATCATCACTATGGAAAACAAAAGTAGAGATGCAAAATTTACTCCCCTTGCTCCCGAAAGTTTTAAACCCTACATTCTTACTTCTGCTTGGGGTTCCTTGTGCACACAGTACCCGTCAAGGTGAGTATGGCATGCCAGAGGTGAAGGAAAGGAGGGAATTGATCAGTTGTGTGAGTCTAGTGGTATAGAATATTTGCACTGATACTGGGACTTTTTTTACACAGGCGGTGATTTTAGTTCAGGGGTGGGGAACCTGTGCTCCTGCACCCTCCCTCCCACTCACACCCCTTTATCCCAGATCCCACACCCCTACCTTGCTCCTGTAGAAGTGATTGTTGACTGACATGGGAAAGTGTCCTACCACCAAGGAAGAAATAAGGCTGCCATCTCTAGAGGCTTTTGGCAGAAGACCGAGGAGTACCTCCATTAAAGTTTCTGTAATGGGTGGGGAGGGCGCTCACCTCTCACAAGCACCCCCTCTGGGTGCATATGTCTGCACTCTCTGCTATTTCAAATTACTTTGGTGACTCATCCCTCCGCCCGAGTCACACACCCCTGTGTGCAAATCACAAAAACCCCCTTCTGCGGTGTACATTTAACAGGGGCCCATCTTGGTGCCTTCTGTAGTGCCTGGAGTCTATTCCCCACTTGGTGTCCCCAGGGCTTCCCTTCCTGGAGGCAGGGACCTCGCCTTTATCTCAGAGTCTCCGCATAGTCCAACAGTTTTCAAAAGCTCTCCACACAGAGTTGTCCAGTGCTGCTGCTGCTTTCTCAGCCACCCAGTCTCCTGGGCTACACACCTTGAGGTCTCCAGAGGTACTGGCTACTGTCTGGTCCTGCAGCTTGTTTTATAGGGCCTTCCTGGCTCCTGATTGGCTGGTTTCTCCACTGACACTCAAGCCTGCATGGAGGACTTCTCTATTCCTCTAGGGCAGTGTTTCCCAAATGGTGTTCCGCGGAACCTCGGGGTTCTGCAAAGTGGAACTCAGGGTTCTACAAAAAAATTCTTCTCTCTTGCCCCCTGCAGAACCCATAGGCAGCTTCCATTGGGGCTTTGCCTGCGGGGACGGACTTCTGGGGGTGCACGGCTTTGGCCGCTCCACCACCTACTGTGGCTGCCCCACCCCCATGCATGGCACAGCCCCTTCTCACCATGCAGGACTGCCCTATCCCCGTGCCTTGCAGCTGCCTCCTCCTCGTGTGCAGGCGGCAGCTTTTACAGTGGCAGCGCTGGCTACTGCTGGGAGGTGGAAGGGGAGGAGTGGCCAGAGCTGAGGAGCCACTCTCGGAGCTCAGCATTTTTAAACTGTCGCCTGCGTGGAAACCGGCTCGGGCTCTGCTGCCCCCCTCCGCCACACACACACCTGGGATGCGCTCATGCTCTGCTGCCCCCCCCCCTCGAAGCACTCTCAGGCTCTGCTGCTTCCCTCGGGGTGCACTCGAGGTCTGCTGCCCCCCTTGGGGCATGCTTGGGCTCTGCTGACCCCCCTCAGGGCACACTCAGGCTTGCTGCCCCCCCCCCATATGCTGCTGCTCTCTCTTCCCTGCACATCTCCCCAGCCTGCTGGGGAAGTGGCAGAGTTTGATCTGGCAGGGAAGGGTCAGGGTTTCTATAACCTTCCCCCCAAGCATGACCTGATGCTGCAGCTGCGCTGGGTTCCCCGCTGCATGGGCGGAGGGGATGACTGAGCTCTTCCTCCCCACCCCCCAGGAACAAGAGCAGGCTGCCTGGAGGCTTTCCCTGCTGCAGCAGGGTGCCAGGCCAGGTAAGCGTCCCCCTCATGACCAGACCCCGCACCTATATTCCCGGCACTACCCTCCCCCCCAAAAGCCCACATTCTCAGCTTACTCTGACACCCTGCCCCAAGTCCCCTCTTGTACCCTACCTTCTGGCCAGGCACCCTGCCCCAAGACCCCTCTTGTACCCTCGCTCCTAGCCAGACAACCTGCCCCAAGACTCTCCTGTATCCTCCCTCCTGGCCTGACACCTTGCCCCAAGACTCTCCTGTACCCCCCTCCCCCCCAGCCTGGGGCAGAGTTGTTTGGCCTTCTCCTGTACTCTTCTTCCTGGCCAGGACACTGCAGATCATCTTTCTGATTTATACACAAACATCATGAAGTATTTTCCAACCATAAATGACAACAATAACTGGATTTGAAATCCATTAAGTATAACAGGAAAGCCAGTCAGTTTTTCTATGCAAGATAATTAAAACCTAATTGAAATCACTTCAGATGGCCAATTAATACAAACATTTAAAGAAATTTCTCAGGTTACGTTTTGGGGCGGCTTATTGTCAAGAATATTCAGCTTGATCAAGACGTGCAATTTGTCAGTTGTTAACATTCACCAGCACATACTTGTGTGAAACTGGGTTCTCGAATTATGCAGCAACAAAAACAAAATACAGAAATCAACTGAATGCAGCACCAGATATGCAAATCCAACTTTTTAGTATTAAACAAAATATAAAAAGAATTTGCCAAGAAAAGAAGAAAAACCACTCTTCACATTGAAAACTGCCAATATAATTCATATTAGTTTTTTAGCTTTATTTTTTTGTACACATAAAATGTGATTTTTGTTTTTAAATGTTGATCTCATGACCTTATTTAGCATTTGTTCATTATTATTATCCTTACTTATTTGTGGTCTACCTTTTCAGCTCCATATACCAGACAGTCTTCCTGGGGGCAGTGGTGGGATGGAGAGGGGTGTTGTGGCGTGGTGCTCAGGTCCGATGGTCTTTTTTTTTCTCTTATTGCTTGACAAATTTTCCCTAGGGGTTCTTCGAAATTATTCTGAGTTTAAAGGGTTCTGTGGCCAAATAAAATTGGGAAACACTGCTCTAGGGCATTGCAAAGAATGCAAACTCTTTGGGGCCTATCTTTTCGTTCTGCATTTGTATAGCACCTGTACAATGAGACCCTGGCCCATGCCAGGGGCTCTGAGGCACCACCACAATACATACAGCAATTGCTTTCTCTTGACTAGAGTTTTAGATACTGTCCATTAGATCGTGCTCTCTAGCACAATACCTTTCAGTTTTATTCTAGACAAGGTGCAAGGCCATGGTGCAAACTCCAGCAGGAATTAAGGATTACCTCAAGAGTCACCACTTTCCTTTAAAGTGCAAGACCCATTTATACATCTTACTTTAATTTAAGAAAAGCACAAAAGACATACAAATATTCTCTTAAATCACACACACACTTTCCCCACAAAGGTGAGGAAGAGAAAGGAGAGTCACGTGTGACATGTGCTAATCACATCACTTAATGGCTTCCTGGAAATGCTCAGCACAGTGGTGAGTATAGCATAACTACCTAAACAAAATAAAATAATGGGAGACTGACTGGGCAGTGGGTGCATTTGTGAAGTGTTGTGTGCTCGAATGAGACCCTGGGGACAGAGCATCTGGAGAGTAAGAAGAGATGGATAGCAAAGGAAGACTACTATGAGGGGTAGGAGTTTTTGAAGAAAAAAGAAGTTCAGCATGGGGGCAAATGAATGTAGGGGATGGATAGAGGACTGGAGACTCATGGGCTACATCTAGACTGGCATGATTTTCCACAAATGCTTTTAACGGAAAAGTTTTTCCGTTAAAAGCATTTGCGGAAAAGAGCGTCTAAATTGGCACGGACGCTTTTCTGCAAAAGCACTTTTTGCGGAAAAGCGTCCGTGCCAATCTAGATGAGGTTTTGCGCAAGAAAGCCCCGATCGCCATTTTCGCAATGGGGGCTTTTTTGCACAAAACAATACCGCGTTGTCTACACTGGCCCTCTTGCGCAAAAGCATTTGCGTAAGAGGGCTTTTGCCCGAATGGGAGCAGCATAGTATTTCCGCAAAAACACTGACAATCTTACATGAGATCGTCAGGGTTCTTGCGGAAATTCAAGTGGCCAGCGTAGACAGCTGGCAAGTTTTTCCGCAAAAGCATCTGCTTTTGTGGAAAAACTTGCCAATCTAGACGCAGCCATGAAGAACAAAGAGGAAGAATCAGAGAATGGGAAAAGAATTGAGGCTGTACCCATAAAAAATGTAGGCCTCTAACTTCCACTTTAGGTGCCTGGGTTGTCCCTGTCTCAGAAGTGCAAGCCTCCCCGCCAATACCGGATCTATCTCCGGTAAGGATCTTACTCCCTTTTCTCTAAATGTAGTGTGAAAGGAAAACAAACACATAAGTAAGTCAGTGCATGTACTGAAGAATAATTAACAGTGATTAGGAAATGAGAGGAAAATCATTAAAACACATACCTAAATAGCAATAATAAACAGCCAGCGTCCATAAAGTATACTGTATACTTCAAAATACAGTACAGGAACTATTAATTAGGCATAAAGCCCAGACCCACAATATCCCAGGTGCCAAACAAAGAAAAGAGTGACAGTAGAGACCCCGGACAATAAGGAAATTTACATTACAGTGTCGATGCAAGTGAAGTACAGCGTGAAGCCTGAGACCTCAACCATTGAGCTATTTGAAAGCTCATCCATCAGGAGGAACACCAGGCAGATGCAAGCGGAGAAGCAGGTGACAGCAGTGGATCCTGTAGTGGTAAGTATCTTTTCCTGTTCTTCACTATAGTGCAGATGGAGTTCCTCCGTGCTAAGGGCCTGGGCCGCCTGAGGAGTCGTACTGTATTCACTTGGTCTCAGGTGGAAAGAGAGTGTCCCTGACTGACAGATTCAGGGCCTTTTATTAACGCAGTGGTGTGAAAGTTCATATGATTGACAGCCCTGTGCCATGCAACTCCTGAGGTAAAAGAATGTTTGAGGCGCTAATGGCGGGAAAAACCAGTTATAGCTGGATTGACCCAGCTCTGCCTAATGTTTCCATGCTGATGTGATCAGGCATTTTTCAAAATGGAGTTTATCTCTCAAGATGGAGTCTTAAAATTTAAAGTCCGTTCACTTCCAAATTACCAACACCTAGCTTACAGAAATCATCACATAACATTACAACTACATGTAACCCCCTTTTTCCTCCCCGGGTTACTCGGGAGCGGGTCACACTCACAGGTGTGTCTGGGCACCTGATGGTTTTAACGTAGAAGGAGATCCTAAGTACCCCAGTGGTGGTGATGTTTAGTTGGGGAAACTCTATCCATCCTCTTACCGCTGTCCCTTCCTCATAAAGAGCATACAGTGTCTCCACCTGACTGGCCCTGTACACACTTGCCTTGAGAGCCTCCAGGAATAAAATTATTCCAGCAATAATCTGGATCTAGCTCCAGAACAACAATTACAAATCATAAATAGTCTACATCTGATAGATTACAGTAGAAAGAACAACCTTTACTTAACAACTTAAAGAAACAAAGTTTAACAGATTAACAATGAATATCATTAAAGCACACAGAAATAATAGGAACGTATCTATCTGGCATTTGCACTGCCACCGTTTATCACACCCCAGAGTATGCACTCCTCAGGACTCAGTACCATACTCTTGCTTGCTTGGGCGTACTTGAAGATTTTGCAGCAGGAGTGGATGATTCTAGTCTCCTTCTGTGTGCTGGGTGCAGAGTAGTACTTCTAGCCACAGGTACAGCCAAAGGGCAATCAGAAGCAGCCTGCTAGATCCCAGTTCCAAAGGCTCATTGTCCCAGTCTGTAACTGCAACATAACAGCTCCTCAACTGGCTAAAAACTCCTTCACAGCAGCCCGGCTCCCTTTTGTTCCAAAAAACAAAGGGAAGAGTCCATAGGCTGCTGAGTCTTCCTCCACACACATGGAGAAACTCAGCTCTCCCGAAACAAAAGTCACTTCCTTCCTCTTTTCCTCCAAGGCTCATGGGAATTGTAGTCTGTGGGGCTAGATTGCAGCACACAGGGTCTTCCCAGAAAATAAGCAGAGGCACCTTTAGTAAGGGGACTACATACATAACTTACAAAATCACTCACAACAAACTCCTCTGCTCAGCTGCTGCCCAGGTGGCATTGTAGCCATGTCAGTCCTGGGATATTAGAAATATAAGGTGGGTGAGGTCATATATTTTATTGGACCAAGTTGGTGCCTAAATTTCTGCCACTGGGCATGCCCATAGCTGCCAAAGTCGTGACACCCAGCCCTGAACTTACACTGGTGCTGTGGTGAGAGCCTCGTACTAAGGCATGCATTTCCCCCTGTCTCCCACATCCTGTGTGGGCCCTCTTAACCACTAAGCTATAGTGTGTTGGGGCACAAAAACCTCCACCTTGGCTTTGTTGCACGAAAGAGCTGACGTGATTAGGGTGCCTAATTCCATGGGATGAGGGTTGTGACTGAACGTTCCCCTCTGCATCTCTCCCCTGCTTGGGAGCTTCTTGCACTCCCAGTCTTGGGAAGAGGCAGCATGGGTAAATAAACCCTTGATCTGAACTTACACCTGGAAGAAGGAGAGGGGACCCCATTGCAGCCCACCCTAGGCCTGGGAAAGGGGCTAAAGAGGGCCAGGAAGAGCAGAGCTGGAGAGGCAAAACTGGTATGAGAGGACAGGGGACATAACTAAGCTACTGGTAAGGGGCTGAATTGGTGAAAACCGGGGGCAGGCAGAATCGATATGGAGTAGAACGGATGTAGAGCCTGCATAGTAGCTGGTGTGGGAGGGGGGTGAGATCTGGTATAGGGACTAGAAATACAGGGTCAATTTGAGAATAGAAATGGGTGGGCAGAGGGTGGGCAGACATCAGGTGAGAGCCCCTGCTGCAAGGTCCAAAATCATCTTACCCAGTATCTGTTTGGGTGTGTGGGCCATACTGTCACCCACGGAGATGGCTGTGGGCCAGAGGTATGGTTTAGGAAGCTTCAGGGTTGGCAGCACAGGGCTAAGGGGGGCCAGAGAAGCAGACAGCCTTGAGGGGGGAGGAGACTAGGTGCAGTCCCCTTCTAGCAGCCAGCCCAGGGCTGATATGGCCATGTGCTCTGCCACAGCAAATGGGCAATGGACCTGTGGGAGACACCCATGGGCAGGGGCAGGCAGCTCCCCACGAGGTGAAGTGCCAGCAGGGTTGTTATTTCTCTGTTGGGATTCAGGCTCCACCTAGGACATTAATTATCTTACCCCTTACAAAGATAGCTTCCCCAATTATCACCTCTAATATCATTAGCTCACATTTACCTCCCCCCCCCCCCTTCATCCCCCTTCTGTTCTGAAATTTGATTTGTCCTTTGCATGTGTTCATTTTTTTAATTGTATCCCTGTGGTATATATGGTTGTGACAATTTCCTTCCACAATTTGATGGAGGAAGTGGGTCCAGCCCAGGAAAGCTCATCCCCTAATAAACCATCTTGCTAGTCTTTAAAGTGCTACATAGTCCTGCCTTTTGTTCCAGGCACTGTCAATAGGCGTGTGCACCACCCCTCCAGTCTAGTCCAGGCCCCACTGGCCTGACCCTGGCTCAAACCCCTGTCTCCTCCTGCCTCCCATCTTGACTGAGCCACCCCCTCCCTCTTCCCTTTAGCGCCTGGAGAGACACGTGACTCATGTGACGCACTTTTTTTTCTCCCTCTCCTGTTCTCAGATATCCCTGCGCCGCGGAGGAGGACACTAGCTTTAGTCCTACCTGTCAATCTGACCGGTAAGGCCCGCCTCCCTGCGTCTTGGCGATTGGCAGCGATCTCTCCCAATGGCCGCCCGCCCGCTCCGTGACGCTAGCGGCGCGGCCCAATGGGGAGCGCCAGGGCGGGGCCCGGCGGCGGCAGTGCGACGCCATCGCCCTCCGACTCCTCCTGGCGCGGAAGAAGCTGCCGGGGTTGTTGGCCGAGGCGCTGAGCGCGTTCGGGCCGCGCCGCCGCCGCCATTTTGTGAGAGTGTCTCGGGCGGGCGGGCGCCATGTTTGTAAGGAAGAAATAACCGGGCCACCAGCACTTCCCTACCCCCCGTGTGTCCTTCTCCTCCTGTGCCCCGGGCCTGCCGCCGCGCCGCCGCCCCCCCCGCGGGACTGCCAGAGCGGGCAGCGGGGCGGCCGGGCTCACCCTGTGCAGCCTCCTGCACAGAGTGACCGTTAGTGTCTCACTAAGTAACCGTGAGTGAAACCGTCATCATCTCTCCTCGCTGAGGGACCGACCCTCCTGCTGCCGCGCCGCGCCGCCTCCTCCTCAGCACGGGCGGCCAGCAGTGCCCTGCCCCCCCTCCCTCCCTCGCCATGGCCTTCGAAAGCCTGTTCGCCACCCCCCCAAACCCAGTCCTTGACCCACACATGCCCGACTCTGACAGGCACCATGCGGGGGACGAAAGGTCGAGTAACATTCTTCTCTCTCCGCGTCTCATAACGGTGATGCTGTGGGTTAACTGTGCCGAGCGGGGTAAGGGGTGCGGGGCGGGCGGGGGGCCAGCCCCCCTCCAGGCTGCGAAGTGGGGGGGAGGGGGAGTGGGGGGGGGCGCGGCGGGACTCAAGTGCAGGGGCATTTTCTTGCATGCCTTGGACATCTCATTGTGGGGGGGGGGGTCCATCTCTCTCCGTGCAATGCTCTTGGCAGCGGGTGTCTGTGGACCGTCACCGTGGCTTTTATTCCCCCACCCCGGTGGAGGAGAATGTTTGTATCTATGCAGGGAGCCTCGCACTAGGGCCATATTTAACCTCATTTTCTCGCCAGATGACACCCGCCACGTTTAACTGGATCTTTTTTTATATGCAGATTAAGGTCTGACTGACGTTTTCTTTGCCACCTCTCAATCCCCCATGCGCAGCAAACCAGAGTCCTTTTCCTGGTGGAAGGAGCTCTGTTCCTCCCTCTCTGCAACTGTTGGAAACCCAGATCGTTTCCTCAGTCAGTTCTGGCCTTCCTAGTCAATGCCCAAAAATTCTTTCCTAGCCTCACCACTCCCCGTCATGCAGGGCACGTGGACAGAGAGCGCATGAGTGCTGTTGTAGTGGTGATTTTCAACAGCAGCCCAACCTTCCCGCAGACTTCCGCAACCATTTACAGTGCTCTTTATCAGATCATTGAAAAACATGACACAACCTCTAATGAAACCTCAAAACGCCCCTGTGGGGGAAAGAATTATTAATCCTGTTTTTTTTTAATCGATGGGGAAACTGAGGCCCACATAGGTTAAAAGTCTTGCCTAAAACACACAGTGAATTCCTGATCTGGAATAGCCTTTGGATCTTCTAACGTCTAGTCTCATGATTATCGCTTCTATTTTTAATTTTCAAGTAATGTAAATGCTACTGCATACAAAAGTTAAACAATAATGCAGAAGTCTACCTTTGAATACATTTGAAGGGTTAAAGAGAAGATGATAATCTTTTAATACTAGTCTTTAACTGTGACACTATCATAAATTTCCAAAAAAATTGCTTAAAATACATACTTGCCTACTACTTAAATAGTAATGGAATGTGTACTTTTTACCCTAGAACATTTCAGGTTTTGTAAATATTTGGTTCACCTTTTCATTAAGCAGCAGGGGTGTGGTCGGGGGCCCAAAATTATTCCCCACTGTTTCACTCAAAGCTAGTATTTCTTAATTATTAGTATTATAGTTTAAATTGTTACATGTCAAGTGCCTTTTGAAAATTAGGCTCAATAGTATACTTATTCCTACTCTTGGAAAATCAGTACATTTGTATTTTATAGCTTTGTTTAATATATATGCACCATTTAATAGGTTAATTGCACTGTTACCTTATTAAATTTCTTAACATCTATTTATATTAGTTTTTTTAGTTCTAGAAGAACATAATGCCCTAACAATAAACAAATATGCCTTATAAATAATACATTTGTAGACAGTCCTGACACTGTCTGGGTTATCCTTATTAATAGTTTATAGCAAGGTGAGTTCACTATATACATGCCATAATGAAATGAAAAATAATAGATATTAAAAATATGCCTCATTTTACAATATATATGCAAATTCAACCCAGTCAAAATACAACATTATACTATATGTTTAAAGAAGTTTACAGATTTTCCTTATGCATTGATTACTCTGAAACAGGCACAAACTCATCTAATCAAAAAAAATCTCAGAAAACATGATTAACACTTAAGGGACATGGATTTCAGTTTGAATATCACTAGGTGAAATATTTGTGTTGAACTGTCCCTTGTATTATCTTGTCAAAGAGAAAAATGAAGTGTTTTTAGCTTGCTACTTGGATGAAACCTGAGTAACTGGTAAATGTGGATTCCAAATTTAAAAAGTTAATAGAAGCCATTACTGTAATATCTTAGTAGGATGAAATTAAAGTGTGTGTAGTCTGAGTCAATTCTGCCTTTCATTGAAAGTTGTGCTATATCAGTAGTATGACTTTACCAGTAGTCTCATGGATGTAAGCGTGGCAATGTAATAGGTAACAAGTGCACAAAAGACTGCAGATTTTATACACATCAGTGAGAATTATATTTATCATTTAGCACTCTTACTATTGAGCTAATCTTCAGAATTACGGAAACAAAAGATAAACTTTACAGCTATATATAGTTGCAAATTACCTTTCACAAATACCCATTTGACCTTATTTAAGAGGAAAGTATTCCTGGGGCTGAAACTTTTCATGGCCTTGCTTTAAAGATCAATTTTTTAAAAATGAAGGAAAGTAATTTAACTCTTGACTGAGTGTGGGGAAATACTTTTCTCTTCAAAAAGCTGTGCACAGGTAACTAAATAAAAAAACTCAGCTTTCGCGTGAAGCTGGTTCTCATAAAGGATTACTCGTGTGCATTTTTTAAAAATGAAAACAACTTCTTAGACGAGAAACGAATTGAGACTACATCAAATAAACACCAAACACAGTCTATTTACCTATACAAAGAACAACCACAACATTTGAGGTAAAATAGGTCTCGTAAGAGGATAAGTTAAGAACCGTCTTAGATCTCAAATAAATAAAAATGAGCCCTAATCCTGCAGCACATGGTGTGGACAGATTGTTGCACTTCTCCCAAGAGACCCACTGAAGTCAGTGTGGCTTGGCATGGGTGTGGCAGTCTGCTTGTGCTCCTGTTGATTGCAGGATCAGGCCTTCCTTTCAAAATGTGATCTTCAGGCATGCATATTGTTAAATCACACAGTAGATGACTGTACTAGATATATGCCTGTACATATGGCATAGGAGTTGAATACTTAGCCTTGATAGACACAACAGAATTCGGCACCAGTATAACCTTCTGACTGCTTTGGTCTCCTGAATCTTATTAACTACAGGCATATAGGGGCTTGTTTGCAGTAAGTAGGGCCATATTTGAAGTAGTGCCATGTTTACTGCAGCTGGAGAGTTTAAAAATATACATAATGACATGGGATGAATATTTTTATTTGAAAGTTCAGATCAGGGACTGGTTCAATTTTTGCAGGTGTTTAGGGCCCTGTTTTGTTAAAGAACAAAAGTGACCTAATATGAGTCAGAATGGTTAGAAACTAATTATAGAGGCTTTACTAGTGATTCTTTAGTTAATTTTGGATTGTGATATCAATTTTAAAACAGGACTGAAATATGGTACTTCTGTTTTATATGCTGAAGATTTAATTTAGTCTCCAAATCTGACAACTCTCCAAGGGACAATAGAACTTCCTATATAACTTTTGCAGTAGAATTACACTAATTTTTCCAGAAGAAATATTTGAAAATGTGTCTTTTTGAAAAACTGGCTTTTCTTGTTTTTTATTCCTTTTACTAGCAACCACAAACCCATCATCACATAAGTACATATTCTCATATCCTATACACACTCTAATAGTACTTTTGGGGTAGAACATTTCTGTTTTAAAATTAAACACACAATCTATTTGAGTTTCATTGAGGTGAGCTGATACAGTTTTTCAGCTCATTCTGCTACTACCATTTTCTGATGCTGCTCCACCTGTTTCAACTCACCAGCTGTCATCTGCACATATCCAGGTGAGCCTGGTAGGCTCACTGCTGCTCAGGCTGTCTATTTCACAGGCTTTCTGCATTTCCTGTTCCCTGTAGCTCCCCAAGCTATCCCAGGAATTTCCTGGTTCCTCCTGGCACCCTAGTTTCTTGGCACTTCCTCATCCACAACCTGGCAAGGATAACTTCATGGTCTGCTACTGAAACTGTAATTGTCTGGCAAATTTCCTGTGGTTCACCAGAGTGGTGCTTTGCTCTGGCAAGTCATAAGGCCAGTGGGTTCCAGTTAAAAGGGATTGTGGTGGGAGAAATGGGGCTGGGGTTAGGTAGGCTGAGAAACAGTCGGTTTAAATCAGCATACAGTTATTCTCTGCTCCACTGTAGTTTGCAAGTTCCTCTGCCTCTAACCTATCTGGGTCTCTCTGGCTCCTTAGTTGCATGGAGCACTGTGGGGATTGTAGTTCAGGGGAGTCAGGGAACAAGAACTTGAAAGACCTTGAGCTAGAGAGCCAAAGTGCAGAAAAGCTGAGGAGGTTTAGACCTGCAGCACAAGGTATCCCTGCTATCCAGCATGCTTGTTCTCCTAGTCTCCTTTCTCAGCTTTCCTGCTCCTCTATTAATTCATCCTGGCTCAGTGCTGTGCTGTGCTAACTGTTTCCTTTTCCATGCCTTCTCACCCGTACCTCCTGCAGGCCACTGCCCTGTCTCCATGCCCCTTCTTTTTACTCATAAGTGTCCCAGGTCTGCGCTCTCTCATGAATTTGCAAATATTTGCCACGAACAGTTACTATGACATTTTTACATAAATATTTTTTCACCAGAGGGGAAAAAATTAAGACTTGAGTTAAGTTTGTGGCCATGTAACATTGCCTGTTGGTGATCATATCTTTCCTGGACATGAGTTTAAATGTCCAAGTTCAAACATTAGAAAATCAGAAAATGCAGAGTTAAGTTCCCTCCACGTGTCTCTTACCCTAAGGACATGGCGAATCCTAGAAAACTGGGAAGTGGAGAAGTAAGGTGATGGCATGCAAAATAACTACCCAAAGCAGTGTCATGCAACATTGAAATCTTAACTCCATCTTTGCAAAGTCTTTTTTGCCTGCTGAATTTACATAGTTATTTTAAATAATGATAACATGGAACTTGACAGCAGTGGATCCTGGGATTAGGAGAAGTCCCTAACTTCCTTTCTCCCTGGCAGCTTGCCATTGGTCCTCCTGGCAGAAATCCACTCCTCTCATGACCCCATAGCCTGTTTGGAGCTGGGCTTCCCAGGGACCTACCTAGAAAAGGTAGACTAGAACCAGCCAACTCCATGTGGCAGGACAGCAGCAACCCTTCTGCATATGACTTCTCTGCCAGACCCTTTGATTTGAAAAGCAGTGACCAAAACTAGAGGATATTTGATAATGCTGATAAATTAGTTGCCCTACATCACATAGGAAGTCTTAAACAAAGCTATTTCTCCTGTGTCCTGTCACCTGAACTACAACCATCTATTCTCTTCCTGTAGCTCTCTTCAGTGTTCAGTCAGAAGTTCTATCATGGGCAGCTATTTGCTAGGCAAGTTTGTATGTTGGTTGCAGGACTGGCTGTTTTGTGTGGACAGCTTGGCTAAGCATATAGATTTGATGTGATCTTTCTGAGGTGCAGTCTGGCTTAGTGAATGAAACTTGGCTCCACAATAGGCTTGGCAGAAATTGATTTTTATTTTTTTAATAATCTGTGGATAGCAGTATTTATTTTTAAGTATTTTTCCCCATTTTGATTGATTTTAAACTTTTACAATTGCAAAATTATCAGTGTTAAGAATTTTTTAATTGATTTACATTCTCACATTTTTGAGAAACTGTGAGGAGTTCAGGCACAGAATGATCAAACAATAAGTATTGAATGAGAGTAGACATTGAGATTCCAAAAGCTAAAACTTTATAATCATTAAAACACATCAACATTGCATGTCAAAATATAAAAAGTATATGTCCTTAAACTCTTAAATTCTCAGGAAGCATTCTTCTTATTTTGCCTTTCTGTGCTCTTGATTATTATCAATGGCAACATTTTTCATCAGTTTGTATATGTTATCATTGTTTATCAACATTTATTTATAAACATCTGTTCCTCTAAGCTATGTATGATACTAGAGTGTTCTATTTTTGCCTATTCAAGAAGTGACCTTGTGAAATCTCTGATCCTCAGTCTTCCCATCTGTAAAAGGGAATGAATACTTGTCATCTTTAAATATATATATATATATATATATGTGTGTGTGTGAAGCTTTTCTCAATGTAAATTGTGAAGGGATTTATTAATGCTCATTATTGGAAGAAGGAAGTGTGGAATTACTGGCTTCCAATGCAATGCTCGTGTAGCCTAAAATGATATGTTGATGGGGCCAAATAAGAAACTTGCTGGTTCAGAGTATATGTCATGTCTCTCTCTTTAACCTAGGTAAGAATAATGAACTGAGTAAGAAGTATTCTGTTACATTGTGTAATAGTCAGCTTTGTGATGTTAGAGGTCTTGGGTTCAAGTCCCTGCAGAGAAGTGGTTTTTGTATGTATTCCGTTTTAAGTTCAAATGGGATATGGTGTTCAAGTTGTGACAGTAGTTCCAACAAGGAGTGTATGTTCTGTGCTAATAATCCATAAAAAAAATCGCTAGTTCTGCCTCCTCTCACTCTGGATAACTTCATGTTTACAATTATGGGCCTTCTTATTTGGTACCATGCACAAGATCTCAGCTAGGAAAATTGAGTGATACATATTTTACACAGTTCTTGTTTGTTTGTTCTTGAGGTTTATATAAAAAAGCATTTGGACTTGTCTACACAGGGCAATTTGCCAGCACAGCTGTACTGGTATAATTAAACTACTACAGCTATGCTTCTCCAGAAGGTATGCTCTTTTGGGATTTAGAGTACCTTTTACGGTTTAGCGTGTATGTCTCTTTGGAAGTGATTTACACTACAGTGAGGGGAAAAAGGCACTCTGCAAAAGAGTATGCGCATAGGGAGTGTTGTAGCATAGCTACAGTGGTATAATTACATTGATGTAGTTATGTACATCCCCAGGAGGGCAGGAGACTGGACTCCATGACCTCTCGAGGTCCCTTCCAGTCCTGGTATTCTGTGATTCTATGTCCCTGTTTAGATATGCCCTTAAAGTGTTTTTTTTCAACTGTCAAAACAGCTCATTTTAGCTTGCCCTATCTTGGGAACTCCCTCTTTTAACTTTGGAATTTACCCTTTAGCTCTATCTTGACACTTGACCCAACTGACCAGTTTTCGGATTGATCGGGAATTTCTTGTGATTGGAGCAGGAATCCTCACTGCATATCAACATGCTGGAGCATTGGATTATATACAGGTTTTTCTGTATCACCACCACAATGTATTATATGAACTAGCAAGGGGGAACACATTTCAGGATGCTCTTCCAGGAGGGAATTAGGTTGTTGCTGCATCAAGGAGAGCATCGCTCTAATAGCTAACTGCTTTCTAGTGTCTAGAGCCATCTTACTGGCTATCTCAGCAGGAATTTTTTCCCGAGTCGTAAGTGATCCCTGAATACAACTGTCTTCCTGATCATCTTCACAGTTTGGGACATTCTGACAATAAACCTGTTGCTATGAGCAACAACAGGAAATGCCATCCGTTTTCTCAAGTGCACCTCAGTACAGGCTCCCTGTCCAACTCTTTTCATCTCAGCTGGCAGATAGCTCCCTGCTCCTGATCATCTTACATATTATGTTTAATCTGACGGTGAATCAGGCCAAGCTCATTTGTTAAATTAGCAAGGCCAGTGCAGTGCTGATTCTCTATTCTTGTGTTGCCAGTTCCTCCTATGGTACTGCTTCCTCTCCATCCCAACCTAGTCATTCAGAATCATCTTGCATCCCATGCTCAGTCCTGTGCATTTCCCAGTATAGCTGCTTCATGGCTAAATGATGGGAGACAGTGGTGTTCTGCAGATATTCAACAGGTTCTATTCAACAGTACAATTGGCTCGATCAGAATGGCCTGTTCAATAAAATGAAAGCAATTTTGGTGTAGTCATTGGCCCATGGAGTTCAGCCAACACTGGCTTGTATCCAGGATGTCTTGGGAATACTTGCTGCACCTTAAATTATCAGGACTTGTGTTTATATAATTCAGAGTGCAGTTGACAGTGCTACCAGCATTTCATCTCCTCGTTTGGAAAAGATCAGTCTTTTCCAGTACCATGGTAGCAAGAGATTTTTGAAAGGGCTGCTTTGTTTCCATCTTTAGGTCCAGAGCATGTTCCTTTGTGGGATCTTAACGCAGTCCCAGTGGCTTTAATGGGACTTCCATTAATAAGCCACTGGTGGTGCAGTCATGAAAAAAGCTTTGGGGGTAGCCGAGTTAGTCTGTACAGGATAAACTTTAAAAACAACAAATGGTTTGATAGTACTTTACAAAGCATGTAGATGGTATCATGAGCTTCCGTGGGCAAAACTCCGGTCATCTGAAGTAGTGGGCTGTGCCCACGAAAGCTCATGATACCATCTACATGTTTTGTTAGTCTATAAAGTGCCACCAGGCCATTTGTTGTTTTTCAAGTTTATCATGAAAAAAGTAAATGTAGTCTTGTGATATCAGGAAAAGTATTTCTAGGATTACAGTATTTTCAGAAAGAGAGAAGTATGAATGACTGACTCTATGCAAGGCACTGATAAAATATCATCTGCAACAATGTGTGTGATTATTGTCATCCATGTTCAAGAAAGATTAATTTAAATTGTAACAGGTGTAGAAAAGGCCTGTTAGGATGATCAGAGAATGCAGAGCCTTGTCTTATGAGAGGAGACAATAATGGCTTGTTTTTACACAGGCAAAACAAGATGATAGATCTGATTATTGTCTATAAACACCTTGTAGGGTAGGTATCAGGGAGAGAGAAGAGCTATTTAAGCTAAAGGACAAAGTTGGTTTGAAAACAAATGGGTATAAGCCAGTTATGAGTAAATTTAGGCTGGAAATTAAAAGCTTTTTGATCATCAGAGAAATGCGATTCTGGAACAGCCTTCCAGTATCAGGAGTGTGTGTGCATGGAGGATAAACTTATCTATAGTAAAAGCTCTCAGCGTGTTGGAGCAAATGGGGGTGCCAATTAATAGAATATTCTGGTTAACTGAGTTATACTTTACCAATGGAATACTAGTTTTCAAGGAATTAGAATACAACAAAACAAATAGAGTTTAAAATAGTATATATGTATACACCAATCTAGTAGTAGTACTAAAGTGCATAGTGATTGTTTTTTTGAAGCACTTTGGTGTATACAGCTGTAGTTTTCCATACAGTAGGTTACCTTATGATACTAAGCTGTGTGCAGCACATGGTGTACACCCAGATCCCTAAAAATATACTGAACGGAATTCAGTCTTTCTTTGATTTAGTAGGTGCTTCAGGATGTTTCTGTGCCTCAGGTTCATCAATATCAATATCAATTATCCTTGTATATATAGGTAGTATAAGAAATTGGGTTGAATCTATAATAGTCCTATGGTACACTATAGAGGCTGCTTTTTTTGAATAAATCCTTGATGTTAGTTTGCTTACTTGTCTTCTGCCTCTTGCATAAAAGTGGAGTGCAGAATATGCAATTTCATAATATGCTGATCAGTATGTTAGTTCTGTTACTAGACTGAAAATTTGTATTGGGAGAAATCAGAAATACTGATTGATTGAATGCCAGATAACAGCTTTTCTGTACTTCTAAGGTGGAGCTTGATCAGTTAATGAATGGGTTTATATGATGATGTTGCCTGCAGTGGACTGGACTGGATCCACAATGTCCATTCCAGATCTAAGTCGTATGTTCCTGTTTTCTTGGAATGTTCTTCTAAAGACTCTGGTGTCCTCAGATAGGAAGGGGCAACCTCTTTTTTTGTCATTTCAAGGACTTTATGCACAAGTCTAGTAAAGTACCTTTTAAAATCTCCTCTTTGTTCTGAAACCACTTTTGTAGTTTCCTATTCTTGGCTAGAGGCATAGATATTATTTTGGTTTGCTACTGTTCCATTTGATCAAAACCTTGTCTCTACAGCTCCCATCATTTTTTGACTTGCAGTGAAACAAGGCATTCAGAAGCAGTTAAGATTTTTTTCTTCAGAAAGCCTGACAATTTAATTGTCTCTTTCTATAAAATATATTTTAACATTATAACCAAGAATAGTGTTAATTCATTTATTCTCTTTGCATTTGAAATGTAACTAGATAACTAAACCAGATTTCCTTGTCATGCGTTAAGGGCTATGTTTTTCTTGTTTTTAAAAGCTATCAAGTCCTATTATAGCTAACTGCTTACATCTGTGGTTTCTGGCACAGTGAGCAAGAACAGATCTTAAATTTTGTGTAATCTTGCATTTGAAAAATTATGAAGTATTGTCATACTATTGAACAATTTAAATGTAGTGATAATTTTGTCTCCCCAAATTAGCACAGTTTGAAATCCAGGGATGGTAAGAAGCAGATTTAAAAGTTTTATTTAGCTTATAGTAAGGACTTAGCTTATGAGGATTTCAGAAAGTCTAAAAATGTTCATCAGTTTTCACAAGGGAGAAACATTTAAAAACCATCCTTTGCCTGATGGTTTGAAGACTACACCCTATTATCATACAGACAGGTTAAGCAGTTTTATCTTGTTTAAATTATTTCTGTTATGGAAATCCACTCTTTTAAACTGATTGAAATAGGTGAGTTAAAAAAAGATGAATGTTCATCTTAATTTTATAGAAATAATTTTTGAACTAACATCTTTGTTTTACATGTTCTGTCAAGTACAGTGATGAGTGGAATACAGAAAATTCATTTATTGTTTCCAAATCTTGAGGGGCCAGGGGAGGTAGAGGCACAGCAAAAGTGGCACAAGTGGGGACTGAAGCAGTCTCTGCTTGTGCTGCGATTCTGCTTTTAATATATGGCGATATACCTATCTCATAGAGCTGGAAGTGACCTCAAGAGGTCATTGAGTCCAGTCCTCTGTCCTCACAGCAGGACCAAGTACCATCCTTGACAGATTTGCCCCAGGTCCCTAAATGGGCCCCTCAAGGATTGAACTCACACCCCTGGGTTTAGCAGGCCAATTCTCAAACCACTGAGCTCTCCCTCCCCCCATTTTTTGAAATGTACAAGAGCCAGTGGGCCCCAAGCTCCCTGCAGGGCTTTCTTTTGAAATGTACAAGAGCCCCGCATTTCAAAGGCTTGAGGTGCTGCAGGGAGTGGCAGATAAAGGAAATGCAGTGGATCTAATCTACCTCTATTTCAGTAAGGCATTTGATATAGTATCTCATGGGGAATTATTGGTTAAATTGGAAAAGATGGGGATCAGTATGAAAATTGAGAGGTGGATAAGCAACTGGTTAAAGGGGAGACTTCAGTAGGTCATACTGAAAGGTGAACTGTCAGGTTGGAGGGAGGTTACTAGCGGAGTTCCTCAGGAATCAGTTTTGGGACCAATCTTATTTAATCTTTTTATTACTGACCTCGGCACCAAAAGTGGGAGTGTGCTAATAAAGTTTGCGGATGACACAAAGTTGGGAGGTATTGCCAATTCAGTAAAGGATCGGGATATTATAAAGGTAGATCTGGATGATCTTGTAAATTGGAGTAATAGTAATAAGATGAAATTTAATAGTGAGAAGTTGAAGGGTATGCACTTTGGAATTAATAACAATAATTTTAGTTATGAGCTGGGGACACATCAGTTGAAAGTGATGGAAGAGGGAGAAGGACCTCAGAGTCCTGGTTGGTCACAGGATGACTATGAGCTGCCAATGTGACATGGCCGTGAAAAAGGCTAATATGGTCTTGGGATGCATTATGCGAGGTATTTCCAGTGGAGATAAGGAGGTGTTAGTGCAGTTATACAAGGCATTGGTGAGACCTCATTTGGAATACTGTGTGCAGTTCTGGTCTCCCGTGTTTAAGAAGGATGAATTCAAACTGGAACAGGTACAAAGAAGGGTCACTAGGGTGATTTGAGGAATGGAAAACCTGTCTTATGAAAGACTCAAGGAGCTTGGCTTGTTTACCTTAACCAAAAGAAGGCTGAGGGGAGACATGATTGCTTTCTTCAAATATATTAGAGGGATAAATACCAGGGAGGGAGAGGAATTATTTAAGCTCAGTATCAATGTGGACACAAGAACAAATGGATATAAACTGGCTATCAGGAAGTTTAGACTCGAAATTAGACAAAGGTTTCTAACCATTAGTAGTGGGGGCAAAAGACCTATCTTCAAGATTAAGCTAGATGGGTTTATGAAGGGGCTGGTTTGATGGGATAACATAATCTTGGCAACTAATTGACCTTTCCCTATCAGTGGTAAATAGGCCAATGGTGGGATGATAGGAGTTACTATAGAGAACTTTTTCCTGGGTGTCTGGCTGGTGAGTCTTGCCCACATGCTCAGGGTTCAGCTGATTGCCATATTTGAGGTCAGGAAGGAATTTTCCTCCAAGGTAGATTGGCTGAGGCCCTGGAGGTTTTTCGCCTTCCTCTGTAGTATGGGGCACGGATCACTTGCTGGAGGATTCTCTGCATCTTAGGGTCTTCAAACCATCATTTGAGGATTTCAGTATCTGAGATATAGGTGAGAGGATTATTCCAGGAGTGGGTGGGTGAGATTCTGTGGCCTGCATTGTGCCGGGGGTCAGATTAGATGATCATAATGGTCCCTTCTGACCGTAAAGTCTATGAGTCTATGAGTGTGGGTCCAGCAGGTGAGTCCCGCTGGCCCTGTGCTGCCTGCAGGGCTTCTGCTTTTGAAATGTACAAGAGCTCAGCTCTTGTACATTTCAGAAAGAAGCTCTGTGCTCCCTGCAGGGTTTCCGCTTTTGAACTTTAGCAAGAGCCCAGCATCGACTATTCAATTAGTTAATTAATCTAAATTTAACATCTCTAGTCTAAAACTCCTGCTCTGTTCCCACTGCATTCAGTTCAGCTGCAAGAGTTGGTTTTGGTTTTATAGAACCATCAATCAATTTGTGCCCCTTTCCAAGTAGCATATGGTCCTGCTTATTGGGCAATGGAAAGGGGATGCCAGAAAACAAGAGAACATAAAATAACAAAAACTAGAAAATAAATGGAGATGAAGAGAAAACGAAGCAGCAGCATCAGCCCAGACCCTAACCCTAACTCCCCCATCCCCCACTGTGGCGTGGCCCTGAATCCCCGTTTGTATCCCTGCAGCCCAACCCTAGCCCTGAACCTGCACCCCCAGCCAAAGCTCTTGCACCTTAGCTCTGTCTCAGCCCTTCATCACTGGCTTAATGACAGAGCCCTCATCCCTAGACAGAGCTTTTGCATCTTAATCCTTTGTTCCAGCCTTGAACCCCTCATCTCCAGCCTCACCCCAGAGCCAACTCCCCCAGACAGAATCCTCACACTCCTACACCTCAACCCTCTGCCCCAAACCTGAGCCCCTGCCCACACTTAGAACCCGTTGGCCGCATCTCTGCCACATGAGTTTTGTTTTGTGCACATATTGGTGCACATAACATTCATTCCGCTTGGGTGGAAAAAATTAGAGGGACTACTGATCCCATCTCAAAGTAATTTCACCTGCAAAGATTGGGGAACCAACGTCACTCGTTAGTTACAGAAGATTTCTTAATCAGTCACTAATCTTGTACCTGAGGTAGCTCCAATATTGAGAAGAGAACTGAAGTTTTCTCAATTTATTCCACCAAACAGCTCTAGGATTTCCACTGGATCTAATGCTGTGGATGCAATAGACCAATTATTGTATCTTGAAATGAGGTGATTTGACAGTTAGGAGGAGTAGATTGTAGTTACTTTAATGCCAAGTGTAATGTTTTGAAATCATAGATACATTTTGAAATTGATACTGATAAGAATTGCCTTAAAATGGGTTTATTTGCTGTATTTCCAAATTCTAACACTTTGGAATTAGGGCTTGTGTCTGGAGTGGAAACTATTCTTAGAACTATAGATGAATCTGGTATCTGTATATTTCAGAACCTCACTAGATGGGTGTTGCCTTTCTTTATCTATTTTATGAAAAATAATCCTTCTTTTACTTTTTCTCTTCCACAGTTCCACATTTTATTATAATGTTTTGTTTTCTTATCTGGACTTTTTTCCTATTTTTATGATGTCCTTTGAGAAATTACATCATTAATACTAAATCCAGTATTCAAAGTGAGGATTTAACCTTAATTTAAATAGCAAATTTTCCATATTGTTTGCTATCCCCTTCTTACTGCATTGTAATGCCTTATTTGATTTTGACCTTTGCTGCCTATTAAAACAATGTCTTACTGAGCAGTCCATAATAATACCTTGATCTTTTCATTAGACTGTGGAACAATACACTTGAATTTCTTTAATCCAGCATACCCTGCAAAACAAGGTATGCTGGATTAAAGAATTTTCTGGGCCATGAAGGGTTCTGCGGTATCTGGGTGTGAGGCAGATGGGGGTGGAGTGCTTACTTGGCACCCCACTCAGGGATCACATGATTTTGCGCTTCACTGTGTTGCCAGGCACTGCACCCCTGCTGCTATGGGAGCAGCTGGGAAAGCCTCAAGAGAAGCATGTTGTGTTGCTGCCATTCTCCCGGCCAGGGAGGAGGGGCAATGTCACTGTGCAGAGCTGCTTCCTCCTCACCCTCCCAGAGTCCATACCCTGGATGTTCCCGGATCAGGGACACCCGGAGTATGGAAGTTCAAGTGTGTTTTAAAAGGATTCTAAACTTCCAGTGACTTTAAGTGTCTGATTCCCTTAAGCAGAGCCTATCACTGACAGCAGCTATATTGAAATGGCTCCTTTTAATATTGTTTTAATTTGTCTAAATTAAATGTGATCTCTTTGCTAGAAAAACAAGGTCTTGCTTATTTTTCTATCAAGATTTTGGTTTCATAGTCTCTTCAGTAGTGGCGTACGCGATCTCACTACTGTTAGGCTAGCAGGCCTGCTGCCTGACGTAGAATTGCTCTGAGGTCCTAAAAAGCAAGTAGTCTGGTAGCACTTTAAAGACTAACAAAACATATAGATGTTTTGTTAAAGTGCTACCAGACTGTTAGTTGTCTTTTAAGTTTTTCCTGTTACAGGCTAACTCGGTTACCCCTCTGAAGCTTCTGGGCTCCTAAACAATTTGTACCCTATCTTGGTTTTCCAGGCAGTGCTGCTACCATCTGGCTCATAACTCAAGAGAAGTTGGGAATGGATGGCACCAGGCAGAGCTTCTCAGAAATAAAGGCCATGAGGAGGGTGGAGTTTGGATGTGTGCTTGCAATAAGAGCATAGAGGATAGGCAAGGAAGGTTGTGACTTCTCTCCTAGATTCCCATTCACAAATGTAGTCAGCATCTGGCATCAGACTGGGTTGATAATACTGCGTGAGCAGAGGCTTAGGGTCAGGGGTGTGCAATAATTTTTGCGGGGGGGCGGGGGAGGAAGTATTACTTACTGAACTTTTCTCTTTGCTATGTGGTCTGTGTCCAGAAGGGGCAAAGCCTGGGGAGGAAGGGTTGGGCCCGGAGACTAATCTCCACCCAGAGCTGTCTGCAGCCGGAGCCTTTGAAGTAAAAACACAGCAAAGGGCTTGTGGCTCCTGGCCCCGCTGCTACCCTGTTACATAGCAGCCTCCCAGGGTTGCTGCAGCTATTTATTCAAAAGGCTTGCAGCTCCTGGCTCTGTTGCTACTATGTTGTCTGGCAGCCACTTGCAGCTCTTGCCTCTGCCAGGGTAGTGCCACAACCAAGAGTCATACCAGGATCCTCCTTGCCTGAGCCACTGCCTGGAAATTTGGTGGCACGAGCAGCAGAGTATAAATAGAAAGTGGCCAAATGCAGTCTGCAGGCCACATCAAAGTGCTAGGCAGGCTGGATCCAGCCCCCAGACTGCATCTTGCCCAGCCCTGCTCAAAGTGAATGTTTCTAGCTGGAACGACAGAGCCAGTTGCTTTACTTGTCAGTGGCCAAAACTGGCTTTTTTTGCTATAATGTACCCAAGTCAGCCCTTAGACTGATCTGAAGTGCTTAATACCTTGAGATTAGAAGGTGTCCAAAGAATTAATCCTCTTGTTTCAAAATCCAAATAAATTCTCTTCCTTTTCTATTTTTGTTTTTTCTATTTTACTGAGACCCTTTTTTCATTTCCAGATATTTTTGCAAGTTTGTATTAGTTTAATGTCATGATAATTGAGTCCCATCCAAAATTCACTTGCAAACTGAAAAATCTTAAGCACACAAATTATACATTATGTGAAAATGGTGAATTTTATTGTACATTCAGACTAATTAATACATTGCACATGATTTGTTTTATGGCATAGTATACATTTTTACAATTTAACAGTATAGTTATATAGTTAATTAGAAAAATTGAATTGTGAATACTTTTTATGTACAGTATGATCAAATTAAAATGTTGGTATTGAATCTTAATATTGGCATTTCCTGACAGTTTGATTTTTTTATTGCAGTTTTAAAATTGTAGTAAAATCTACTTCTGCTTTATATTTAATTCTAGTTAAACTTTGAAACTCACACTTCACTCAAGTGAATGAGTTACCAGCTTAACTTTGGCTGTTTGGCTAGAAACAGTTCTCTGTAAAATTGACTTAAGAGTGCAGCTTTACTTCTGTTTAAGTTCGAATGCATCTTTGTAATGAAAATGTGTTAGTGAATTTTTTTTTCAAATTTGCAGAACAGTGGAGAATTCAAAAATATTGTGGAGATCCTAAAGTTGTTGAATCTCCATCTTTTATGCTGTTTTCTTCTGAAAAAGCTGACAAGTGCAGAGGAGCACACAGTTTGGACAGAGACATTCCTTAGGGGAGGATTTATTAATGAGGATCCTCTGTAGCCTAGTAAGGAGGAAAGGATGGAAGATGATAAAGTACAGGTAGGATCTGACAAGAAACAGATGAAAAATGGTTCCCTTCAGTTACATAGTGGCAGACAGCTAAAAATGACAAATTTAAATGCTAGAAATCTAAATACCAAGATGTGTAAACTTGAGTGCCTGGTATTAAATGAAGATATTAATAAGAATCACAGAAACTTTGTGAAATGATGATAATCAGTGGGATACAGTAATGCCAGGGTACAAAATATATAGAAATGACAAAATGGATTGGGAGTAGTAGCATTATATGTGAAAGAAAACAGAATAAAATACAATACAAATCTTAAAAGAGCCAAACTGTACTATAGACTCTCTATGGCTAGAAATTCTGTTTGAATAATAATAATAATAATTAATAATCATATAGCCTTTGAGATATACTACTGACTACATGACCAGGATGGTTGATGGTGACTGAAATGCTCAGAGAGATTAGAAAGGTTACAAAAATAGAAAACTTAATAATAATAATAATAGGGGATTTCAGCTGTCTTCATAGTGACTGGGTGCATGTCACCTGAGGATAGGATGCAGAGAGTTTCTTGACACGATAATGAGTGCTTCATGGAGCAACTAGTCCTGGAACCCAGAAGGGGAGAGTCAATTCTTGATTTAGTCCTAAGTGGAACACAGGATCTTGTCCAAGAGGTGAATATGCCTGAACTAGGTAATAGCAACCATCATATAACTAAATTTAATATCTTGGCTCAAGGAAAGTGGGAGAGGCACCAAAAAGCCCATCACAGTAGCATTTAACTTCAGAAACAGCAGCTACACAAAAATGGGACTACTAGTTAAATGGAAATTAAAAGATACAGACTCAAAAGTTAAATACTGCAAACTGCATGGAAACTTTTTATAAACTTTGTAATAGAGGCTCAAATTAAATGTATATCCCAAAATTAAAAACATATTAAGATGACCAAAAAAGTGCACCATGGCTAAACAACAAAGTTAAAGAAGCTATTGAAGATAAAAAGGCATGCTTTACAAATTTGAAGGTAAATCGTACTGTGGAAAGTAGAAAGAAGTATGCACTTTGGCAATCAAGTGTAAAGTTATAATTAGGTGGGCAAAAAGGAATTTGAAGAGCAACTAGCTAAAGGTTCAAACTAACAGCAACAAAATGTTTAAGTGCATCGAAGCAGGAAGCCTGCCAAATAATCAATGGGGCCACTGGACAATCAAGATGGGGTAAAGGAGTATTCAAGGAAGATACGGCTAGTATGGAGAAACTAAATGAATTCTTTACATCAGTCTTCGCTGCAAAGGATATGAGGGAGGTTGATAAATCTGAGCCATTTTTAGGTGACAAATCTGAGGACCTATCCCAAATTGAGGTGGTGTTAGAGGAAGTTTTAGAATAAATTGATAAATTAAGCTATAATAAGTCTTCAGGATCGGAAGGGATTCACCCAAGTGTTCTGCAGGAACTCAAATGTGAAATTGTAGAACTACTAAATGTGGTTTGTAACTTGTCATTTAAATCTGCTTCCGTAGCTGATCATTGGAGGATAGCTCGTACAACACTAATTTTTAAAAAAGGCTCCAGAGGCAAGCCCTACAATTACAGGCCGGTAAGCATAGCTTCAGTAACAGGCAGGTTGGTTTAGATACACATATATGAACATGCTTTGTTGGGGAAGAGTCAATGTGGCTTTTGTAAAGACAAATCATGCCTCACCAATTAATCAGAATTCTTTGAGGGGATCAGACAACATGTAAACAGGGTAATTCAGTGCACATGGACTTTTGGAAAGCTTTTTGCTAGATCCCTCACCAAAGTAAAATAAGCAATCAGGATAAGAGGAAAGGTCCTCTCATGGTTAAAAGAACATAAACAAGGGGAAGGAATAAATGGTCAGGTTTCAGAATAGAGAGAAATAAATTGTGGTGTGCCCCAGGAGCTGTGTTGCGACCAGTGTCATTCAACATACAAGAAAACCCCGCTTTACAATAGCCCCAATTGCGACCCCCGCACTTATGTTCATTTTTGTAAGTGCAGAAGGAGCCGAAAACCCCCGATTTATGTCCTTGGCCTGCATTTATGATGGCGCATGGCATGTATCGTAAATGCGGATTCGAGTTACAACGCCCCGACTTGCGATGCTTCCCCAAGCACCAATTGTGTTGAAAGTTGGGGGCCACCTGTACTTACAAATTATCTAGAAAAAAGGTAAACAGTGACGTGGCAAAATTTGCAGACTACAGAATTACTCAAAAGAGTTAAATAGTAGACTGCAAAGACTTGTAAAAAGATCTCACTAATCTGGGTGAATGGCAACAAAATGGCAGATGAAATTCAGTGTTAGTAAATGCAAAGTGATGCATATTGCAAACCATAATCCCAGCTATATATACAAAAGTATGAGGGGGTGGGTAGAGTTCTCACTAGAGCAGAGGTGGGGAACCTCAGGCTCAGAGACTGGATGCAGCCCCCAGCTTGCCTGGATCCGGTCCCCGAGGCTCGCCACTGAGGAGCCCACGCTGGCACTCCAACCACCCACCCACACGGCTGGAGTGCACAAAATCTACTAGCCTGAACCTCCCCAAGCCTCTGGTGTTCAAGGGGAATGTGGGGAGTGTCTTTCTGCTTCTGTTAGGGGCTTTTCACTTTGCTTTTCAGTTGTGTGTGGACCCCGACTGATTTTTCTGTGGGTCAGCGACCCCTAAACCCAGAAAGTTTCCCTACCTCTGTACTAGAGCATGCCCTGTGGCTATCCATTGGATTTTTTTAATCACTTATAATTTACTTTTCTCCTCCAAAACATTTTATTTACTCCTCAGCAGGGACCACGATATAGCCATGCAAAGTTTCATGTTTTAAACTTTGTTGATGTAATCACTTTATATTTAAAAAATGCG
This sequence comes from Pelodiscus sinensis, assembly GCF_052426305.1. Lineage (NCBI taxonomy): Eukaryota > Metazoa > Chordata > Testudines > Trionychidae > Pelodiscus > Pelodiscus sinensis. Next base: position 200,396,958 of record NC_143054.1, on the reverse strand, counting down.
TTTAGATATTTTAATAAATTGGGAAAATGTATCTATCACTCATAACTCAAAAGCAACTAAAAGTATTTTTCTTAATCTTTCAAAAAAAAAATCACCTCTGGAAAGAAACCAACCACATGAAAATTTCAGCTTCATTGGTAAAGGGCTCAGAACATTGTCTGCATGTTACAAAATATTATAATATATTCCATTCTTGGATCATTAATGTTGCCTTAACATTAATTTGTATTTTTCCTCTATTCGCTTTTTAAAATATGTATGTAAAAATGAATTCAGGACAAAGTGCTTCAGTAATTTCTAAATTGTTCTCTTTATTATACTCCATGGAAGGATTATTCTGAGCATAAAAGAGGATTGCATATTTCTTATCAAATTCATTTTTGAATTTTCAGATATTTTATAGCCTATCTGCTGATCTTTTTAGCAGTCTATTTTTATTGATTTTAATATACAGAACAGTCTTGTACAATGCCAATAACAAGAGTCAGAAGATCAAAAACACACTTAGAAAAGATGGTGTATGCTTCTTATAAGTAATTACACGCTACTTTTTTTAACTTAAACTAAAATCAGGTATTAAGGAACAAATGTTTTCAATATAAAGTGCTTTAATTTAAAGATCTAAATTGTATGGTCATATCCCCTTCTGAGATACTAAGTAAGATACTATATACATTAGTCAGACAGATTTTCTCCAGTTGGAATGTTAGCTGAATTTCCTCAAAAATATAAAACATTTCTTCATTGAGGACTTAGGGAAAAATATAATAGCCTCAACATCATCTCTCCCATCTTCTGTTTGAGGGAAGAAATTCTTTGTAGCTGTCTAGGCTATGTAATAAGATTTATGTAAGGGCATATAAAGTTTTGTCATAATGGACATCTGCTGGTCTGGGAACTACTCATGGTCTAGTAGTTCGTCCTCATTTCAGTACAGTGAAAGCAGTTTAGGCTTGTTTTATTCCTTTCATCCTTTGAGTGCAGACTCTCTCTGCTGGACTATTGAAGCATGGCATTCCAGTCTTTTATTCTGTCTCCTTCTGAGCAGATTTAAGCTCTTTGCTGTTAACAATGAACTGCTTTTGAATGTGGGAATTTTTTTCTCACAAACTGCTGAACTTCAGAGAATATGTATTTCTTTTTTTAGTAATCATAACCTGTTGAATTTTCTTTTAGAGCAGACTAAGAAGCCTTCGTTCCTTCTGGTTCCCTTCCCTCAGAATGTGTGTTACAGGGTCTAAAGCTGCCTGCCATTTTTCTGTGGAAAAATCTATATTTACAATATTATTCAGTTCCTTAAAAATAGTTTGAGTTCTTACTAAAATATGTGGATTCAAAAAATTAGGATGCCCTGCAACATCTTTACAAAGTTACTTTGTTCCAAAGTTCACCAGTAAAAAGAGAAATGTAAGATCTTTCACTGAATCCCATCTGTGTTACCCTGTCATTTTCAGTGGAACTGAGTTATTTGAACAATCCCTTAGAAAGCACTCTTGGGGTTTAATCCAGTGTGAACACCCTGCTTTCTCAGAATAGCTTTTTAATCACAGATGAAAAACCACTGTGACAAAAATATAGATGAGCTCCTTATGGAACTTACAGTCATTACCACCATCTTATGTTTTTCCAGCTTTACAGGATGGAAGTTAACATAGATTGATCTTCCTTGTTTCATTCCTTTCTTTCAAACAATAATCTACCCAGGAATTTTTAAAACATAAGTATTTGGCTTTCTCTTCTGGACCATTTTCCCCTCAAATGCTTTCTGTGTCAAACAGTAATTGGGTATTAGTTTTAGGTGACTTGAAAAAGTGACCGTAGAAATAGAAAATTATGAGCTGCCACTGAGTCCACATGAGTGGTCACTGTTTTGTCGTTGTCTATGTGAAAGTCCAGGATTGATTATTTTCTCTGACAGTCATAATTTCTTGTTTAACTGAGGACTTAAACTTACAGGGAATATGTAAAGCTGAAGTTTACCTTTGTTGTGAGAAAAGGTAGTGTGAGTAGGCTCCACTGTATAACAGTGTCTTGGTATGTAAAAGTCAGTCCCATCTAGTTTTGCTGTGTTCTTTCTTACTTGTTTCCATTGTAACTGACCACATGGTTTCCAAACAGGCTGACTCCACTTCATGAGAACAAAGAAGAATGTTTCATTAATCAGAGTGTAGGAATTTGCAACTTTTCTCAACCAGAACTACTGTGACCACCATCCCTCATAAATTTTTCTCAGTTTTGGTATGACATGGGAATAGAAAATGCTCTTGAATAAAGAGAATGTTGAGGAAACTGGTATTTGAATTATACTATCTTGGATAAATCAGTGGCTTTGATAGCATTAAAAATGTCTTGCCTATGGAGTGCTCACTCATTAATACATGCATGTCAGTAAACAGTATCTCATTCAATCTCTCATTTGATCATGAAATGTCTGATTTTTCTGCAACATTTGAGATAAACATAAAACCTTTCCATCTTGCTACTGTACATGTTTACATTTTACTTTAGGAGAGTTATTTATGTTAATTGTCTATTAAATCGTTTGTTTCCTACTGCTTCAACTTTGGCCAGGTTGAGTCAAAAATTTATAAAGTGAAGTTTGATATTTCATTTGCAGTGTTGATTAGCAGCTTTCACCTTTACTACAGGTTGATTATCTCTAGTCTGGTACCCTTGGGACCTGACCATTGCTGAATCAGAGAATTTGTCTTGAGTATAGCTCTTTTTAGGTCCAGGTCCCAGTAGTTATTCTCTCAGAGCACATGTGTGCCAATTTCAGTTGGTCCACATCTGAACCTCCTTATGCTCTCAAGGAGGGGCTTAAGCCATATAGATGGACTGCCTCTCCATCTTTCTCTACCTTTTGTAGCCTGGAATGGAACTTTCTGTCCTTTAATGCTCTTCAGCACTGTGCAGCTTCAAGTCTGTAAACAGTTTAAATTTTGATAGCTTGGTTTTTCAGTGCTAATTAGTTGGGTATTTGCAGAGGAGGGGGTGTCTTTTAGGCACCTATTATGCCCAGTGTTCCAGACTTCAAGACTTGCCTGGCCTGCCCTGGTTCTTCAGAGAGCAGCCCATACAAATCCTGCGTGTATTTCCTCAGGAATCTCATATCCTTTTGAATTACAGCATCTGCCTGTGTGTGGGAGAAAAGCATGGCAATCTTGTGAATTCAGACACACCTTATGGAGCTCTTCAGGCCCCATTGGGTCCTGAACTTTCCTACTACTCACTCACCTGTCCAGAGCCTACAGACAGTACCCCCGCAGAGTCCAGTCTCAACAGATCAAAGTCCTCAAGGAAACATAGATACTCCATGAGACAGAAATATAAGGAAGACAAAGGCAAATACCCTCTTGAGAAGAGAGACCAATTTCTTCTGGAAAGTGGATTTCCTTGCCACCTGAGATTCCATGCCCCAGAATGGGTGCACCTGTGAATCATAGGAAGGTGGAGGAGCAGATGGTACTGGGAGAGCTCAGCGTTCCAAAACAGGATGTTGGTAATATCTGCATGGCATAGGGGATGGTTCTCCCTCTGACCTTATTGTCCAGGAGTCTGCTCTCCTGAGGAAGGCCTATAGATATGGCCTGAAATTTTCAGTTTTCAAAGAACTGATCCTTTTGCAGGAAGTCCCAATGCCATCTACTTGCCATTTGTTGGTCCTGGAGCCCAGACATGTACTAGGGGCTCAGGCTTAGTCACCATGCTAACCATCTGCCCCCATTACTGGTCTCTAGGGATTGATCCCACAGCACCATATTGGAGCTTGACGCTTTTTAATCAGACAAGAATAAGCAAACACCAACAGTCCTCCTCCCCCCAGGCTGCTTAATTGAGAATTATTACTTCAGACAGGGCTTCCAGCTCCACTCTCTTGCCCTCATGTTACAACAGCATTTCTTGCCAAATGACCAGTGGTACGCACTGCAAGGTCCACCTCTGAGCTCTGTGATTCTACTCATTAATCTTACTGGGGCCCGGGGAACCATACATTTGAGGTTCTGAGTACAAGTTGTGTAATACACCCAGCTGTGACCACCAAGGGGTGAAGGGCCAGTCTTCACAGGAACAGCTGGATGCATATATTTACAAGCTGCATCCTCCTCAACAAGCACTCCTTGGAAGTCACCCACAGTCAAAACCCCTAAAAACCAGTACCCAAAAAGAAAAGGTTATTTACCTTCTAGTAACTGAACTTCTTTTAAATGTGTGGTCTGTATGGGTGTTCACAACCCATCCTTCTTCCCCTGTGCTTAGATCCTCATGTGATTCACAGTAAAGTCAGAATTGGAGAAGCAATTGGTCCACACCACCATCCTCTCCATCCACACTTGGAAACACAAGGAAGCACAGACACACAGAGCACATGCACACCCATTGTAAAACCCATGAGGACCATGCATCTTTTTAAAAATTCAGTTACTAGAAGGTAAATAACTGTGTGTTCTCATTCACAGATTGAAAGTACAGTTCGAAGTTTCTGATGTCAAAAAGCTTTCAAATACAGATTGTGAAAGTATTGAAGACTGACGCAAATTTAAAAAAAACCAACAACCCCACAATCCTTGATAAATCCTGAAAAGAACAACTAATTTAGGGAGCTTTGGGGGAGGAAAAGCAAGTTTTTACGCAACCACAAAATGATATTCATGACCTAGTTTATACAGTAGCAATCAATACGTTCTGTGTTTAAAAAACAGATTTTAAACTTCATGTTAGTTCGGTGCTTGAACAAAGAAGCCCTTTATTTTTTCTTCCTACAGTAATTTGGCTATGTATAATGTTTATCATTAGCATATTTATTAATTTTTTTTGTATATGATCATGGAAGTATACATACAAAATACATTTCTAATTGGAATTATCAAGTTAGTAGCATAGATGGCCTATAAAGTTTGAACTTGTTTAGATCTTGTGTCTCCAGCAAGTTGCTAGCAGGAAGGTTTTGTTTTAAGTATGCCAAAAGCAGGAAGCCTGCCAAACAGGCCAGGAGGTCACTAGACAACCAAGGTGGCCCTTATCAGGGAAGATAAGGCCGTTGAAGAGAAGCTAAATGAATTCTTTGCATCAGTCTTCACTGAGGACTGGTGGGAAAGATCTAAGAGCTATTTTGGGGTAGAGGACTTGAATTATTGTTCCATGTTGGTGTGTCAGTAAAAGAGGTTTTAGAACAGATTGATAAACTAAACACTAATAAGGCACTAGAACAAAATGGTATCAATCCAAGAGTTCCAAAGAAACTCAGCTGTGAAGTTGCAGAACTACTAACTAGTATGTAACCTTTCAGTGAAATAAGCCTCAGATGATGAGCAGGCAGCTAATGTTGTTTTAAACACAGTTGTTTTAAAAGCGCTCCAAAGTAGGGATGTGAATGGGTAACCACTTACCAGGGGAAATGGCAGCTCTAGCACTGGAGCTGGGATCCTGCTTAGTTGGTTAACGTGTTTAACCAGTTAACTGATTAATCAGGATTTTACATCCCTATTCCAAAGGTGATCCTGGCAATTACAGGCTGCTGTACTGAGTACATTGATAGGAACTGTGGTAAAGAACAGATTCTCAGACACATAAATGAACATAATTTGTCAGGGAAGTGTCAATACGGGTTTTGTAAAGGGAAATCCTTATTTAGCAATCTATAAGACTATGCTGAGCTGGTCAACAAACACATAACAAAGGTGATCCCAGTGTACTTGGACTTTCAGAAAGCCTTTGAGAAGGTGCCTCAGCAAAGGCTCTTAAGAAAAACTAGAGTCATGCAATAAAAGTTAAGAGCCTTTTTTATGGCTCAGAGATTGGTTAAAGAGATGAGAAAGAAAGGGTAGGTATAAATGGTCAGTGTTTACAGTGGAGAGAAGTAAATAGTGAGGGTATCCCTGGGGTCTGTACTGAAACTTGTGCTGTTCAACATATTCATTAATTGTCTGGAAAAGGGAATGAACAGTGAAGTGGCAAAATTTACAGATGATGTAAAATTACTAAAGTTAGTTAGGACCAAAGCTGCTTACAAAGCATTACAAAGGGGTTGCACTGAACTGGGTAACTAGGCAAAAAAAATGGGTACCTGGGCAACAAAATGACATATGAAATTCCGCATTGATAAGTGCAAAGTAATTAGGGTGACTAGACAGCAAGTGTGAAAAATCAAGATCGGGGGGGGGGGGAGGCGGAGGGGGATAATTGGTGCCTATACAAGATAGGGATGTAAGTGACAAGTCGACTATCCAATAAACAAAAGCTTATTGGATAGTTGACTAGTTCCTCGACTAGTTTGTCCCGTCTTTCTCTAGCGAAGGTAGCAAGTGGGGGGGCGGGGAGCCAGGAGCCGGCTTAAAAGCCTGTTCCTCCCAGCACCATCTCCACAGGGGGCAAGGGAGTAGCAGAGACAGTGGGATCCGGGAATCAGCTGATTCCCGACTCATGCCCAGATGCTGCAACTCTGCTTTTTAAATATATTAAGAGCTGGGGCATAAAATTGGGACATTTGGTCACCCTAAAAGTAATGCATGTTGAAAAAAAATAACCCCAACTGCATATATCGAATGACAGGTTTTAAATGAGCTATTACATCTCAAGAAAGAGATTTTGAGTCAGTTGTCATGGATAGTTTTCAGACAACTTCTGCTCAATGCATAGTAGCAGTCAAAAAGTTGAGTAGAATGTTTGGAACTATTTGGAAAATATAATGCCACTATATAAACTCATTATGTGCCCTCAAATAGTGTGCCCAGTTCTGGTCACCCCATCTCAAAAACATGATTGTGGAACTGGAAAAGGTTCAGAGAAGGGGAACAAAGATGGTCAGCAGTATGAAATGGCTTCCATATGAAAAGAGATTCAAGATTAGGGATGTTCATCTTAGAAAAGAGATGAAAGGAGAAATAGAGGTCTATAAATTAATGAATGGCGTGGAAAAAATGAATAGTTATTTACCCTTTCCCACAAAATCAGGGATCAACCAATGAAATTAATTGGCAGCAAGCTTAATACAAACAAGAAAAAATACTTTTTCATACAGTATGTGCTTAACCTGCAGAACACATTGCCATGGAAAGTTGTGATGGGCAAAAGTATAAATGGGTTCAAAAACAAACTAGATAAGTTCATGGAGGATATCAATGGCTATTAGCTGAGATGGTCAGGGATGCAATTCCATCCCAAAACATCTGACTGCCAGATGTCAAGAAGGGAAAATAGGCTGGATCGCTCCAAAATTATTCTGTTCTGTTCATTCCCTCTGAAGCTTTGGTAACTGGCCATTGATGAAGAAAGGCTGCTATATAAGAACGGCCATACTGGGTCAGACCAATGGTCCATCTAGCCCACTATCCTGTGTTTTTACAGTGGCCAATGCCGAATACTTCAAAGAGAATGAACAGAACAGGTAATCATCATGTTAACCAAATCCTGTTGCCCATTCCCAGCTTCTGGCAAAAAGTGACTTGGTACACTTCACAGCATGGTTTTGCATCCTTGCCTATCCTTGCTAACATTGTTCTGACGCACTCTGGCAGTTCTTAACTGTTTGTCATGGTAGTGTTCTTTTTCTAAAATAGAGTTGTAGTGAAATGTGTGAAATTAATCCACTAGTAGTTGCATTGTTTAGGACTATTAAAACCAGCTTGCTTTTCAGAGTAGCTTCTTTTAACATCAGAAATGTAGGGCAACTTATTATAATCATTACTTATGAAACAGTTCCTTTGTTTTCAGTGGGATGTTCCACATGGGGTAAGTATTGCAGATTTGCCATTGTTACAGGCCCAGTCTCAGTTTTATGATTAATTTTGTTCCTGAAATAAAATTCATTCATATAAAGTGTGTAGTGTTTTCCAAGGGTGGCAGCACTGCCACATTTATTGTACAGTCCAGTCCCACTTACTATAAGGCTTTCTAAGAGCCTTGCTCATCTGTATATATGCCCTGTCTACACTATGTATGCAACAAAATTAGGACTCCTCATGGCAACACTTCATTAAGTGGAAAACTTTATTACAGTTTGTAATGTAAACTGGACCTTAACTCTCTTTGATCCTGTTAAAGCTCTGGTCTGATCAAGGCTGTAGCCTAATTATGAAACATAATTAAAGATTCATTATACACTACAATTTGAAACTGTAATCAAGCTGGGACACATTTTGTAGGTTACACTACCCCAGTTTGGCTGTATTCCTAGTGTGGAAAGTGCTTTAGTTAGGAGTGGTTTACATTTATTTTAATTTTTATTGTATACAAACTACTACCTGTTTTGAGGCCAAGACAAATTTATGATTTACATACACTATTTAAACTATAGAAGAAACCCATAGTAACTTTTGGGTAAAAGTTGTTCATTGTTTAATAAATTTAGTTGAAGGAAAGGAAGAGACTTGGTAGTTTAAAAAAAAATTCTTTGCTTTTATTATTGAAAATGGGCAGCTAAACAGTTTTGTAGTATATCTATTTTAATACTGTAAATTCATATTTAATCTAAATCATACCTTTTCCATACAGGGAAGATGGTGAGCTAGAAGATGGTGAAATAGATGATGCAGGATTTGAAGAAGTTCAGGAAGAACAAGATGCAAAAGGTGAAGAAAAACAGAAAAATGAAAAAGCACATAGAAAATCACGAAAGAAACGCAAAAAAGAAAAGGAAAAGAAAAAATCAAAAAGGAGAAGACGGGATAAACATAAGGTTAGATAATGCATACCAAAATTTTGGATCTGATTATTCTAGCTACATAGTTTAGATTTTCTCATCCAGGAAATTGAACAATATATCTGAAAGATGTTTTATCCCTAACCACCTAGCACATCTTTGGACACTATGGGTACGTCTAGACTACAGGCTGTTGTCGACAGAAGTTTTGTCGACAAAGTTTCTGTCGACAAAGAGCGTTCAGACTACATCCAGTTCTGTCGACAAAGCAAGCCTCTTTGTCAACATGACATATATATTTGTATTTTTTTTTTGTTCTTGTAAGCCGCCTTGAATATTTTAAATAGAAAGGCGGGGTAAAAATATTTGAATAAATAAATAAAATGACAGTGTACAAGAACCCCTAACTTCTGCTAACCCCTAACTTATTCTATTGCCAGGAAATAAAATGACAGTGTACAAGAACCCCTAACTTCTGCTAACCCCTAACTTATTCTATTGCCAGGAAATTTTCTTCCACTCCATCATACAAATAACTGTGCCTCAGAGATAAAACTTATATGAATACATACTTGGATTTTTTTTAAGAGTGATTATTTTTTGGACAATTTTTCTTTGTGCTTTCTAGGTGTCCTGTTATTTTTATCCCTAGTTCTCTGCTCCTGGGAAGTTTTGTGTAGGTGGTCCAGCTCAAAACCTTATTGTAGCCCTTTTATCCCACCTTGCCATGATGTCCCATGGAAGGGGGTGGATTTTGTGGCTCACATCTCCAGCTACACAGGCCTTTGTGGCTGTGGTGTTTGCAGTATAGCTTCACTGGCTCAGCCTACTCTTTTAGTTCCCATTCCCTTCCTACAGGTGGACTCCAGCAATGTCTCCCTGACCTTGTTGCCTGACTTTATGGAACAGTGCAGTTAGCATGCACTGCAATCCCGTTTAGCTGTTTTTGTGTGGGGAAACAGGAATGAAGGGCATTTGCAGACAGGTCCCAGCTGGGCAGAGAGATAAAACAAAATGTCAGGCTCTTGGCTATTGCAAGATGATTAATTTGATGGCAAAAATTCTGAATTACATGGCCTCTTGAAAAATGCTAGATGCCACTGTTGTGCAATTGCAGGTTCCACGGTACCCTGATTGAAATTAATAGGGTAGGTTTCACAAGTTGGAGCTATTGTTTCAGGCTCTCTGCAGACTCAGGTATCAATCAGTGCATCTGTTTAGTCAATTGTTTTCAGTGCTCTGTCATTAGCTGAATCTCTAGCTGAGATTCTGGAGATCCTTACTGAAAATTTTAGATTGGACTGCTCAAATGAAATAAATTATCTCTTCAACATAAATTAGTCTAAACACATGTAGATCAGCCCATGAAGACAGAGCTCTCTAATATTGTTTTATTTCTCAGATATAAGGTTCTGTCTGTAACTCAGATTTCTGCTAGTCTTCAGCAGATGGAAGACATGCTCTTTTTCTTTAATAATAACCTTGCTAAGGGACAAAGACGCAGGCTTCAGACACTTATCAGAGGGTGAAGAGATCTGTTGCCACAGCAGTACATGTGTGTCACTGACAGCTTGGGATTCTCAATCCCATAAGCAGCAGAAAACCCCATGCTTCCACCTTCTCTCATGCTCCCAGCCTCCTTACTAGGTTTCCAAAATGGCTGAGAAGGAGCATGGGTCAGGATCATCCTTGTCATTTTTGTGTGAAGTGCAGAGACAGCTTAGATTCAAAAGGGAAAATCAGGGAAGATGTCTCCTCAGCTCCCAGAATAAAAAGGAGATTAGAGTACAAATGCAGTCTCAGCCCTGCCCCAGCCTTGGACAAAGTCTTGGCTCCTGCCCTTAGGAAAGGCATTGGTTCAAGGAAAGAACAGGGAGAGCAGGAAGACCCTCCTTCATCAATCTAAACAGCTTGGCCTGATCTGCAGTTCATCTCACACCCAAATCCACCCTCCTTCAGGACACAGGAGCAGCTTTGACAACAGAGGGTTCTCAGTGGAATGGATTCATCCTTAATGAGAGATCAGGTATCATGAACTAGTATTTTTCTCTTTCAGCATAACTCCCCCTCCAGTGATGACAGTTCAGACTACAGCCTGGATTCTGATATTGAACGTACAGAAAGATCACATAAGAAAGGAGGTGGTTCGTACAGAGATTATGATAGCTCATTTCTTCAGGTATAACTTTTAAAACTGATTTTTCATTTCTTCCATTTATCCAGTTTTAAAATAATTAGTACTATGGTATATTTAAATCAATATGCCCCTAATCCATGCTCAGAAAGGCTTCATTTTGGCAATACATTTAGGTCTCATTCTTGTTGGGTAAGTTTCCAAATGTACTAAGGTATTACTTTTTAAATGAACCTATACAATTATAGACTATCTTTGATTTTACAATTTAACATTTTCAGAGCATGAGTTCCAATGGTTGGCACAGGCAAGTGGAGTATCTTTTTTCTCTTTCAGAAAAGGAGGAGCCAGTAGGAATTTAAAAACTTTCATTTCTGGTTCTTTTAGGCATTTTTTTTAGGGGACAGTTCTAAGAGGGCTCCCTCTATCCCTCCATCATAGTTAGTAGGAATGTAAAATCCTGTTTAATTGGTTAAATCAATTAAAGAGGGTGCGGGGGAGAGGGGGCAGCTCTAGCCCAGCTGGGATACAACAAACCCCCCATCCGCTGAAGCCAGACTGGAGCTGCCCCCCACCCTGCAGGCAGGGGATGCTTTGGTTGGTTGGAACAGCCCCTGGCTGTGATTTGCCCAGGCCTTCTCCGGGCAGAGGCTCTTCTTGACAATCTGAGCAGCCCCTGTCTGCAGCAGGCCCCCTGCGGGGCTGGAGCTGCTGTTGTCCACCAGTTAACGGTTAACCAGTTAACCTTTCACATCCTTAATCGTAAAGTGGAAATAGGTTGCGCTTCAATGGATATGGCAGTGCCTTCTCTAGAAACCTCTATTAAAAAGATACAGCTTGCATGCTGGTTGGGGTGTTTTAGTGTAATTTGTCCTGGCTTTTTCAGTTCAGACCATCAGATAGCCCTCTAGAAGCCAATGGAAGAAATGGACTCTGTCTTTTCCCAGAAGAGGGATAGAGCAGCTGAGGCATTGGATCTCTGCCTGGTGAAACTGGAGAAGGATAGAAGACTTTCATCAAGATTTGAGTGCAAAACCTCTTCAAAAGCCTTTTAGATAGCCTAATTTATTTATAACTCTAGTAATCTAGTCATCAAATTCAGGAGAGTGCTTCAAGAAAGTGGAAAAAAGGTGGAATTGTCACTATTGATTCTAATTGGCATCACTTTGTCTGATTCACTGACAGACATACTCGTGATTGTATCAATGTCATCATTCTATGGGAAAACATTAAAGTTAAAAACTGTAAAGTTAGAATTTTCTACATTTTACTTTAGACATAATTAACCATTTTTATATTGGAATATCACATTTTTTTCCTTTTCCATCCGATTTTAAAATACATCTGTAATTATGATCATATTTATATATTTGTTTCAGACATAGTAACTTTAAATAGTATGTATTTTACTTTCTGTGTATCTAATCTGAGGTACCCTATCACTTCTCCAATGCTTCTGCTGCTTTGGTAACTACAACTAAAATTCAAAGAGGTATTTACATACCTGTGTCTTTTTAATTCAGTGTCACACAAAAATTTGAGAAGTCCCGTGGCTCCTTAAAGACTAACAGATTGGGCATACACCTTCATAGTTAAACCACTTAGTCAGATGCATTGGGGTGGAAATTACAACAGCAGGGACATATATGTAATGTACTAGTATATCAAAAGAAGGTTTTAACCTCTCTACACTCAGTAATGGATGCAAAAGTAGTCATCCTACAGGTTGGACATCCCTTGTCCGGCAACCTCAGGACCTGAACAGCCCAGAACAAGGAAGTTTGTCGGACCAGGGGATGTCAGGCCTATGGGGCTCCCCTCTTGGCTCATAAGCTCCAGCAGTGCTGCTGCCTCCAGCCTGCCTGTCAGGCTCTGCTGTTCCCAGCGTGCCAGTGACTCCATCCACCAGCTCTATGAGCTGTCTACCGCCTGTGAGGGCTCAGCTCCAGCTGCCAGCCCCCTGGCTAGGCTCCAGTCAACGGCTGGCCCTGTGGGCTGGCCATCAGCCAGGGCTCCCTGCCCTCAACAATGCTCTTTTCTGGGCCACTGGCCCCACAGCTGCTGGGTTGCTGGTCGGGCTCCCTGCAGGCTGCCAGACAAAATGTGCTCAGCCTCTGACAACCTCTCCGGCTGGGGCTCTCTGGTCCAATAACACAAGTGGTCCTGCTGAACCATGGATGTTGCCAGACCAGAGAGTCCTGGATGAGAGAGATTCAGCCTGTACAAAAAAACCCTTTAAAACCAGACAACAAAGAGAAACAGCAGAGCTGTTTGCAATTCATTTGCAAATTTAATACAATCAATTTAGGATTGAATAGGGACTTAGAATGGTTCTCACATTATAAAGGCTGTTTTCCTTCTTGGTATTCACCCCTCATCCACTCAGAGGGCATGTCTAGACTACATCCCTCTTTCGAAAGAGGGATGTAAATTAGACACATCAAAATTGCAAATGAAGCTGGGATTTGAATTTCCGGCGCTTCATTTGCATAATCGCATCATGGCATTCTTTCGAAAAACACTATTTCCAATGTGAAACCGTGGTCTAATTTTTTGAGGAGTACAGGATCTTTCAAAAAGGCTTTTCTTTTCGAAAGAACTGCATCTAGACTGCGGTTTCACTTTTGAAATAGCATTTTTCAAAAGAACGCTGTGATGCAATTATGTAAATGAAGCATGGAAAATTCAAATCCTGGCTTCATTTGCAATTTTGATATGTCTAATTTACATCCCTCTTTCGAAAGAGGGATGGAGTCTAAACATAGCCTGATTGTATTGGCCCTTTTAACACTGGCCCTTCACTTGATAAGTAAACTCCCTTCTTTTGATATACTAGTACACGTGTGTGTGTGGGGGGGTATGTCTAGACTGCATCCCTCTGTCGGCAGAGGGTTGCAGGTAAGGCAGGTCGACATTGTGAATGAGGCAGGAATTTTAATATCCTCTGCCTAATTTTCATAAAAATGGCCGCCGCGTTTTGCTGACATCACTTTGTCGGCAAAAAGTGGCAGTCTAGAGGAGGGTTTGTCGAGAAAGAAAGCCTTTTTCGACAAATCCTGTAAACCTCCGTAAGGGATCTGTCAAAAAAGGCTTTTTTTCTCGACAGATCCTCCTCTAGACTGCCGCTTTTTGCCGACAAAGTGCTGAGTCGGCAAAACGCGGCAGCCATTTTTATGCAAATTAGGCACGGGATATTTAAATCCCTGCCTCATTCGCAATGTCGACCTGCCTAATCTGCATCCCTCTGCCGACAGAGGGATGCAGTCTAGACATACCCTCTGTGTGTATGAGATATATAGATATATGTATAGCTAACCCTGCCTCTGTAATTTCTACTCCAATGCATCTGACACAGTGGTTTTTAAGTACAAAAGGTTATGCCTAAATAAATCTGTTAATACAGTAAAAGCTTTGTTATCCAGCACTCTGTTAATTCGCATTGCCCCCAGCCATTTAATTTGAGATTAATAGAGCACCAGATGGGCTGCCGCCTCCACTTCTGGGAAGGAGGCTTCCTCTTCCCCCTGGAGCAGAGCTGACAAGGGTTGCTTTGTTAACCAGCAACCACCATTCCCCCCTGAATGCCGGATAATAAAGCTTTCGCTGTACTTAAGGTGCCACAAGACTTCTCATTGTTTTTGCAGATACAGACTAAAAATTAATTTGTCAAAAATAATTCATAACCTTCTTTTTTTATGATCATCTATATGTAACTTATTTTTTAAGTAAATTGATCATAGTTACAAACATTTGGTCACATTTTATTTATAAAAATAAATCTAAAATATATTTGAGTTAATTGAAAGGTACATCACTAAATCAGTTTAGGTACTAAATTTTTGGTTTATTTTTGGTTTTGTAAAAAGCTTTTTTCCAAAACTGAATATCAGTACACATATTTTCATGACTTTGAACTTACTTTTAAAGAAATATCACTGCAAAATAACGAAGGACTTGTGGTAGCAGGTCAGAATAATGTCCATTTAGTCCATTATTTATTTTCAGACTAAGATTTGTATCAGAAGTACTGAGGAAAATGTAAAAGCTACATAATGGAAAATTACAGGATAATGGTAATTTTGTTCCTGAATGATTAAATTAGACTTTACAACAATAAGGTTTCTTGTGCAAATCGTGGACATAGTGAAACACTTGACAGTAAATTGTGTAGAAATAACCATCTTCATAAAGTGAAAGCAAGAGAGAATTGGGAGGGTGAAATATTCATAGACTCATAGACTTTAAGGTCAGAAGGGACCATTATGATCATCTATTGCTTTTAATTGCCACTATTTCTTTCATGCAGCATGGGCATTTATCAGGAAACTACATGACTTCACAGAAGGCACAACATAATAAGAAATCAAAAAACAAGGAATATGATGAATACACTAATTACAGTGATGACAACTTTGGTAACTATAATGAGGAAGAAAAGGAGGAGGATTTTGCTGATCAGTTAAAACAATACAGAAAAGCTAAAGAAACTTCAAATACTGATTTAGGAGCTCCATTTCCCAAAGAACCGGTGAAGAAACAGGCGATGAAAGGGATCCAGAAAGGTAGGATTTGGTTTAATAGCTAATTTTGTTCATTTCATAATTTTTCAGAATGGGAGGGTGTCCTATTCATGGCGAAAAAAATTAGAGAGATAATGTAGGTTAGGACATTTTTTACAAGCTTGTTTCTTTCATCAACGGAAATTGGTCCAGTAAAAGATACTTACCTCATTTACCTTGTATCTCTCATATCCTAGGATCAATACAGCTACAACAGCACTTCAACATTATAGGTCATACCAATTTTTGAAGTATTTTCTCTGAGTTTAAGTCCAGTATTTCAGTAATCCCCTATAATTCCTGCTGATTTCTGACACCTGAAGTGTTTTTCTGGGGACTCCTTATCTATGGCTGATAGGATCCACTGTTTTGTTCTATCTTTTGTTGCTTTTTTGTCTTTCTCTTTTCTCTGGATTGCTTTTTCTTGTCTTGCTTCTCCTCTCAGTGCATCTTGCCTCTACTATCCAACTGTAGGAGCTGTACAAAGAGTAGATGGGTGCTGGTCTAAGTTCCCTAGGGTGTGTGCTTGTACTTGTGAGCAGGCTAAAGAATTTTTAGCCTGCTCACCTCCTCAGCAGAGACGTGCAGCAGCACTCGCTTTCCTGGAAGGTAAGTTGCTGGTGGAAGGCTCTGTGGGAAAGTGGGGGGGCCCAGCTGTTCCCGCGGTGGACTGTCGTGGGCAGCTGCCCTGTGTGGTGGGGCAGGTGCTGGAGTTGGCTCCAGCCCCAGTGCACGGGGCAGCTGCCTGCCACATTGCCCCACCCCGGGAGCAGCTTGGCAGCACCCACACCAGGGCTGTGGCCTGGCTGTAGCTCCAGCCCTTTAGGGTTGGAACTATGGCTAGGGCTGTGTGGTGGCTGCTCCAGTGGCCCCGGGCTGTGTAGGGATGGAGCTGTGGCCAGGGCTGATTAGTGACTGCCCAGTTGCTCTCTGGGCGGGCCACATTGTGGTTGCCCAAAGCTGGAGCCAGGCTGTAGTGCAGCTGCTCCTTGGGTTGGGGCCCCTTGCATTTCTCTTCCCCTTCCTGCACCTCTTTTGTCCCTCAGAGCTCCCTGCCTCTCCAGCACTCTGTCAGCCCCCTCTCCCTCCTTCCCCATGTCACTGCCTGCAACTCTCAGCACTGGCGGTAGTTTCCCTGTGCCCAAGGTGTGGTGTCTCAGCCAGCAGTGGAGCAGTCTCTGCTCTGCACACAGCCTGCCCTGGGAGTAGCACTCCCTGGGTGGGCACCTCTCACCTTCACTTTGGGTGCTACCTGGGAGTAGGGCTTGGGGTCTCTGCGCTGGGAGAATCTCTGTGCTGGGAGTATCTACAATGAATTGCGTAATTTAAAAAAAAAAGTGAAATCATGTTAGTTGTCTAAGAATTGAGTATATTGTTTCAGAATTATTTCTATGGGATGTGCTGTATGAAAATGGCATACAAAGAGCTGGATGGGATAAATTGCAAATATATTACTTATAAAGTGTATTTTGATTTAGGGACAGGTTTGTAAAGGTATTTTATCACCTAAACATGTAGATTGGTACCTAATAGGATTTTTAGAAGTGCTTAAGAAAATTCCATAAGCATCTAAATACATTTTAAAATATGGTCCTTAGCCATGTTCATGAATACTAAATGTATTCAAAATGCAGGACAATGTAGCACTTTAAAGACTAACAAGATGGTTTATTAGATGATGAGCTTTCGTGGGCCACACCCACTTCCTCAGATCTGAGGAAGTGGGTCTGGCCCACGAAAGCTCATCATCTAATAAACCATCTTGTTAGTCTTTAAAGTGCTACATTGTCCTGCATTTTGCTTCAGCTACCCCAGACTAACACGGCTACATTTCTATCACTATTCTAAATGTATTCAGTTTCACATAACATTATATGTTTGCCTTTTTCAAGCTAAATTTTAAAAATATAATGAAAGGCTTGATTCTCTGGACTGAAGAGTGCCTTTTGTAAGTGCTGAATACTTAAAACTGTTGAATTCAATTCACAGATGTTTTAGTACAGAAGAAGAAACCTTAATGATTTTATCTGATTTCTTGCATACCATAACCCATATGATTTCATCCAATAATTTTGGTCTCTGCTTTCAGTGGATGCTGAGGGTGTATGAGCAGTTTACAGGAGTACTCAATATCCCAAAGAAATAGGCACTTAGCCTTTATAAATTACCTTTCTGTGTTTGTGTTCTGGGAACACTTCTATAATCAGGATTGACAGAATTCCGTTTATATTTTTTATAATTTTGCAAGTAATATTAATTATTTTAAGCTTTTTTTAAACCAATTTTAAATGTTAATAGTGTCTGGAAATTGGGAGGGTATCGGACAGTAATTACAAATTGAAAAATTTAAGGCTTTGTAACCACTAAACACAAATTTTCAACATATGTCAAAATATATAAAGTAAATAGCCTTAAATCACTCTTAAATTCTCAAACAGCATTTTCCTTACTTTCCTTATTTGTAAATTTTGATTATTACCAATTAATATGTTTTCCATTGGTTTTTGTGTGTACAGTAAAATTGCTCCTTATTGACATTTACCAATAAAAATATAATCCTTCTAAATATATTTGATAGAGATTGCACGAGAGAGAAAGATCTGTGGGTGCAGAAAATAATATTTTGTCATGTGTATATTAAGGTGAAAGACATACCCTTCATATTTAATGTTTTCTGAAGGTTTTATATGTACTTTTTAAATATTACGGGTATTTCGTGAAAGTTGATTTTATAATATGATGTATTAAGGAATTTAGAGCTGAAATGTAGCATTATTTGTAGATCACTAAGTCTAAAATAATTTAAACATTTGCATTCCTCACAAATATAGTATGACTGCATTAAAAGTAATAAAAGCCTACTTTTCATGGAAGGAATAAATGATATACTCATTTTACCAATCTATTCTAATTGGCTTTTGAAGCCATTTATGTCCGCATGTCACTCAAGGTATTTAGGGATTCATTCACCCATGAGTATGCAGAGAGGTAAACGTAATTTCCATTTGCTTCAGGGGGGTAGCCGAGTTAGTCTGTTACAGAAAAAAACAACAAATGATCTGGTAGCACTTTGTAGACTAACAAAACATATAGATGGTATCATTAGCTTTCGTGGGCACAGCCTGAAGAAGTAGGCTGTGCCCACGAAATCTCATGATACCATCTACATGTTTTGTTAGTCTATAAAGTGCTACCAGACCATTCATTGATAATTTTCATTAGCGTTCTCTTCATTTTCTGCTTGCTGACTATATCTACCCTTCCTTCTAAATCCTCATATCAGTTAAAGAGGACACCACATTAAAGAGCTTTTTGCTTCTGGAGGATAGTCATTTTTCTTTGAGGTATCTTTGAAATATATTTTAATATTTTTCAGGTATTGCACAAAGGGGTTTTGGTGTTGGTCGAGGGCGTGGAATTCAGAAGAAGTTGAAACGTAAAGATCGTGGAAGGGGAAGAGGGGCCAATAAAGGAGCTGATGGCTTTCAAGAGGTACATAGAACTGAAATTAAAAACACAAACGTATTTGCAAACACCTGGACACTCTTTGTTAACAGAAATGTAGACAGAATTGCCTGAGTTTGTTTTCCACCTATTGTGTTATATTAACTTATGGACAAGCTCTTTTCTTAGAAAGGAAGTTCTTAGCCCATCCAGTTGAGTAAATAGTCTTCTTTAGTCTGCACCTAGAAAGACTGAAATAATACTAGCAAAATAATTGTTCTATTTTTAATGAGATGTTAACTTTGAAGCTTTATTATCAGTTGAATTGAGGATTAATTCAGTTCTGAGGAATTGGCTTACCTGCTGGCACCAAATCACTGTTGTTTTTTTAACCAGCTTAATTCAATTGGGAGACTTGATTCAGTTCCTAGCTGCCTACTCCTGTTGATGTTCTTCACAATTTTTGCTCACCCTTCATTTAAATTTTGATTGATTTCGTCTCCATTTTCCTCAGCTATGGCTTGTGGACATGAGTATGACTTGGATTTCTACTGTTCTAATGGCCCTGTAAATATTATGGACAGACTGTGTTTGTGTGAAATTGGCTCTCACATTACTTTTGTATGCTGATGTAGTGAACTGAGTGCTAGCATGTGGACTCAGAACAGAATGGCAACAGTATAGATAAGTTATACGGAGTATTGTGGCGCCCAAACACTGGACACATTTCAGGAATGATGTGGACCCGTGGTGTCTTAACTACTAGCCACATGTGGCTATTTAGCTGGTTGAGTGTGGCTAGTTCGTGATAGTAATAGTCACTTTAGTGGCTATACTTCAGAACTGGTTGGACGCCACGGATGTGGACAAATTAGAAAAAGTCCAGAAAAGAGCAATAATTAAAGGTCATGACCTATGATGCAAGATTGGAAAAAATTGGGTTTGTTTAGACTGGAGAAGAGAAAACTGAGAGGGGGACATAACAGCTTTCAAGTACCTAAAAGGTTGTTCAGAGGAGAAAGAAAAATTGTTCTCCTTAAACTCTGATGATAGGACAAGAAGCAATGGGCTTAAATTGCAGCAAGGAAAATTTAGGTTGGACATTAGGAAAAGCTTCTAACTGTCTGGATGGATAAATGCTAGACTAAATTGCCCAGGGAGGTTGTGGGATCTCCATGATTGGAGACTTTTAAGAGCAGGTTAGACAAACACCTGTCAGGTATGGTCTTCAAGATAAGACTTGGTTCTGTCATGAGTACAGGGGACCAGACTAGATGACTTCTTGAGGTCCCTTCCAGTCCTATAATTCTAAATTAACGGGAACTACACAGATCCTGTAGTGAAGAATATAAGAATAACTCTCTCTAGAAATCACTATACTATATTAATAGAGGCATTTTTATAAAAACTTCTGTGCATTGTATGTCTTTCACCATAGTTATGCATAAATGGTAACTATGTAAATAAAAAGAACAGTAACATAATCAGCTACTAGAACAAATATACTGCCACTCCCCAACTTACGAACACACCAACTTACGACCAACCTCCCATTAACCCCATTATAATATTTTTTAGCTGAGAACCATGTACGTCAAGTTTTTTGAACAGCGCGGGCAGCATGTTTAAGGGTATTTCCGACTTAATGACCAAATCGAGTTACGACCAGGTGTTTGGAATGTAACCCGTTTGTAAGTCGGGGACTGCCTGTATAATATTAGCAAGGCTTCATGTATGCTGCAGCCAAGATTCTGTGTCAGGCACACCTAAATTCTGAGAGGAGAATGCTAAGACTGAAATAAGATTCTAAATTTGTTACATGTATAACAGCTTGCTATTTTTACGCAAGAATTTTACTTTACTTAGTTTTACAGAACAATACTAGAAAATCCAAGAACATTTATAATGCCTATTTAGTTTTTCTTTGTATTATGACATAGAATCCCTCTTTTTCTCTGAGCTGCATACAGTAATCTGAGAACATTCTAGTCATGATTTAATGTCATTTTGACATTTTATCCCACTTTGGTAAAACTGTCACTTTGAAAGCCGCATCAACAATTTGTATCGACGATACGATTAATTGACAAACCTCTGCAGAGCTGCAGCGAGGGTAGCTCTAGAGGAGCTGACTCAAGCTGGAACTGGACAGTCCTGGCTTGTGCCAGTTCCAGAGTCACCCATGCTGCAGCTCTGCATTTTCAATGTAGTAAGAGCTGCTGGGCTCTTACTACATCTAAAATGCAGAGGCGCAGCGATCAGCATGAGCCAGGACTGCTCAATCCCGGCTCGTGCTGAGTCCAGCAGCCCCTGTTCGCGGTAGACAGCCCTGTCTGGGGCAAACAGGGGCTGGTGTCAGAACAGCCCCTGTTTGTGGGGGGGCCCAGCTCCCCACTGTGAACCCTGTGGACAGGGGTGCTTCACAACAGCATCCCTTATCCTCTCCCTGCTGCCACTGATAGAGACGATGAGGGGGGGAGGGGTAGGCGGAACCCCAGAGACAGTGCTGGGGGAACCGGCTCCTGTCTTTGAGAGGCAGCAAGGGGGATGCCACAGAGCACAGGGCGCCAGGGACTGCATGAATCCCCGCTCGCCCCATGCTCCCTATGGCACTTCTGCTTTTGAAATGTGTATTGCAAAAGCAGAAGCACCCGCAGTGGGAATCAGCATGAGCGGGGACTGCTTCAGTCCCTACTTGAGCCATTTCCCACTGTGTGTCTGCCTCCCCTGCACCCTGCAGAGACGGTGCTGGGGGACCCGGCTTTACTGGTTCCCCCCAGCTCCTGCTCCCCCCCACTTGCTGCCTCTCTCTGATAGGGGCAGGGGAGGAGCAACTAATCGAGTTGACTGTCCAATAAGCATTTGCTTATCAAATAGTCAACTAGTCGCTTACTTCCCTAGTTCAGCCACGCCCCTGGTTTGGCATCATCGGTGACACTGTAGATGCTGTAGGGCTGGAACACTCACAGGAAAAAACCAGCGGGCTGAGGCCAGGAGTATTGCTGGACTAGGGATGAATGAAGTCCCTGTGCACCCATGAGCCTGAGCAGCAAAGGCGTGGTGCCCTATGCTGGAGCAGCACAGCTTGGGGGGCCTAGCACCAGAATGTCTGGAGTAGTCGAACCCCAAACCCCAGGGACAAGAGCAGGGGAGCAAGCATTGTCCTCCCCTGGTCTGACAGATTCTACTGGTCCCAAAGGTGCTGGACCAGGGAGGTTCAACTTGTACACTTAAAATAGTAACTATAACTCATAAATGTAAATGTATTTATTTCCTTTTATAGGAAGGCAAGCCAGTGAAGAAATGGGTGAATATGAGTCAAGAATTCATAAATCAACATACAGTAGAACACAAAGGAAAACAAATTTGTAAATATTTTCTTGAGGGAAGATGTATAAAGGTAAATATATACTATATCTGCATTTATGTGTGTCTAGCTGGAGACCAGGAAAGACGGGCATTCTATTTCAATTTAAGTAATATCAGAATTTGTTGTATGTAACTTTGGGTTTTTGCCTTAGTATTTTTGGCGAGTGTAAATCAAATAAATGCTAGTGAAAATTTTGAGGAAAAAGTGATCAAACTATATATCTTTTCACTATGCAATGTAAATTATATACAAATGATGTACCACTGATCACTTATTTTATTAGCAAATACAGTATGGTAAATATATCTAGCCTGCTGTTCAGGTGGAGATTTTGCATTCTGGTATTTCATCATTCTGAAACAAATAATACAATGCAGCTTAATTCTTTGGTGCCACAGTCAATCTTTTAATCAATTATAAGAAATAACATAGAAAATTGAAACAAATGATGAAAAATGTACATATTTGCTTTCAAGCTGATGTTCATGGAGGTTATGTCCATCAATGGCTATTAGCCAGGATGGGTAGGAATGGTGTCCCTAGCCTCTGTTTGTCTGGAAATGGATGACAGGCGAGGGATCACATGAGGATTCCCTGTTGTATTCCCTCCCATCATGGATAGTTCTTTAAAAACTTCCACACAGTGTGCAGCGGCGGTCAAAAAGGCAAATAGGATGCTAGGAATTATTAGGAAAGGGATAGAAAATAAAACACAGAATATCTTACTGCCCCTGTATACAACTACGGTACGCCCACATCTTGAATACTGTGTACAGTTGTGGTCTCCTCACCTCAAAAAAGATATTTTGGCCTTGGAAAGGGTTCAGAAAAGGGCAACTAAAATGATTTGGGTAGCAGGTTTAAAACTAATAAAAGGAAGTTCTTCTTCACACAGCGTGTTGTCAACCTGTGGAACTCCTTGCCAGAGGAGGCGGTGAAGGCTAGGACTAGAATAGAGTTTAAAGAGAAGCTGGATAAATTCATGGAGGTTAGGTCCATAAAAGGCTATTAGCCAGGGGATAAAATGGTGTCCTTGGCCTCTGTTTGTCAGAGGCTGGAGGGGGATGGCAGGAGACAAATCGCTTGATCATTGTCTTCGGTCAACCCTCTCTGGGGTACCTGGTGCTGGCCACTGTCGGTAGACAGGATACTGGGCTAAATGGACCTTTGGTCTGACCCAGTACGGCCGTTCTTATGTTCTTATGATTAGGGGTTTGGAACGGGTCCCATATGAGGAGAGGTTAAAGTGACTGGGACTTTTCAGTTTAGAAAAGAGGAGACTGAGGGGGATATGATGGAGGAATATAAAATCATGAGTGGTGTGGAGAGGGCAGATAAAGAAAAGTTATTTATTAGTTCTCATAATAGAAGAACTAGAGGACACCAAATGAAATGAATGGGTAGCAGGTTTAAAACTAATGAAAGAAAGTTCTTCTTCACACAGCGTGTGGTCAACCTGTGGAACTCCTTGCCAGAGGAGGCTGTGAAGGCTAGGACTATTACAGAGTTTAAAGAGAAGCTAGATAATTTCCTGGAGGTTAGGTCCCATAAAAGGCTATTAGCCAGGGGATAGAAATGGTGTCCCTGGCCTCTGTTTGTCAGAGGCTGGAGAAGGATGGCAGGAGACAAATCGCTTGATCATTGTCTTCGGTCCACCTTCTCTGGGGCACTTGGTGCTGGCCACTGTCGGCAGACAGACTACTGGGCTAGATGGACCTTTGGTCTGACCCAGTACGGCCGTTCTTATGTTCTCCCTCTCGAACATCTGCTATTGGCCACTGTTGGCAGAAAGGATATTGGACTAGATGAACCTTTGGTCTGATCCAGTATGTCTGTTCCTCTGTTCTTATGTGTATGTCATAAGTGTATTTTTTTACTTATTTCTGGTTCCATTGTGAATTTGGGGGCACACAATTTTCTGTGTCTTTTCATGATTATGATTTTTTTTCTCCATCATTACTTTGAATATAAAAATCTAATGTAATTAGGCTCTTTCCAAATTCCTGGTGAAAACATAAAATAGTCTTGAGCATTTTCATGGTTTTGTGTCTGTTATGGTATTTAAATCCCCTGGTTCCTAATATCATGAGTATTTAATGCACCTACCTTTATACAACAAGTAGTAGTAAGGTAACTTAACTTTTCTAAGTACTTTTAAAAAATAAATTATCATTATGAAAACTTTCCAGGGAACTTATAATGTAGTCCTGTAATGTAATACAATTTATATGATTTTTTTGTTATGTCTAAATGGGCAGTCCCTATATAATAGTTTCTAATACTTTTCCATAGCATTAAGCACTTGCCCTGGCATTTGTGAACACACAGTTTTCTAGCAAAAACTACAGTGTTTGCTTAAATTGAAAGATAACAGGAAAGTATTTAATGATTCTTTAATGAGTAGTGTCCATATGGGTGCTCCACTTCAAGCGTACATGCACCTCAAAGTGAAGCACCCGTAAGAGGACACATCTCAAAGTACTCCAGTAACTGCAGGAGGTGAGTAATCAAGAACACATATTCCTGCGCATCCAGAAATATAATCTATGCTATCATGTGCGAAAGTGTCCGTCTGCTATGTACATTGGACAAACATCTCAGACACTTCGCCAAAGGATTAATGCCCACAAAACAGATATCAGACAAGATCACAAAGAGAAAACAGTTTCTTGCCACTTTAACCAGAAAGGACACTCTCTAAATGACTTAGCCACCTGCATTCTGCTACAAAGACCTTTTACATCTGCACTTGAAAGGGAATCCTCTGAACTGTCATTCATGTTAAAATTCGACACTTGCCAACAAGGACTTAACAAGTCTTTGAACTTTCTCACCCATTACCAAGACAGTTTCCCCAATTATCACCTGTAATACCATTAACTCACAAACATCCCACTCTCCCTACCTTTAATATCAGCAATTCACAGACACTTACCTTCCTTCCTCCCCCTTCCCACCCCCCTCCCCCCCGCATCCCCCTTCTGTTCTGCAATGTGATTTGTCCTTTTCATATTTGTTCATTTTTTTTAATTGTATCCTTTGGTATATATGGTTGTGACTACTTTCTTCCACTATTTGATCTGAGGAAGTGGGTCTGGCCCACGAAAGCTCATCATCTAATAAACCATCTTGTTAGTCTTTAAAGTGCTACATTGTCCTGCATTTTGCTTCAACTCTCCATATTTAGTTTCTTTTAATGTAATTTACCAGATGTAATCAAGTTAAAAAACTAGTGCATATACTCCTTGGACCCTAGTCTTGAGTATCATTCCCTTGTGCTAAAATGTTCTTTGTCTCCATTTGTATTGTCAGTGGAGAGAAAAGTTCAAAACTGGATAAACAGGATGAAAGCATTATTATTAAACTATGAAGTTGAATAAATTCAGCATTAGAATTGATAATCTGTTTCTCTTTCCCTTTCTGTCATATCTACAGGGAGACCAGTGTAAATTTGATCATGATGCAGAGATAGAGAAGAAAAAGGAAATCTGCAAGTTTTACATACAAGGTTATTGTACCAAAGGAGAGAACTGTATTTATTTGCATAATATCCTTTGGGAAAACTATATTTGAATGAAATCCTAGTTAACTTTTTTTATATTTTAGTACAATCTGATTTTAGACACTTTATAACACCTGACTAATTGTGTTTTATTGTAAAATATAAATTGCAAAGTTTGTGCAATTGGTGTATGATAACTGCATGAGAGCAGTGATCCCTCTAAGCTGCGGGGCACAGCTTCACAGGTGATTAATCAGACCTGCCCAGTCAGAGGTTTAGGCCTCCTTGCAGAGAGCTGACTGATGCGGCATGGCTGATAATCACCTGTGAAACTGCAGTTTAGAGGGAACACTGTGAGAGAGAGATTTTCAAAAAAGATACCTTCTAATTCAGTTATAGTTAGGTTGTTCCCATGGATTGTTTACAGTTTTTCTTTTGAGGTTTATATCACATGAAGCACCATTGACAAGATAAAATTTATAGAGTGTATAATTTTTAAAATCCTTTTTACTATTAGGCTATTATTGGAAGACTAAAACTGAAAACTCTTAGAAATGAGTTTACTTTTTAACATGTCTTTTATGTGTCTGTCATCCCATAAAACCCTATATTGGGGAGTTTGCAACATCATAGCCACCTCTTAGTTCCATCAGTAGAACTTGTAAACACAGCATCCAGCGCGCTCTGTGGTAAAAATGAAATATAACAACAAAGTGAGTATAAAACACTCCTCATTGAATAATAGCATCATACACCTGCTTTGCTCACATATGGGACAGATGCAAATGACTGTACAAATCAGGCCTGTAGCCTTGAATTGTTAAAAAATCACTTGTGGATTGTGCATGGTTGAACAAAGCCACAGAGTTGTTACAACTATTCCATGAAGAAAAATGAGGGCATTAATTTTCACATGCGATTGTGTGATGGATGGCTAACACTGATCCATGCTTGTCCAAATACTGCTGGAGACAACTGGATTATATGAGTGTCCCTCAGGGTATAATTTGTCTTACAGAGCCTTTGTACTGAAGATCCAAAAACTAAGCTGCTGTTTGAACTATTCTCGCCCTGCCCACACTTCAGTGATGATTTCCTTTGCTTAAACATAATCTGTCCCTACATTTCATGGACCAGTATATGTTGTTTGTATAAGAAACAGGTTTTGATTATTGATTGATACTAAAATTGTACAAGTTTTTAATTTAGACAGATTAATATTTGCAATTTTAAAGTCCAGGATACAATTCTATATTTAATCCCTGTCATAAGTAATTCATCATTTAAATGATTAAATTTCCTTTGCTTCAAGAAGAAATTATACCTAATCATATATAATCTCATTATGCACAGATGCTTACAGTAGGAAAAATTTAGTCTTAAGAGGGAACTTCATCTTTTTATGAAATTATTAGCTTTAATTTGAAAAATTATTAGGTTATTTCATATATTAAAAAATAATAAAGAGAAAGTTAGGCTTTAGAATGAGGCTTTTGGTTGTGGTCTTTTATTTTGGGGGGAGTAGGTTAAACATATATAATCAATCTAGCAGAAGCAAGGAGGAGTCCTGTGGCACCTTGTAGTCTAACAGATTTATTGGATCATAAGCTTTTGTAGGCAAAGACCCACTTCGTCAGATGCATGTTCATCAGACATGCATCTGACAAAGTGGGTCTTTGCCCATGAAAGCATATGCTCCAATACATCTGTTAGTCTATAAGGTGCCAGAGGACTCCTCGTCGCTTTTGCAGATTCAGACTAACATGGCTACCCCTCTGATATAATCTAGCAGAATGTCAAATGGGATTAAACGGGGAATTGCTTATTAGTTTTGTCATACTGCTTAAAAGTATGGCTCTGGAAATAGTAAGATTATTAAATTTGCAGATACCACCAAGCTGGGAGGAGTTACAAGTGTTTTGGAGGACAGGGTCAAAATTCAAAATGATCTGGACTAGAGAAATGGCCTGAGGTAAGCAGGATGAATTTTAATAAGGACAGTGCAAAGTACTCCACTTAGGGAGGAACAATCAGTTTCACGCTTACAGAATGGGAAGTGACTGTCTAGGAAAGAGTACTGCAGAAAGAGATTTAGTGGTCATAGTGAATGACAAGTTAAACATGGGTCAACAGTGTGACACTGTTGCAAAAAAAGCAAACCTTATTCTGGGATGCATTAACAGGAGTATTGTGAGCAACACACGAGAAGTCATTCTTCCGCTCTACTCTGCCCTGATTAGGCCTCACTTTGAGTATTGTGTCCAGTTCTGGGCACCACATGTTAAGAAAGATGTGGAGAAATTGGAGAAGGTCCAGAGAAGAGCAACAAAAATGATTAAAGGTCTAGAAAACATGACCTATGAGGAAAAGGAGAAGGGAGAAAAAATGTTCTCCTTGGCCTCTGAGGATAGGATAAGAAGCAATGGACTTAAACTGCGTCAAGGGAGGTTTAAGTTGGACACTAGGAAAACTTCCTGCCTGTCCAAATGGTTAAACACTGGAATAAATTGCCTGGTGAGGTTGTGGAATCCCCATCACTAGAGATATTTAAGAGCAGATTACACTGATACCTATCAGGGATGACCTAGATCAGTGTTTCTTAAACTTTTTAAGACCGAGGAACACCAAACAGTTTTTTTAAGGGGATCAGCAAGGATTTTTTTTTGTTTCTTGTTAAGGGCGGCCATTCCCAAGGGAAAAGTTAACAACAAAACAAACAAACAAAAACCGCCCAAGGAAAAATTGTTGAGCAAAACAAACAAACAAAAAAGGACAAGGAAAAGAAGTTAAGTGAAAAAAAAAACAGTTTGCCCTTTTATCAGGAGAGCAGGCATTGCCCTTTTGAGGGCAGCCATTTTGAACTCTGATCTCCGTGGCACACCTCCAACTGTCTGGTGTGCCGCAGAAAACACTTTAAGAAACATTGATCTAGATAGTGCTTGGTCCTGCCGTGAGGGCAAGGGACTGAACTCGATGACCTTTCGAGGTCCCTTCCAATTCTAGTGTTCTATGATTCTAAGTATTTAGGAGCAGCGGAAGTCTAACTGAAAGTTACTCTGTGATGCTGTTACAAACTATGCAAATTAAATGTTGCTATCTGTTAGAGTCCTTAATATTTTTGCTTACATGAATTTCCTTGCAAGTTCTATCATACAGGAGCAAAATGTTACCAAGGAGATAAGTGTAAGTTTTCTCATGCTCCGCTAACTAAAGAAACAAAAGAACTACTGGATAAGGTGAGTAATGCCTATTCTAGCACAGTAAGTGAAAATTATTTCTGAGGGATAAGGTAATTAAATGGAATGAATTTCGACTGGGATCTTCCCAAGGAGTCAAAGGGAGATAGGTGATTATTTCCCAGTAATGTTTAACTTCCCTAACTCCCTAAGGCCTTGTCTGCACTTTACCAGCACTGTCAATCTACTTCAGCTGTGCAAGTAGTGTAGCTGAAGTCAACATTCTGCGGTGTCTTGCGTGTTGTAAGGTTGGCGGAGGCTGTTCTCCTGCTGATACAGGCTACTCTTCTCGGTAGAGTACAAGTGGAGACAGGAGAGCGCTCAAAGATCAATGTATTGCATTTAAGCAGATGTGATGCATCATCAATCCACTGCGTAGTATAGACAAGGTCTAAGAAAATCTCAGCCATAAGTTTGGCTCTGTGACCACTTGCTACCCCATGAATTCTCTTTTCCTTCTCTTTTTTCCCTCCCTTCATTTTTTTTATCTCTCTCCTCTTCATCCGTTATATATTCATCTCACTTTTCTGCCCTCTTCTACCACTTCCCTCTACCACTTCTTCTTTGACAACTTCCTTATTCTCTCATTTTTAAATGTATACTCATATGGCACAAAATTTATTATATGTATTTTAGAACATGTCAGTGCTTTCAGTCATCTGAAGTTACTGATCAGAGGACATGGATCTTCTAAAGTTGTTTGTTCCATATTACGGAAATGGTTTAATTTCTGGCTGTCTTAGAAGAAGTTTTAAGGGAGGATTTAGAATTCTTTTGGGTTTGATGTTAATGGCAGGCACTATATAGTAGGTGTAAAATTATAGAGCAGTTTAATTATTTTTAAATATAAAATGAAGTGCTACGATGAAATGTTACTCTCAGTGCAAATTTAGTACAATAAGAACTTTCACTGCATTGCTTTGTTTTAGGTTTTGAATACTGAAGAGGAACCACAAAATGAAGATGAGAAAGAACTGGAGGAACTCAGAAAGCGTGGCATAGTTCCTCTTCCTAAACCCCCTCCAGGAGTTGGACTTCTGCCAACTCCACCAGAGCAGTTTTCATTTTCTGAGTCTGATACAGAAAATTTTCAAGATCCTTCTGGTGAATTCAAGAAAATTCCATCTCTCTTTGAGATAGTTGTGAAACCTACTGTGGATTTAGCACACAAGATTGGAAAAAAGTAGGTTTTAGAATGGTCTGTAGAATGCCACATAAGACTGAAAAATGAATTTATAAACATTAGAGAAATGGACCATACTATCTTTTAGGAGAAATTGATAGTCTTGAGGATATTCAGAATTTGCCGTCTAACTGGGGAGAGGGAGTGGAATTTCCACTATTTCCCATTGTAATTACAATAATGTCATTTATCTGCTATCCTGTACATACGATTACTACTCCTGGGTTTCCCAGAAGAAACAGGCAAGGAAGTCACTCTCTCCACTCTGTTTTTTCAGTCCTCTGAATAATTGTGAGCCTACTTTTCTTTATCAGCGGGGTAGCCGTGTTAGTCTGAATCTGCAAAAGCGACGAGGAGTCCTGTGGCACCTTATAGACTAACTGAAGTGTAGGAGCATAAGCTTTCGTGGGCAAAGACCCACTTCGTCAGATGCATGTAGTGGAAATTTCCAGAGGCAGGAATAAATATGCAGGCCAGAATCAGGCTGGAGATGACGAGGTGGATCCAATCAAGGAGGATGAGGCCCACTTCTAGCAGCTGATCTGGAGGTGTGAATTCCAAGAGAGCAGAAGCTGAATGAATGGCTTGCTAACTACAAAAGCAGCTTCTGCTCCCTTGGAATTCACACCTCCAGATCAGCTGCTAGAAGTGGGCCTCATCCTCCTTGATTGGATCCACCTCGTTATCTCCAGCCTGATCCTGGCCTGCATATTTATTCCTGCCTCTGGAAATTTCCACTACATGCATCTGACGAAGTGGATCTTTGCCCACGAAAGCTTATGCTCCTACACTTCAGTTAGTCTATAAGGTGCCACAGGATTCCTCGTCGCTTTTACTTTTCTTTACACGGTGAACAAACCTCCATTTCCCTCTAGACTCCCATATAGACTGCTCTGTCTTGACTTCAGCCAGTGAAGAAACTCACTCATGAAATCGTGCAGGGACTTCATGGCTGCTATTCCAGCTCTGCCAGATATCAGCCCGTTCCTCTTACCCAGCCACCTCCCATAAAACTTATGTAATTGTTAGATACAAAGATTTGTCTGGTGGTGGTGTGTTGGATTTTTTCAAAGCTCTTTGAATTTAGGTTTGTGTGTGTTGGTCTTGGGATGTTTTAAACTGGAAATGTGGGCAGGTACTGTGTAAATTTACACACACAGTTTTTCCAATACAGCTTACTGTTTATTGTAAAAACTATTCTGCAAATGTGATGTGTAAATAGTGTAGACAGAAATTTCCTATAAGAATTAGTTTGCTACTGCCAACCTCATACCTACTTGACACCAAAAGGATTGGAACAGATACCCCAACGGTAAAAAGATAATGCACTAATAAATTGTTGATATTTGGAATAGAACCAGCTTTTTCTAACTCCGCTGAGGATGATGATGATGGGCAATCTCTTGTTGCCAAGTATGATCATCTTCCATGGGAGTTATGGATCTTCAGGTGGCTGATAAGGCTGATCCTTGAACCACAAGTTCTATTACAGTGAGGACAGATGTTTCTAGGTACAGCTGGAGGCTGACGACAGTGACTAGAAGCCAGTCTCTCCTTCCTCCTGCACCTCTTCTCCTCTTCAGCATGTCAGCGGGTAAATTCAAAATACAGGGACTTGTCTCCGTTTTGAGTGATCTTGGGCGAGTGTCTCCCAATTGTCAACGTCAGTGTTGCACTTCTTAAGTTATCCTTTAGCAAGTCCTTATAGCTCTTCCGTTGTCCTCCCATGTTACAGTATCCTTTCAGCTGAGAAAACAGGACCCATTTTGGCAGGCGATGGTCTGGCAAGCCAACAACGTGACTAGTCCAGCGAAGTTGCCGATGGATGATCATTGTCTCAGTACGGGTGGTCTTTGCTTCTTCCAGAACACTGATGTTAGTGCGCCTATCTTCCCATTTGATCTTCAAGATCTTGCGGTGGCAGCATTGTTGATACTTTTCAGGGAATTTCAAGTGAAGCCTATAAGTTGTCTTGGTTTCAGACCCATACAATAGTGTTGGGAGAATGACTGCTTGATAGACAGGAAGTTTGGTGTCTGTTTGAATGTTGTGATCTTCAGAAACCCTGTGCTGTAAATGAAAAAAGACTGCACTAGCACAGCTCCGATGAAACTGGATATCTCATAAATATCTACCTTGGATGAAAGATAACTTCCAAAGTAGAGAAAATGATCGACCTTCTCCAGTGCCTCTCCATTGATTTTAATAGATGGGGCACATGGTACCTCATTTGGAAAGGGCTCATGGAGCACTTTGGTTTTCTTGATGTTGAGGGTGAGACCAAGACATGCATAAGCATCAGCAGACACATTCAAGATAGCCTGAAGATCTTTCTCATAGTGGGCAAAAACTGCATTGTCATCAGCATACTGAAGTTCCATGATAGATGTGGTGGAAATCTTACCCTTAGCTTTCAGCCTGCTAGCCTAAACAGCTTTCCATCCATTCTATAGATGATTTCAATGCCAGCTGAGAGCTTATTAGCAATTAGGTTGAAAATGTCTGTAATAAAGACTGCAAACATGGTTGGGGCAATGATACAGCCTTGCTTGACTCCTGTTTGTACTTTGAAAGGTTCACTCTGGGAGCCAGTGCTGCTCAAAACAGTCACTTTCATGTTGTCATGAAGCAGCTTTAGGACATTGATGTATTATCAGGACATCCAATCTTTGAAAGTATAGTCCGAAGGGCACAGCGATTCACTGAGTCAGATGGTCTAGTTAGATCAATAAAAGCCACATACAGTGGTTGGTTTTGGTGCCGACTTTTCTCTTGTAGCTGCCATGCAATGAAGATCATATCCACAGTGCCGCGACATGGTCGGAAGCCACTCTATGACTGGTAAAATTTCTTCTGACGGGGCAGGAGACTTGTTACAAGGGCCCATGCTAGAACTTTGCTGTAACAGTAAGGAGAGAGATACAACAATAGTTTCTACAGTCCATTTTATCCCCTTTTTTTTTAAAAAAAAGGTAACAATCAAGGCATCCCTCATTTCATTGGATACCTCCTTCTTTATCCAGATTTTAAGGATAAGCAGGATAAGCTGCCAAATTAACTCTGGTCCACCGTCTTTAAAGATTTCAGCAGGGATCCCATCTGGACCTGCTGCCTTGTTCTTCATCTGCTTGATGGCAGTGTATACCTCATACAAAGTAGGAGGGGTTCCGAGCTCATCCCTAGAAGGTTGTTGGGGGATTTGCTCAATAACTTCATCTGCAACCATGGAATTATGATTAAGAAAATCTTTAAAAAGTTCTTTCCAGCAAAAATTAATGGCTTCATTGCACTTCAAAAGTGTTGTTCCATCCTTTGAGCGAAGGTAGTTCATGCCATGACAAGTTGGCCCATAAACAGCCTTAATAGCACTAAATAAAACCACATGCATTTTGGGTATTCACAAAATATTTGAAGTTTTTGCATTTTCTCGTTTCACCATTTAAGAACATAAGAATGGCCATACTGGGTCAGACCAACAATCAGTCTAGCCCAGTATCTTGTCTGCTCACAGTGGCCAATACCAGATGCCCCAGAGGAAGGGAACACAAGAAGTATTCCTCATGTAATCCCTCTCCTGTCACCCAGTTCCAGAAACACAGAGGCTAGGGATGCCACTCCTACCCATCCTTGCTAATAGCCATTGATGGACCTAACCTCTATGAATCTATCTAGCTCTTTTTTGAACCCTGTTAAAGTCCTAGCCTTCACCACATCCTCTGGCAAGGAGTTCCACATGTTGACTGTGCGCTGAGTGAAGAAAAACTTCCTTTTGTTTGTTTTAAACCTGCTGCCTATTAATTTAATTTGGTTGCCCCCTAGTTCTTATATTGTGGGAATAAGTAAATAACTTTTCCTTATTCTCTTTTTCCATACCAGTCTTGATTTTACAGACTTCTATCATATCCCTCCTTAGTTTCCTCTTTTGTAAGATGAAAAGTCCAAGTCTTTTTAATCTCTCTTCATATGGGACCCACTCCAAACCCCTCATCATTTTTGTTGCCCTTTTCTGAACATTTTCCAATGCTAATGTATCTTTTTTGAGATGAGGCGACCATATTTGTACTCGGTATTCAAGATGTGAGAATAGCATGGTTTTATATTGAAGCAATAAGATATTTTCTGTCATATTCTCTATCCCTTTTTTAATGACTCCTAACATTCTTTTTGCTTTTTGACTGCCACTGCACGTTAAGTAGATGTTTCAGAGAACTATCCACAGTGATTCCAAGATCTCTCTCTCTCAAGTAGGTATAGCCAAATTAGTCCCCATCATATTGTATGTACAGTTGGGATTATTTTTCCAATGTGCATTACTTTACATTTATCAACGTTAAATTTCATTTGCCATTTTGTTTGCCCGATCACTTAGTTTGGTGAGATCTTTTTGAAGCTCTTCACAGTCTATTTTGGTCTTAACTATCTTGAGCAGTTTAGTATCATCTGCAAATTTTGCCACCTTACTGTTTATAGATGTTCAACCAATTCATTTAATGAGCAATGATAGCTGCATGTTGCTCTGATCAATCACTGTCTGAGTTGTCCATCAGGGTATGTGTGTTCCAGGCTCCAAAGATGAAAAGTTTCTTACATTTTCGACGGCTGGGGTGGTGATCCTGGTGGATGCAGCTATCTAGCCACGAGGAAAAGAGGCAAGACTATTTCTAGGGCACTGTTTCTAGCCCCCTTTCCATGTGTGGTGAGCAGAGTGCATGCTGAAGAGTACTGCTCAGTCATGGGTGCAACAGCCGAGATGCTCGACCTGCCCCAGTCCTCGAGCAAGACAACTGAAACACATACCCACCACCTGTGTGTCGGTCTCTGACTAGGAACTTTCATGTCTCACTGTCCTGTTCCCATCGCTGATCGCTGTCAGACTTTGACTTATGCAGGTGTTCTTTTCCCAAAACTGGAAGATGCCTGTGCAGGACTTCTTTTAAAGTGGGGAGACTGGTGCACAACAATTACCACACTGTCCTTGACAGGTTGAAACCAATGGCATGGACACAATGAAAACTGGAAATCCTCTGTCTGCTGCAGCCTGTCTGCTGCAGCCTACACGCTTGTGTAACATTACACAACCGTTTCAATTCCATTTTGCATTTATTCTCCATCTTCTCTGCCATTGAAGCCTCCGTGAATCACACTGTGTCTGGAACCTCACCCTTGACCATTCTGCCATTGGTGACTCTAAGGGAGTACATGGCTCCAGGCAGCATTGTTCTCGGGAGTTGTTGGAACTCCCCTACTCCTTTTGGGGGGGGGGGGGGAAGTATTGTTTGCAGTGCTTTTATATCCATGTTGGTCCCATGATGTTAGAGACACATGGTGGGTGAGGTAATATATTGAACCAGCTTTTCTTGGTGAAAGTGACAAGCTTTCAAGCTACGCAGAGCTGCTCTTCAGGAAATAAAACAAATGGTAAGAAAAGCCATTATAACGGGTGGAGAACCTAAGGATGCGGCCCTCAGCTTGCCTGGTTCCAGCCCCCATGGGTTGGGGTTTCCCCCCGGCATTGGGAAACCTGTGCTCGTGCTTCAGTCTCCCCACTGTCCCCTCGTGGGGCTGGAGCATATAA
The DNA here is from genome assembly GCF_052426305.1 of Pelodiscus sinensis. NCBI lineage: Eukaryota > Metazoa > Chordata > Testudines > Trionychidae > Pelodiscus > Pelodiscus sinensis. The sequence goes on along the minus strand of NC_143054.1, from coordinate 200,361,314 downwards.
AATCTACTGGCTTTGTCCCCGAAGGCTCTGGTATGTTTGGGGAATGTCTTTCTGCTCCTCAGTTGAGGGCCACCTTAGAGATGAGTTTTTTTCTTTTGCTTCTTATTTGTGTGCAGCAGCCCTCAACTGATTTTTCTGTGGATCAGCGCCCCCTTTCTTCCCCCCTCCCCCACTCAAAAAAGGTTCCCCACATGTGCATTATAGTTTGGAAAAACTGTAATCATTCCCTGATGGTCTGAAGAACTACTTGACTAAGAAAATACAGTTCCCAGATCTGTTCATATCCAAACATTGGTGATATTGATGCAGGTTAAAGTTAATAGAAGATATCTTGCAGTATTAAGTGCGGTGTTTACCTTAGATCTTAGTTTATCCTGTGTAGCTGACACATCAGGTAGTCCAGTTTCTCTCCTGATACGGTTGCCTGCTAGCATAGTAATTATCCTTTGTTTACCATCTTCTTCCTTGGATTTTCTCCTTTAGGTACCCAATTCAGTATTTGTTTAGCATGTCTCCCACTCTCCAGACAGTGTACATGTCTCATTCACAGGAGGTTTACTACTTTCAAGTGTAATCATGTTCCCCGGAGAGCACAACACTTCTACCATTTCAATTTCTTTTCCATCCATACGTTTGCATCTGCTGTCCAGTTTCCGATCTTTATCATTTTGGGTTTCTCTGTACTAGTTTTCACTGCTTCCTGTTTTTCCTCTGCTGTAAAGGCAGTCATTCCTTTCCACATTGTACTTAGTAAAGTGGTGACTTGTTTACTCTAGGGGCAGGATGAAACATTGTGGAAGACAGATGTCATTCCAAACTTCTAAAAGAGTGTGGTTAGGAGAGGAAAATGTCTTTTTTGTTTAATGTTGCATTTTAAAAAGGTATAAGTTATGTGTACCACAATCTGGTTTTGTGTAGGATGTATATGTACTTGTCCTTTACTTGTCGATTTTCTACTTACAGGCCACCAGCTTTCTATAACAGCACATCACCACCAAGACCACAGTTTCAAGGAAATGACCCACATCCTCAGCATATGTATAATCCAGGGTCAAGTCCAGGGCCTGGTCCCAGCATACCACAAGGACATAATGGACCAGTAATGCACCCAGGTTCTCCTGGGCATCACCCATGTACAGGGCCTCAAGGTCCAGCAATGCCACACAGCCCTCCTTTGCAACCTGTTCCACCAGGCTTTTTAGGACCACAGGGTCAAACCGGCATACCAATTCAAGCACAAGCTGGTCCACCTTTAACACCACCAGGCATTGGTGCACCATACAACACTCCAGGAGTTCAAGGACATATGATGAATATATCCAGAGAGAATCATTGCCCGCCAGGCCCACTGTATCAGCAGATTCCTGGTGAACGACAGCAGAATATCAATTATGAATCCATTCAGAACCCAGCTGATTTCTATGACAATTATTATTCACACCAAGCTGTACATAGCTTTCAGCCAGCTAATAACACAGGAGGTAAGTTTATGTTCAAGATTGTTTTTATTCCTTGGTGTTCCTGTTTCTGGAGTTATTACTGCACATCTAGAACAATCGAGAGAAATATTAGAAAAAATTAGCCTGTTTGAGATATGTCTTTAAAAATATTGTGAAGCAACCTTCTTTACAAAAGAAAAAAGATTCTAGAACTTGCAAAAAAGAAAAAAATCTAGCAGAGAACCATTCTGTGGAGCTGACTGAAATAAAGACACTAGGACTAGTACTTGAAAACTTAGCATTTTCAAGAGTTGTAATGCACCAGGCTAAACAAGCTAGTCAGTTTTCTTCCCTCTGACTCCTTTAGCTTTGTTCTGTACTCAACAGATAACATATGCAGTGTAGTTGTAGCTGTGTTTGTTCCAGGATATTAGGCTATGTCTTTGCTGCGAGTTCTTCTGGCAGAAAATATGCTAATGAGGGACTCATTAGCATAAGTCATAATCTCATTAGCAAATTTTTGCTGTTTCTTTTTGCACAAAAAGAAACAGCAGGAAATATGCTAATGATGATGTGACTTATGCTAATGAGTCCCTCATTAGCATATTTTCTGCTGGAAGAACTCACAGTGAAGACATAGCCTGAGAGAGACAATAAGGGTGAGATGATTTCACAGAGAACAAGAGCCTTGTGGATAAGGGAGAAGCGGTGGATGTCATATACCTAGACTTTAGTAAGGCATTTGATACAGTCTCGCATGATATTCTTATTGATAAACTAGGCAAATATAACTTAGATAGGGCCACGATAAGGTGGGTGCGTAATTGGCTGGATAACCGTAGTCAGAGAGTTGTTGTTAATGGTGCTAAATCCTGCTGGAAAGGGATAACAAGTGGAGTTCCTCAAGGGTCTGTTTTGGGACCCGTACTGTTCAATATCTTCATCAATGATGTAGATATTGGGATAGAGAGTACGCTTATTAAGTTTGCAGATGATACCAAACTGGGTGGGGTTGCAACTTCTTTGGAGGATAGGGACATAATTCAAAATGACTGTAGCAAGTTAGAGAAATGGTCAGAGGTAAACAGGATGAAGTTTAATAAAGAGAAATGCAAAGTGCTCCACTTAGGAAGGGACAATCAGTTCCATACATACAAGATGGGAAGCGACTGTCTAGGAAGGAGCATGGCGGAAAGGGATCTAGGGGTCATAGTGGACCACAAGTTGAATATGAGTCAACAGTGTGATGCTGTTACAAAAAAAGCAAATATGATTCTAGGTTGTATCAACAGGTGTGTTGTAAGCAAAACTCGTGAAGTCATTCTGCCGCTCTACTCTGCACTAGTTAGGCCTCAGCTGGAGTACTGTGTCCAGTTCTGGGCGCCACATTTCAAGAAAGATGTGGAGAAATTGGAAAGGGTACAGAGAAGAGCGACAAGAATGATTAAAGGTCTAGAGAACATGACCTATGAAGCCAGGCTTCATGAACTGGGCTTGTTTAGTTTGGAAAAAAGAAGATTAAGGGGGGACATGATAGCGGTTTTCAAATATCTAAAAGGGTGTCACAAGGAGGAAGGAGAAAATTTGTTCCTCTTGGTTACTGAGGACAGGACAAGGAGTAATGGGCTTAAAGTGCAGCAGGGGAGGCTTAGATTGGACATTAGGAAAAAATTCTTAACTGTCAGGGTGGTCAAATATTGGAATAAATTGCCAAGGGAGGTGGTGGAATCTCCCTCTCTGAAGATATTTAAGAACAGGTTAGATAGACATCTGTCAGGGATGGTGTAGACGGAGCTTGGTCCTGCCTTGAGGGCGGGGGGCTGGACTCGATGACCTCTCGAGGTCCCTTCCAGTCCTATTATTCTATGATTTGCAGAAACACCTAAACTATAGATTGCCTTTGCAGAACGATCAAAAAGAGAGAAACATTATCTGTTCAGAGGCCTTCTAGATTGATCTCCAGCTGCATCATCAGCCCACTCTTATTAGAGCACAAGTGACTTCTGTAGTATGTCTTGGAGGTTTTATCTATAGGGGGCATGTGTAAGGTGGGTATCTGGAGCTGTGACCATACATTTACAAACAATACACTATTAGTCCATAATTTCTGAAGATGCAGCTGTGGGGGACAACAGTAATACAGAGATCTGTTCCCGCTGCTTCTTCCTCCCACCTTACCCCTGTTAGACTACTACTGAACAATCACCCATGTGTAGAATGTGGTTAGGGACTAGCACTCAAAGAAGAAATAAAGATTACTTACCTTTAACAGGTTCTCCAAAATGTGTGGTCCCTATCTGCATTCTATTATTCATCTTCTTTCCCCACTGCTCTGGGTCATGATGTAGATTTATGGTAAAAAGGAGGAACTGGAGAGGCATCAGTCTGTACTTCCCCTTACTCCTTTGGTTCAGAACATGAGAACAACTGTGCATCCACAGGTACTACTTGCTAGGAATCGCCAATCTCAGGTGCTTGGTGTGCATGAGTACCCATAAATAGAATACAGATTTGTGGACCCTCCTGTTACAGATGAGTAAACTCACTTCAGAGTCTAACTTTTGGCCTAAATCTAGATGAATCATGGAGAGCTTGTCTGAACAGCTAGTGGTTATCTTTTTTTCCCTTCAGACCAAGCAGTCATTTTACATCAAAAAAGCTCTGTTGTATTTGGAAGATATCCAGAGTCTGGTTGTCTGATTTGTAAAACTTGCAAAAGATTCAAGAGCTTCATTTTCAGCTGACTATACACTGTGAACCTAAATATCACTGCCTTTCAATTTAACTCCTGTTATTCATTACTCATAACTTAATGCCAACACAGACTCAGTTAAGATCTGCTTTTTCTGTTTAATGTGTTTGAGTGACTGCTTCAGCACCTTGTGGGTTCATATGACTGTTTTGTGAACCCCTCAGGTACTTTTTGTGTGACAGTCAGAGCAGAAGGCTATAAAAAGTAGTGGAGGGGAGATATATAAGCCTCAGACTGAGAAGACCCCTGTTCCCAGAGTAACAGGGAAGGGCTGGTTTAGTACCAGCAGAGGCAATTGGGGGCAGTGGAAGACCTGGGGCTAATTAGGACACTTGGGGGGGGGGTATTAAGAAAACCAGTTCAGACTGGCTATAAAGGAAGCTTTGACTTCAGTTGGGGCACGCGTGTAGCTGAGAGGGTGGAGGAGGGTGCTGCTCAGGTTAGGAGGAAAGGAACCAACAACTGAACACTAGGAATATGCACTGGAGAGTAGGAAGGTGCTGGGGAAAGTGTGGGGAAGTAGCCCGGGGGTCTTGGAGCTGTCTGATAGCAGGTGTCAGGGACTCACGCAGGAAGCTACTATTACAGGGCCCTGAGCTGGAGCCTGAAGTAGAGGGTAGACCTGGGTTTCCCTCCCAACACCCACCTCCCCATTTCCACTCGGGGAAAAGGATTGTGGCATTTAGTCTCCGTTTTACCATATGCTGGCTCATGATGAAAAGAGCTCAGCAAAAAGCAAACTAAAGCCCTAGGCGTGGTGTCTAAAATTGTGGGCTGCTGTAAGCCTGTGAGTCAAGCAAATTCACCTGGAAGTGAAGAGAAGGACCCACCGAGTTTTCATAGGCACTTTGTCATACTGGTAAAATCTGTCTTCTCACCCTCACTCTTCCGAATTTATCAAGGCAATAGAGAAGCTCTATCCTCTTTTCATAACTTAACAGAATTTAGTGTTAGAAAAAATTGTATCATAATGCAAGTATACTAACAGAGACAAAATCAAAGTTCAAGAGGTAACCTTAATTCTGTTGTTTCCTAATTTTTGGAGCGCAGTCCTAAAATATTGTAATGTAGCATTTCAGTCTGCGCACATACAGATATTCATTTAAAAAACAGTTCTTTGAGTGCTTATTCATGTGTATTCCAGTCAGGTGTCAAGGTACACACACATGCATGGTAGCTAGAAGATTTTTTCCTCTAGCAGCTAGCCTTAGCCAAGGGAACAGTATGCCTTTGTATCTTATTTTAGCACACTATACATGTGCAAAGTCATCTGAAAGCTTGAGAATTGTATGATTTTTCTACATTTTTTTCTGCAAACAAGCAGTTTTTAAACAGTTAAGCAGCTTTTTCAATTGGGGAAAAATCAGAGCTGACTGCAGTTTGTATGTCATGTTTTAGCCTGTTTCAATTTGAAAGATTAACCAATATAAGATGAGATTTGTAAATATTCTCAATTTATTTCAGTTAATATTGCCTTGTAATGTTGTTGGCCATTTGTTACCAGTAAATTAGCTGATTGTTTTTTAATATTGTGCACACAGATGGAACATGGCATGGAGAATTTACTGACCACCAGGCTCATCTCATTGTTCAAGATTCACATAAGGGTGGAAGTGAGTCAGATCGCATCAATAAAACAGGTCATAAACCTGCTATTAATGTACCGGATTTTCTTCCAGCAATGCAGAAAGCCCTTTTCGTAAGACTTAGTCAAAAACAGCAAGAAGATGGTGAGCCAATGAGCAGTCAATGTCAGAGGGCAATGAGCAAGGATGAAGGTGACTGTTAAATTCTAAACAAAAAAAATATTGTTTGTATAATTATCCCAGTTTTTATTTTGTGCATATTTCATTGAATTACACTCTTCCTATATAAGCTTTTATTTTAATTCCAGCTGAGTTACTTAGGGTCCAGTTGAGTTACTTATTTTCCTAACCTGTTCTGTAGTTTTTCTGTGGGTGCTTCAGATTTACAAACACCTTGGGAGTTGAGATTGATCATAACTGTAAAATGTTCACAACTCTGAACAAATTGTGGTTATTTTTGCATAAGTTTATAACTGAATGTTGACTTAATAGAATTTTGAAACTTTACTATGCAGAAGAAAAATGCTCCTTTTGATCCTCTTAACTGTTTTTGTGCTTGTTCCATTTAAATTTTCTTACTGTCGCAAATCATTTTTTAATCTTTCTCTTTATTTTTAAGTAATTTATATTTAACACAGTACTGTACTGTATCTTCCTTTTGGAGGGAGCGGGGGGGGGGGGGCGTCTCTCCTGCTGCCTGATTGTGGACTTCTGGTTCCCAATTAGATGTGGGATTGACCAGTGAGTTCATGACAGGTGGTCTACTGAGTTGAGTAGTCTTCGTACCAGTCTTATTCATTATTTTTATTAATCACCTTGGGTCAAAAGTACAACTGCACTAATGAAGTGTGCTGTTGGTATAAGGTTGGTAGGTATCCTCAATACAGAATGAGGATCAGAATAGTATACAGGAAGATTTGGATGATATTGAAGACAGGAGCAACAGAAGTGGAATGAAACTGAGTAGTACAACATGGAAGATCAGGCACTTTTCTCTATATATTAAAATATTTCCTGCGGGACAACAGAATGATGTCATCACCTGCTTCAGGGGGTAGCAGAGTTAGTCTGTACAGGATAAACTTACAAAACAACCAATGGCCTGGTGGCACTTTATAGACTAACAAAACATGTAGATGGCATCATGAGCTTTCGTGGGCACAGCCCACTTCTTCAGATGACTCCGGTCATCTTAAGAAGTGGACTGTGCCCATGAAAGCGCATGATGCCATCTACATGTTTTGTTAGTCTATGAAGTGCTACCAGACCATTTGATGTCATCACATCACTCTGGGTACTGCAGCCCCTTCCCGTTCAGCCTCCCTGCTGCTAACTCCATTAGCTCAGAGCACAGCCTGCCCAGCCCCAGCCCTTCTCCAACCAGAGGGGGCTGAGAGGCCTGGGCTGGCTGTGGGGGAGGGTGTGGCAGGGACCAAGAGGCCTGGGCTGGCTGCAGAGGAAGGTGGGGGACAGGAGGGCAAGAGGCCTGGGCTGGCTGCAGGGGATTGGGGGGGTGTTCCCAGAGGCCTGGGCTGGCTGTGGGGGAGGAGGGTGAGAGGAGGGGGGGCAAGAGGCCAGGAGTGGTGCGGCCCTGGTCCTCTCCTCCCTGGCAGTTGGTGGGAGAGTCAGGCCTGCCTGCCCCCAGAGATGGGGGTTGGCGAGTGCAGCGAGCAGTGGGTACAGCCCGCTAGTAGGATCTAGTAATAAGAATGTCACCTACAACCTGGGATTCTCCCATCTTACTGGGTCCCAGAGCTTGGGCTGTAGCCTGAACTCAGAAGTTTACATAGCCTGAGTCCCATGAGCCAGTGTCAGCCATGAGTTTTCAACTGCAGGGTAGAAATACCCCGAAAGAGCTTGGCTTATTTAGCCTAGCAAAAAAAAAACTGAGCAGAGGATAAGTTGGCTATCTATAAATGTGTTAGGGGACAAACATCAGGAAGAGAGAAGAGCTAATTAAGCTAAAAGACAATGCCTGACAATACCCAAGAACAAGTGGGTATAAAGTGGCCGTGAACAGATTGAAGCTGGAAATTAGGTTTCTGTCCATCCAAGTGGTGAGGTTATGAAATAGCCTCCCAAAAGGAGTTGCGGATGCAAACAACTTAATTCTGAGAGAGATATGGACAGGTTTATGAGTACAGTTATATGAACGGGTTGCTTGCTGTGTCAGGGAGGAGGGTCAGAGTTTTAGCAGCCCTGAGGCTCATTCGTGGTTTGTGTCTTGTATTCTTGAAAGCCATCGGGGCTTCACCCAGCCATATGCAGGTGTCAGGAAACAGTTCCTCTCCCAGTATATTTGGGGTGAGAGGGTTGGTTCTTTGGAAGCATCAGAAATGACAGATGGGTTTCTTCTTCAGAGTGTTGGTGTTGGTCACTTGACAGAAATTATTTAGGCATAGCCATTTCTTTGCTATTGCAGGTGTCTTGGGAATTGATGCACCTTGGCCTCCCTGGTCTTTCTGTGGCACACTCTGGTCTCCTGTGGGCTATAGTATTTTGGTCTAATTTCAGTTGGGTTTACACTGTGGCCACTGAGTGGTGTTGGTGGCCTGTGAGCTACAGCAAGTCATACTAGATCTGGTGGTCCCTTCTGGCCTAAACTCTGTGACTGTTTGAAGGGAGGGCAGATGGCCTGCTTCAGTTAAGAAGGGTTAGTGCAGGCACTGCTCAGGAAATCATCAGCAGGTGCTGACAATCTGGCCAACTACCACTCCATGTCCTGTCTTCTGGTTTTGTTCAAGATTATCAAAAAGGCTGTGGCAAGACAATTCTAAGACCTCCATGATAATCTAGGTATGATCCTGGGTCTGGGATATAGACCACATTGGTAGGTTATCTCTTCCTGGCAATGGATGAAGATACATTTAATACAGGTTGGACCTCTGTTGTCCAGTACCTTCAGGACCTGACTAGACCCGAATGAGGGATTTTGCCAGAGCAAGAGAAGTCTTTTCTGGTCCCACTGCTGCTGGCCTGCTCCCCTCGCAGCCCAGCTGAGCCACACACCAGCTCCCACTTGCCCTCCTCCCTGCAGCCCAGCTGAGCCATGTGCCGGCTCCTGGGCCACACACCCTACAGCCTACCTGAGCCATGTGCTGGGTCTCCTCCTTCCATAGCCCAGCTGAGCAGGGTGCTGGCTTCCACCCCCACTGCCTCTCAAATCGGACCAGGCTCCCAGTCCCCCACCCCTCGCAGTGCACCAGGACACTCTGATCCTGGAATATCTGCGGTCCTTCCGGACTACTGATGTTGCTGGACCAGCAAGTTTCAGTTTATAGAAGTGCACCTGTATTGCCACCATAAACACTACCAGTAGTCTTCAGTACTGTTCATCATGAGGTGTTACTAATTCACCTGCAAAGCAGAGCTGTGGCAGATGGACTGCTTTAGCATGACTCCTTTCCTTGTAGAATTAAATTAAAAATTAGAAATCAATTAAACAGAATTGTTGACAGGAAAAAATATTTAACCACAAAAATATTGGAAGATGTATACAAAATAAGAGAGAGCAGCAATTGAGTGTGTATTATCAAATTATTATAAGTAGATTTTTTTTTGCTCACTTCTGCAAACTAAAATGATTTCTGTGATCCTGATTTATAGTTGCTGTTACCTTATTTTTTTAAGTCTTAACATCAGACAAAAGCCAGTTATTAAGAAATTATACTGTGGAGGCAGGAAAAGAGAATAAGGGAATTTGTGTGCAGCTATCTTGGTCTTGTTAACAAGAGAGCAAGAGTCAGGCTAAGTCTGTGGCCTGAGAACGCGAGATCTGTAATTAGACGCTGCCTTTGCCTCTCGCCTCCATACGGAGATAAGGATAGAATGCTGACTGTGGCAGGGACCTTGAGATAAGGAGCATCTGGGTGGAACTAAATAACTGTTAGCCATTGGTGTTTGTAATGGGAAGGAGACTAATTGTTGTTGTTATTATATCTAATAGACAGTATATAAACTGCATCATAATTGCTTGTATTTGAAGATCTGCCTCAGAAGGGGGGGGGGCTCCCCCCCATCCAAACCAGTTTTTCCCTTGCTGCAGCTCGTAATAAAACTGCCTCTGGCTACTTGTTGCTTAAACACAACGCAGAGTGAAGACAATGTTTTCTTCCACAATACTTAGTTCAAAGCATATTGAATCTCCTGTGATCATTTGTTTGACTAATCTTTGGGTTTTTTTTTTTAGATGATAACGTGAACTGGTACTCCAGTAGTGAAGAGGAAGAGGGGAGCAGTGTCAAATCAATATTAAAAACCTTAAAGAAACAAACTGAAAATATTAGGAATCGGCAACAACATTCCACGGAACAACATGTGGTGGTGGTTCCTACCGATCCACGACTTGCTAAAGAGAAATGTACCGGAAACCAGGCTGTTGATCCAAGGCTGAGGTCCACTCATAGATCCAGTACTAGGAAACCTACAGAGTCATCATCTTTTGACCCCAGGCTTGCACGGGATCCCAGAATGTTAAAAGTTAATGAAAGTGGTCTTGCAAGCTCTTCTGTTGGTGGAACAAAATTAGATGTCCATCATGCACATACTGGAGTGAAGGTCAAGCAGAAAGGAATAGATGATGATGAAGAGGATGGAGAACGAGAATTGAGAGAGAGAGCGTTTTTAATACCTTTGGAACCTTTACCTGGTGTAACATTAAGGGATCCACGATCTCAGCTTAGACAGTTTAGCCACATTAAAATGGACATTATCCTGACCAAACCAAATTTTGCTAAACACATTGTATGGGCTCCTGAAGACCTACTTCCAATACCCTTACCCAAACCTGATCCAGTGTCTTCAATTAATTTACCTCTTCCTCCTCTAATAGCTGACCAGAGGCTTAATAAGTTACGTAGTTTAAAAAGCGATCCTCATCCAAATGCAATTCCAGCTGACCCAAGACTGGCAGCAAAAGCAAAAAATAATATAACAAACAGAAGTGGCTATTTGGATCAGTCTACAGATTTGCATGCCAGTAGTTCAAGCAAATTAGGAGATCCTCGCTTACAAAAAAATGTTGATCCCAGACTCCACAGACTATCTAGTACAGAGGGTCATCATGGAATCACAAAGGATTCTCATCCTCCAAAATTTGACCCTCGTCTAACTAGATCTGGTATTGGTTCATCCCAGCCCTCAGAAGCTGTAATTTGTAAATCTGATCCGGACGTTCTGCCTCCTTATGCACCCAAGCTATCATCTACAGGTGTCAGATTGGGAACTCCAAGCTCAATACTTAGTGGTATTAGTTTGTATGATCCAAGAGACCAGAGTTCATCTTCATTAGACCCAACTCCAATTAATTCAGGAGAGAATGGAGATAACCAGAAAAAAAGTATTCTGAAAAACACTAGCAAAAATGAATCTGCTCTGTCAGAAGATATGCTGCCACAGAAGTCTGTTCCAAATACGGATAAAAGTACAGAAGGATCAGCAGAGGCCAATTCAGAAAAAGGAAATAGCATCAATAAATCTCAGGCTAAGCACTCCAGTACTGCACCAGCAGTGCATAATCTTCCTATCCAAGCTTTGTCAGGATTGATCAGACCACAGTACAGTGATCCAAGGCAAGTTAGACAGCCTGGACAGGTAAATCAAATGCAAGATAACGATCCAAGTGCAGAATCTGATGATAAATCACTAAAAGAGGTTTTCAAAACTTTTGATCCAACTGCTTCACCATTTTGTTAGCAATTGATTTATTCAAGTCTTTTTACGGTTGTGAATATTGCAGTTTTCTGCTGTTTTGTAACTGGTTTACCTATTTGCTTTATTTATTTTTAAATTATCAACACTTTTCAGCTGCTAATCTCAGAACCACATGCAGTTTCACAGTATGCTATAGTGTTTGCAGAGCTGTGGTATTTTCTATGATATTTTTCCAATTTCAGGGAGGTTAATAATTGACATGTAGAAAAGTCCCTCTATCATGTTAGATCTGATAAAAAGCACTTTCATTGTAAATAAGTCATTAAGAATTCAACTCGGAAGACCTGTATATGTGTAAGTTGTCTCTTTCATAATCAACATTTAGATATTATGATTGCCACTTTTGTATGATTGTATAGATTCAAGCAATATGATGTACATTACTGTGAGAGAGACTATTTAAGACAAGGATTGTCTTACCTATCAAGCCAAACTGACTAACTGAAATATACATAAATGAAGTAAAAGGAAAATGTTGTTCCTCCTTTTCAGAGCAGATGATGTGTAAGGCATTGTTTTTATTCATGCAGTCAATATTCTTAGTGTAAAAGATACCTATCACATATTGAGGAGTTAAAATGTCATATCTTTTTAAAGTATTTTATTCTATACTGTATATAGAAGAAATTGTGAAGTACATAACTAGAAAAACATTACTGTTAAAGTGGAGAATACCTAAGTTGTCTAATACAAAAAAGTTTATTTAATTTTTCATGCATACACAATTCTGAATTAGTGCGATAGCTTGCATTTTGGTGTTCATGTATTTCAATGTATTTTTGTATTCAGCTGCTTAATTTGTATTCCTTTTTTTTGTATTGATGTAACTGCAGTACTTGTATTCATTGTGTCTTTATGACATTTTTAACAAAAAATTAAAAGATACAATCAAAGTCTGGTAGTCACTGTTGAATTGATAAGCCTGCTAAAATATCAGCTAGTTAAACATACAGAAAACAGTAATGGAACAAGTCTGAAGCAGAGCTGATCAAATTTGCTGTACTGCATTCAACTGCCACAAGAACTTTAGTAGGCAAAGCTCTCAACTCCAAAGTGACTATTAGTTCATTCATGGTTTCAGGGTCAGACTCTTAGTAAGAGAGAGAGTTGGAGGGTGGATTTGGGGAGATGGAGTTGGTTTGTTTATATAAACTAAAAATATCTGGATGATTATTCATAGTAACTCATTCCATATGGAGCAATCAGCACTCCGATGGCGGACCTTTGAGCACTCGTGGAGTAGCAAGCTCAGATCATAGTTGCCTCGTCTCGTTTATCAGAGGGGTAGCCGTGTTAGTCTGGATCTGCAAAAACGACAAGGAGTCCTGTGGCACCTTATAGACTAACAGATGTATTGGAGCATAAGCTTTCATGGGCGCAAAAATCCACTTGGTCAGATGCATGACATGACACGAAAGCTTATGCTCCAATACATCTGTTAGTCTATAAGGTGCCACAGGACTCCTTGTCGTCTCCTTTGTTCCTCTCTATGGGCTGGTTTGGTATAGTGTGGTTGGTATATAGCTGGTTGGGTTGTTTTTTTGTTTTATTTAAACAACTAGATTTTTATGACTTCTCTGCTGCAGAAATCATGGTTCCAGCCCACTTGGGTTACTCCCTTTCATTGTATCTCATGGCCTTTTTTCCCTTTTCCATTTAGCGAGGTGTTTGGCCTAGGACATGCTGTGGTTGGGACAGCACCTTACTGTTGCTCATAGATGACTGTTGAAATGTCTGTTGTGCCTGTCCAGACTGGTGTTGCTACTCTCTTGCCTTAACTGAACCTAGATAAATCAGGAGGGCAATCTGATGATAAATATTAGATTTGTGCTGTGTGGCAGAGTTAACATTGCTTATAGGAACTTAGCCTTTCAATTTGACTTTATGATCAATTTCTGAATCTTAATGCTATATGAATAACACCTAATTATCTGGAAAAAATATAAATAATACAAACGAATAAAGATTGCAGGTGACACACAGATTGGTGGGGGTAGTTAAGAATTACTTGGAAAGGTGAGTGACCTGGAATACCTTGTAAGCTCAGTGCAGTCAAGCAATATGCATGTTAATACAGCCAAATACAAGGCTTTTACATCTAGATAGAACAAAGAATATAGGTCACACCACCTGATAGGGGCTGTATTCTGGAAAGTTATGATTCTGGGAAGGACTTACAGGTTATTGTGGATAACCAAATGAATATGAACTTGCAGTGTGATGTAGCAAAATGGACTAATGCTATATTTAGAAATATCTAGCAGGAAGAGGGAGGTGATATTACCTCTGTATAGCATTAATGAAACTATTACTGGAGTATTTGGTCCAGGACTAGTATCCACAATTTTAAAACTATGCTGAAAAACTAGAGAGTAGGGATGTTAAAATGTGTTTAAGTAACTGTGTAACGGCTGAAAATGTCAGCAGTGACATGGTTACATGTGGGCGGGGATAGGCAGATCCCCAGGAGCCGGTGTACTCAGGGAGCTGGTTACCACCTTTTAAGCTGGCTCCCCATGTGTACCGTGACCCTACGTGTAACTGTGAAGGTTGACCAATGAGCCGAGGCTCATCAGTTAACTGTGTGTACACGGTTCCACTTTCACATCCCTATTAGAGAGGGTTGAGTGAAAAGCTTCCATAATGATTTGAGGATTTTGTCCTAAAGTGAGAGACTATTAAGAACCTGAGCCTGTTTAATTGATTAAAAAAGATACCTACACAGGGAAAAGATGTCTGATTGTTATTTAATACCAAAGAGAGGCAAATCAAGAGCCAGTGGCTTGCATTTGAAGTTGTCAAAGTGGAACTGGAAATAAGATTAAAAAACATTTAATGGCAAATGTAACTAACCATCAGAACAGCTCATCTAGCAACGCGAATTCACCATCATGTCTTTAAATTAGCTGATCAAATTGGGCGGGGTGTTTAAATGGTATTGTGGGTTTTGTGATAAAAGCAGGACATTTGCCAGTCTTAGGGCATGATCTAATAAAGATTTTTAGATATAGAACTATTGTCAATGCTCAAAATGTCTGCCAGAGCCAGCATGACAACAGTATTGTAATAATCAGCAAAAAAAAAATTGTTTTACAGCTGGATGTACAAGGGGTGTATTCTTGGGTTTGCTTCACCATAAGTTTAAAATCGGTGGACACATTTTTTGCTGACTAAGTGAGTTCCAGCCCACAAAAGCTTATGCCCAAATAAATTTGTAAGATTTTAAGGTGCCACATAACTTCTCAACATTTTTTACTAATTTTTAGGGCTGTCAAGGAAATTAATCATGATTTATTGTTCTCCTAAAAATAATAGAATGCCACTTACCTAAATATTTTGGATGCTTTTCACTTGTTCAAATATTTTTATTGCAATTACAACACAATATAAAGTGTAGGGTGCTCAGTTTATATTTTATTATAAATATTTGCATGGTAAAATAAAATATATTTTTCAATTCACTGAATACAAGTACGTGTAGTGCAATCTCTTTATCATGAAAATTGATCTTATAAATGTAGAATTATGTGCAAAAATAACTGCATCCAAAAGCAAAACAGTGTAAAACTTTAAAGCCTACAAGTCCACTGAATCCTACTGCTTTTGCTCACCCAATTTCTCAAACAAGTTTGTTTATATTTGCAGGAGACAATGCTGCCTGCTTCATATTTACATCATCACCCAAAAGTGAAAACAGGTATTTGCATGGCATTGTTGTAGCTGGCATTGCAAGATGTTCACTTGCCACATGTGCTCAAGATTCATACGTGCTTCATGTTTCAACCACATTCCAAAGGACATGCTAATGATGAGTTCTATGTGATAATGATCCAAACAGTGCAGACCGATCCATGTTCATTATTGGAGTCAGATGCCACCAGAGGACGGTTGATTTCCTTTTTTAGTGGTTTGAGTTCTGTAGTTTCTACATCAGAGTGTTCATGCTTCAGACCCATCCCTGTCAGATTTTTTAAAGGGACTTCAAATTCTTAAATCTCGGGTTGAATACTGTAGCCACCTTTAGAAATCTTACATTGGTATCTTTGCATATGGTCTACTCGGCTGTTAAGGTGCTCTTAAAGTGGAACATGTGCTGGGTCATCATCCAGGACTATGATAACATGAAATATACAGCAGAATGTGGGTAAAGCACAGAGCATGAGACACATAATTCTCCTCCCAAGGGGGATCAGTCACAAATTTAATTAACATGTTTTTCAGAGTGTGTCATCTGCATAGAAGCATGTGGTTTGAAATGGTGGCAGAAGCAAAAAGACATATGAATGTTTAGCATATCTGGCATGTAAATACCTCACAATACCAGCTACAAAATTGCCATGCAAAAATCTGTTCTCACTTTCAAATAAGAGGCTGGCAGCATTATTTCCTAAAAATGTAAATAAACTTGTTTGTCTTATTTATTGGCTGAACAAGAAGTAGGACTGAGTGGATTTGTAGGCTGTTAGTTTTACATTGTTTTGTTTTTGAGTGCAGTTATCTATCAAACTACATTTGTAAGTTGAGCTTTGAAAATAAAGAGATTGCCAAGTACTTGTATTCAATGAATTGAAAAATACTATGTATTTTATTTTTACAATGCAAATATGTATAATAAAATATAAATTGAGCACCTTTCATTTTATATTGTGTTGTAATTGCAATCACAATATGTGAACAAGTGAAAACATCCACAAATATTTATATAAGTGGTATTCTATTTTAGGAGAATGATAAATGATTAATTTTTTAATCACTTGAAAGCCCTACAATTTAATTGAATTAAAAAATTCCATTTTCATTTTTATAGTGAAAATATTTATAATAAAAATACAAAGCGAGCACTGTACATTTTTGTTGCCTTGAAATCAATTTATTTGGAAAGGTAGAAAAATAAGCACAATATTTAATACATTTAAATTGATATTCTGTTGCTTAACAGTGCAATTAACTGTGATTAATTGTGATTCATTTAATTATGTAAGTAATTTATTAATTGGCAGCCCTATTAGTTTTGATTGTCCATGTAGTCTTGGCAGAATATAACTATGTCTCTTTTTTCTTTCAGACGTTGCTTTGGTCATGTGAAAGCTGTTTGATGATTGGATAATATTAACTTTGCGCAGTGGTTTAAAGATGTTAGATTATTGCTGGCTATTAATAATCCTTCAAACAAACAAGGCCTGCTTTGTGAAATGAACAGACTTTTTCAGAGTTCACCCCCAGGTACATGTTCTTTGCTCATTCTCCCTTTTCCAGATGATTCCAAGTTGCTGGCAATGATTTGTCACGCTATGGAAGTGATAAGGCATGAAATACACCACCTAAACCCATGCCAAGTTCCAGTGATTATTGTGGCTCAACCCTTTTTCACCACAATCATACAGATGCAGTGAGGTACGGAGAGAACAAACCACTTGTCATTATTCTGGCTGGTCTTGATCTGGAAATAGGAGTCTAAAGCTGATTGAAGAAAGGCTAACTCCTTGAAAGTGCCTCATGTCATATCTACTGGACATGGCCAACTAACAGCCAATCACCTGTACATCAGAGCTGGGCAAGAGGCCCAAGGGCCAGATCTGGCCTGCCTAACACTTAGAACCAGCCTGCAGACGGCATCTGGTGGCTTTCTGTTTATATCCTGCTGCCTGTGCCACTGAATTTCCAGGTGGTGGCTATGGCAGCAGGATCCTATTTAAATGGCTCTAAGCTCCTGGTCATGGTGCTATCCTGGCAGGGACCAGAGCTGTGAGCCCTTTAAATAGCAGCAATTTAAAGGGCTCGCAGCTCCTGGCCCTGCCACTGCCATGTTGATTGGGAGGTGCCCAATGATACTGCAGCTGTTTAAAGGGCTCCAGGTCACACAGTCGCAGCAACCCCAGGTAGCTGCCATGCAACACTGTAGCAGCAGGACTGGGAGCCACAAGCCCTTTGCTGTGTTTTTAATTCAAAGCCTCCGGCCCCAGATGAGACTGGGGGGAGGCTAGTCCCTAGCTCCACCTGTTGGGGGGTGAGGGAAGAGCTGTTCCATGACCAATACCAAAGTTCATTAAATAGCCCCCCCTGCAAAAATTATTGCCCACATCTGCTGTACATCTTGCTCCAAAATGCATTCACAACCACAGTAAACTTACAGGTTCAGGGAAGATGAGGCCCCTAAGAAGTGTGATAAATGATGTGACAAATGAAAGTTACAAAACCCTGTGCTCCACTTTTGGCGCATCACACTTCTGGAGCTTTTTGTATCAATTGACCTGTGTTCTGTCAATTCGCCAGTTGTTCAAGGTGGAGTCTGGCATGTACACAAGTACTGGTGGTGAGGTCTGTTATAATCCTCAAAATGGCCTGTGTAAATCCAGATGAGTCTGAGACTGGAGATGGTTTGACTTTATATATATATATATATAGCATTCAGCAAATATATGGAAAAAGACTACCCACATGTACTGTCATATTGTCCGTTGCTGAGAGGGAGACTAGTGGTTGTTAGTGTTTTGCTAACATGATGGTGTTCCAGTATATCTGGCTTCTGTTATAATGAATATGGCATTTAAAATGTGTGTCAGTAAATAATTTTGCATTTATCAATACAAAGCACAAGGCTAATGCTCTTTAAGTAATGAGCCAGGTTCTTCTTCGAGTGTTTGCTCATGTCTATTCCATGTAGGTGTTCACGTGCAGGGTACACATGTCGTCGGAAATTTTTCCCTTAGCAGTACCCATTGGGTTAGCAGGGGAGCCCCCTGAATTAGTGCTGCTATACTGGCCAATATATACCCCTGCTGGCCCTCCACCCCCTCAGTTTCTTCTTACCACCCCTCCCGGTAAGCAAGTATCCTTTAACAGTTACTCAGTGTTAAAAGTTCTTTGTTCTAGTTTCACAGTTATGGTTCTTACCATTTTTTAAGTAGTTAAGTGGTATTGCTTGTGCTAAGGACCCGCCGGGGTTCTTGCTTCACACGCCTGGTGCGTGTGGCGGGGCATGCCTGGACCTCAAGGCTTCAAACCCTGTGTGAAGTGCTAAAGGCCTATATCCCGCACTCTGCCTGCCTTAAGTACCTGCCTGGGTGAGGCCCATTTGTCTGAGGCCTGTATAATCTGCAAGTTGTTCAAGTTGTGCACAAAGCTGGAGAGAGAGTCGCGCCTGAAGATCATTCTGATGGAGGCAGCTTTACGACAGGCACTGGCATATGACCCTGCACCTGCAACTCAGAGGGCATCGGTACGGGAGGCGTCAGGCCGTTCACGTGCCTCCCTGGTACCGCACAGACCTCGGCACCGTTCCCAGTCCCCGGTGCCCTGACTTCTTCTGTCGTCGTAACAGGAATGGCAATGGGAGGAACAACAGACACCGTCCCCAACCGGCCCAGGATCAGAGTTGGGGCCCTGTCGAGGGTTTTGAATGGTACGCCCAAGGACCGCTTACTAGCCTCATCCCACCTTTTCCGGAACTGCCTATTCCTTTTCCACAGGGCCTGGGAGTCCATTACCTCGGACCGTTGGGTCTTAGAAAGGGTAGGAAGAGGGTATGTCATCCCCTTCCGTTCTGCCCCTCCCTCCCATTCCCCTGCCCCATCCTTCTTCAGGGACCCCTCTCACAAGCTTCTCCTTCAGGAGGAAGTGCTTCAGCTCCTCACCCTGGGGGCCAAAGAGGCAGTTTCCCTTGGGGTGTTGGGCAGGGGCTTCTATTCCCAGTATCTCCTGGTCCTCAAAGCCAAGGGTGGGTTTCGTCCCATCCTGGACCTCAGGGATCTCAATGCCTTCATCATCCGGACCAAATTCAAGATGGTGACTCTGGCATCCATCATTCCCTTCCTAGCTCCCAGAGACTGGTACGCTGCCCTCAATCTGAGATGCCTACTTTAATATTTCCAATGTGCCCCACCACCATTGGTTCCTCGGCTTTACAGTGGGCAGGGACCACTATCAGTTTACGGTCCTTCCCTTTGGGCTTTCCACAGCCCCTGAGTTTTCACAAAGTACATGACTCGCCGCCGCCGCCGCTCTGAGAAAATAGGCATTCAGGTGTTCCCATATCTGGACGACTGGCTTTTATGAGGGCGCTCTGCCAGCCAGGTATAGGCCCACATCACCTTGGTTCAAGACCTCTTTCGGGAGTTGGGTCTGCTCCTGAATGTGCCCAAATCGACCTTGGTGCCTACTTCAGTGATAGTTTGTGGGCACCAATCTGGACTCCACGATGGCCAGGGCCTCCCTACTCAGGTCCCGCTTCCTGGTGATCAGGTCAGTTGTCCAGGACATGCGGGCATTCCTGATAACCATGGCCAGGGCCTGTATGCGCCTTCTGGGCCTAATGGTCACATGCACCTATGTCATCCAGCACGCCAGGTTCTGCTTGCACCCACTGTAGATGTGGCTGGCACAGACTCTCAACCCGTCCTTTCATGTGTGGGACAGAGGTGACAGTCCCCTCTGACGTCCTTCGCTCCCTGGGCTGGTGGACCCGGGAGGAGGAGGTCTGCACTGGAGTTATGGTCTCCAGGCTTCTACCAAGCCTCTGGCTCGTGATGGATGCATCAGACACCAGTGGGGGGGTTCACCTTGGAGACATGCGGTATATGGTCCAGGGATGATCTTTCCCTGCACATCAATGTCCGGGAGCTACGGGTAGTCTGCCTTGCCTGTGTGGCCTTCCTCCCCCAGCTCAGGGGCAAGTCGGTCTTCATCCTGTTCGACAACACGTCAGTGGTCTCACCTGTGTCAGGAAGCCCTTCACCTGTGGGATCTCTGCATTGGGGCAGATATTCACCCCGTGGCCTCCTATCTCCCGGGCTCCCAGAACACTCTGGCAGACGGACTGAGCAGGTCCTTCTCTGGCCACAAGTGGCCCCTCAGAGGGGATGTGGCCCTCTGGATCTTCTGCAGGTGGGGGTTTCCCTGTCTGGACCTGTTCGCCACGTGCCAGAACAGGAAGTGCCCATGGTTCTGTTCCTTCATGGGGTTGGGAAGGGGCTCTCTGGGAGATGTGTTACTCATTCCCTGGTCCAGGGGGTCTATTTTATGTGTTCCTGCTGGTCCACTGAGTGCCCCTGCAGGTGTGGGAATTCAAGGCGTCCCTGATTCTCATTGTGCCCTCATGGCCCAGTCAGCACTGGTTCTCGACCC
Organism: Pelodiscus sinensis; assembly: GCF_052426305.1. NCBI lineage: Eukaryota > Metazoa > Chordata > Testudines > Trionychidae > Pelodiscus > Pelodiscus sinensis. The sequence continues at coordinate 200,340,702 of NC_143054.1, read as the reverse complement.
TCCTGAACCTGTTGTGCAAGAGGCCGGTCACGCTCCTGCTGGTCCCCTTGACCTGGTCATGCAGGACTTTGGCAGGCTTATCCACCTAGACCGGCGGTCCCTGCATCTCATGGCGTGGAAACTCTGTGGCTGACAGCAGCAGAGCTTCAGTGTTCAGCTCGTGTGCAAGAGCTACTGCTGGGAAGTAGGAAACCCTCCATTTGGGCTACATATCTGGCCAAGTGGACAGCTTCTGTGTCTGGACTACCCAGAGGGGGTTATCACCCATGGATGCACCAGTCCCTCTGGTCCTAGACTACCTTCTGGATCTTAGGCTACAGGGGTTATCCTCCTCCTCAATTAAGGTTCACCTGGCGGTTATCTCTGCTTTCCACTTGGGTGCGAGGGGTAAGACCCTCTTTGTGGACCTAATAGTGAACAGGTTTTTGAAGGGCCTGGATAGGCTTTACCCGCATGTTTGGCAGCCTGTCCCCCAGAGGGACCTGAGTGTAGTCCTGTCTAAGCTTATGGGACCTCCCTTTGAATCCCTGGCCACATGCTTGTTGCTGCACCTGTCCTATAAGGTATCCCTGCTGGTGGCTATCAGGTCAGCCCTTAACTTGGACCCTCCATATGTGGTTTTCTTTAAGGACAAGGAGGTCAGATTGTGCCCCCACCCCGCCTTCCTTCTGAAGGTAGTGTCTAACTTCCGTGTGTTGCAGGATATTTTCCTGACCATTTTTTACTCTAAGCCCCATGCATCAGGTAAGGAACAGGCGTTACACACTCTGGATGTCAGAAGGGCTTTGGCCTTTTATTTAGAGAGGACAGAGCCCTTCCGTAGGTCACCTCAGCTCTTTGTTGCCATTGCAGAGTGGTTGAAAGGCCAGCCAGGCTCCGCGCAAAGGATCTCTTCCTGGATCTCAGCCTGTATTAAGGAGTGCTACAGGCTGGCCGGGGTTCCAGCCCCTCAGCTCACAGCCCACTCTACTCGAGCTCAGTCCTGTTCTGCAGCCTTTGTGGCTCAGGTCCCAGTCCTGGACATCTGAGGGCCACCATGTGGTCCTCTGTCCACACCTTTGCCAACCACTGTGCTCTGACACATCAGGCAAGGGGGATGCTGCCCTCAATAAGACTGTCCTTCATTCAGTGGAAGAGTACAACTCCAACCCCGCCTTATGGGGTTTCTGCTTTGGAGTCACCTACATGAAATCTGATATTAGGAATGGCAACATACAAAAACCTGTAGGGGAACACTTCAATCTTCCTGGACACACAATTGCAGATCTAAAAGTAGCCATCCTGCAGCAAAAAAACTTCAGGACCAGACTTCAAAGAGAAACTGCTGAGCTACAGTTCATCTTTAAGTTTGACACAATCAACTCTGGATTAAACAAAGACTGTGAATGGCTTGCTAACTACAAAAGCAGCTTCTATTCTCTTGGAATTCACACCTCCAGATCAGCTGCTAGAAGTGGGCCTCATCCTCCTTGATTGGATCCACCTGGTCATCTCCAGCCTGATCCTGGCCTGCATATTTATTCCTGCCTCTGGAAATTTCCACTACATGCATCTGACGAAGTGGGTCTTTGCCCACGAAAGCTTATGCTCCTACACTTCGGTTAGTCTATAAGGTGCCACAGGACTCCTCGTCGCTTTTGCAGATTCAGACTAACACGGCTACCCCTCTGATACTTGACTACATGGAATGGACGTGAGCAAGCACTCAAAGAAAGAACGGTTACTTACCTCGTAACTGTTGTTCTTCAAGATGTGTTGCTCATGTCCATTCCAAATCCCATCTGCCTCCCCTTCCTCGGAATAGTCCGGTAAGAAGGAACTGAGGGGGTGGCGGGCCAGCAGGAGTGTATATATTGGCCAGTATAGCGGCGCCACTCCAGGGGGCTCCACTGCTGTCTCAACGGGTACTGCTGAAAAATTTCTGACGACACGTGCACGCTGCGTGCGCACACCTACATGAAATGGACACGAGCAATCACTCGAACAACAGTTACGAGCTAAGTAACCGTTCTTTAATTTGTGTCAGACCATTTGTATGAGTTGAATTTTTCTTCTAAAACAAACGTGAAAATTTGTGTCAAAAGCTTTCGCATTTACTAAAATTTGTCTTTTAAAATAAATCTCATTTTCTTCTTCGAGTGATGTCCCCGTGGGTGCTCCACTGTAGGTGCTGGGCTTGCCCCGGCGCCGCAGTACGGAGATTTTCGCAGCAGCAGTTGGCCGGACCGCACGTGCACGGAGGGCGTCTCGTGGCGTTCGCACTCTTTCACGCCACTCGGTCCAATTCTAGCCAGTTCCTCTTAACTGCCTCAGGCTGCAGACGGAGTGAACTGGTCTCTTCAGATCATCTTGTTTGTGAGAGTAATCAAAGTTATCTGTTTAATAGTTCTTGTTATATATAGTCTTCTTCCCATTATCGTTTACTTCGTTCTCCTGTTCATTAACAAAAAAAAATTATTACTTAGCTTCAAGTTCTATAGTTTTTCTGTTAACTCCCCAGCTGTATACAGTTCATGCCCTTTCCCTACTTAAAAAGAAAAAGAAACAAAACAAAACTTAAAACTATCAAAATGCCAGGATCACCAAGTTTCAAAAAACGTGAGTGAGGCCTGCCGTGAGGCTATGCCCGCCTCTGATGGCCATTCGGCCTGCATACGTTGCCTGGGTGAGGGCCACGTTCCACAAAAGTGCCTCACTATTCTAAGCTTACAGCTAGAGCTCAACGAGATAGGGAAATGAGGCTCCACATGATCCTCTTCGATAAAGCTCTTTAGCCTGAAGGATCTCCCCCATGACCGTCACAGCAGCCTCAGAAGCGAAGGGTCTCCTCTCCGACTGCCGCCCCTCCAAGAAAAAGCAAACCGTCCCCACCCGCTCTCTGCTAGCTACTTCGCACGGCAGATTGAGTGTAGGGATCAAGCCAGGCACATCTGGAGTATCTGCGACATGCACTACTGTAACGGCGCCGTCCAGAATTAGAAAACTGAGCGCTACGGTGCTGTCTGCATGTCATGCACCGACAACGGCCGTGGCACCATCAGCACCGACTGCACAGCCAGCACTGATGCGCACCGAGCCTTCCCTGGCCACCAACCCCAGTGCCGGAGCGACCTGAAAAACAGCTGGATCACGCAGCACCGACCCCAATGGCACCAACAAGCGCTCCGGTGGTGCCGGCACCGGTCACGGCACCGCAGTGGTTAGAACCTAGGAAAGCTAGCACCAAAACGTGCCAACACCAAAGCCTGACACCACACTTCCCATCTCCATCTTTTTCACCAGCGCCATCGTCTCCAACTCCACCTCAGTCACCCAGATGATCACCAGTCAGATGCTACTAGTCTCTGGAGTGCATGCCATCTCCTTTCCTTACCCCACTGAGGGAGCAACCTGGTCACTACATCATCTCCTTCCCCGCTGCCACGGAGATCTTACTCTCCATCACCATTGCCTCGCTCCCCAGGCTACTCTTACAGAGCAGGGTATAGCAGATCACACCATTATGATCGCTTCCCTTCCCGCTCTTCATATTACTACCATGACTGTTCTGATAGACGCACTCGCTACTGAGGATATTCACCATACCACCGTTCTTACCACTACACTTCCAGATCAGCCCCAAGGTCTGTTGCGGACTATTCATTCTCTAGATACTTGCTTGTACTTGATCCACCCCGCTCGGTTCAGGGACCAATGTCCCCAGCCCCTCCCCAATCCGAGACAGAGGAGGAACAGCCCATCGTAGCAAATGTACAACGGCCTGAGATATCACCTACAGACCAATCGTCATCCTCACCAGATGAGGTGGTCTTCCAGGGGATACTTCTCCCCCTGAGGATCTCAGGCAATTGCAAGATTTTTTTAAAGAGTGACAGTGTCCCAAGAGATTCAACTCAATGAGATAAAAGAGAAACAACATCGTCTTCTCAAGAATCTCCAAACACCTCATACTTCCAAACTGGCCACCCCCTGGATTAGACCATATTAGAGGTCGCCAATGAATTATGGCAAACTCCAGCATCTGCACTCCCAACCAATAAAAGAGCGGACAAGAAATATTTTGTGCCGCCTAAAGGATCAGAGTTTTTATTCACCCACTCACACCCTAATTCATTGGTCGTGGATGTGGAGCAACAAAGAGCAAGGGCGCCACAATACAGGAATCAAACAACGGACAAGGACTCAAAAAGACTTGATTTATTCGGGAGAAAAGTTTACACGTCATCAATGCTGCTTCTCCAAATAGCCAGTTATTTGGCACATTTATCGAATCACAACCTTTGATAATTATACTAAACTTACAACACTTATGGAGTCTTTACCCCAGTCCAAAAGGCCCATCTTAAAATCTGTCGTCCAAGAGGGTTATGCTTCCATCAGGGCCAGCTTACAAATACCAATGGACGTAGCAGACACTGCTGCTCAAGCCACAGCCACTGCTGTCATGATGAGAAGGGCTTCATATCTTCAGTCCGCCACAGTCGCCAAAGATCTGCAAGCAAAAGTAGAAGACTTCCCTTTTGAGAGAGAGAACCTGTTTGCAGAAAAGACTGACACGGTGCTGCATTCGAGTAAAGACTCCAGGTCAACTCTCCGTACGCTGGGGATGTACACCCTACCTTATAGGAAAAGGCACTACACTCCCTTCCACGGGCACTACGACTCCACCCACACCAGACACTAGTGGCAGCAACAGCACCGGTCCTTTGACCAGTCACGCCAATGTCACCGGCCTCCTAGACATCACAACCAAAATAATCGCCTTCAAAATCAACCCAACGCCAGGCAGTAGGTTTGACTGCTTGGTCGGGAGTAAGCAACCAGTCTCACTAACTCATCAACTACTTACTACCACCCATTTGTTTCATCATCGCTTGCGCCCGTTTTACAGCTGATGAGCAGATATCACCAGTGACAAATGGGTGCTGAAGATAATCCAATTCGGTTATGCCATACCCTTCCTATCCATTCCTCCTATAACCTCACCAAACCTGTCCCTCTTCAGGGACCCCTTTCACAAAGATTTACTCTGCACCGAGATCAACCATCTACTAGAGATCGGCGCGGTAGAAAGGGTACCAGACCACTTCAGAGGGAAAGGGTTTTATTCTCATTACTTCTGGTGCAGAAGAAAACTGGGGAGACCGATATTGGACCTCAGACAACTAAACAAATATATCAGAAAACAACATTTCAAGATGGTAACCTTTACATCAGTAATTCCATCCTTAGATCAGAATGACTGATTTGCTGCTCTCGACCTACAGGATGCATATTTTCACGTTACGATTCATCCTGCGCGCACAGATTTCACTTCACTGTTGGCGAAGACCATTTCCAATACCGTGTCCTACCATTCGGACTCTCTGCTGCCCCCAGGGTGTTTACGAAAACACACTCAGTAGTGGCCACTCACCTTCGGCGCAAGGGGGTTGTTATATTCCCTTATCTGGACAACTGCCTCATAAAGGGTCGATCTCAGTGGACGTATCCACAATGCTCGACATCAACAGACAAACTTTTCATTCACTAGGCCTACTCGTCAATGAGGACAAACTGATGTTACGGCCTACCCAAGAGTTGGAATTTATCAGGGTGCGACTCAAATCCATCACAGCAAGAGCATTCCTGCCCATCAACGGATTTCATTCAATCCAAGTATTGATAGATACCTTTCGCGCCAAATGCACGGTACAGGTGCTCACAGCTCTCAAGCTTATGGGTCATATGTCAGCTACAACATTTGTAGTCCCCCATGCCAGACTACGCTTCTGAACCCTACAACATTGGCTAGTCACAGTTCACACCTCCACAGCTCGAGACGTACACAGAGTAGAGGGGGTTCCAGCCAAGGTCCTCGCTTCCCTAGAATGGTGGACCATAGACAAACATCTGTTATCTGGGGTTCCCTTCCACCAACCACTTCCCCGATATCAGATTATGGATGCTTCCCTTATGGGGTGGGGTGCACACATGGGTGGAGTCTCCATACAAGGCCATTGGTTGCCCCACGAGACATTGCTTCACATAAACCTTCTAGAGCTCAGGGCAGTTGCCAATGCTTGCAAGCACTTCCACAACCAGATCTGCAACTGCACAGTAAAGATCCTTACAGACAGTGTAGCGATGATGTATTACATAAATCGTCAGGGAGGCGCACGCTCATGATCCCTATGTGCAGAGGCAGTCCGACTTTGGAACCGGTACATTGCCAACGGCACCACTCTTGTGGCATCATGCTTACCTGGCATCAACAATACAACAGCGGACTCTCTCAGCAGGAATTTCGTGCCAGATCACGAGTGGGAGCTTCACCACAAAGTCCTCCATTCTCTTTTCCACCGATGGAGGACACCACTCATTGATCTCTTTGCCAACTACAACAACAGGAAATGTCACTGTTATTGTTCCAGACTGGGGACTCGGTCGCCACTCTCTAGGAGACGCATTTATCATCAGCTGGAAGGATCCCCTGCTGTATACCTTCCTCTGACCCCTCCCCACCATACCACTCATCCTAAGGGTCCTTCAGAAGATCAAGCTGGACAAGGCCACAGTAATATTGCGGTAATATCGGTAGCTCTGGCAGGGGCAAGACAACACTGGTTCCCACTTCTCCTGCAACTGGCCCGGTATCCTCCATACCAGTTACCACGGCTCCCAGATCTAATTACTCAAGACCATTGTTGCCTTCTACACCCACAGCTTCACATGGTGCACCTGACAGCATGGTACCTAGCTGGCTAAATGCGTCCAAAACCTTATGTTCTGTTCACGTCAAAAATGTGTTGATTACACAGTAGAAGACAGACTACAAGGACTACCTATCTCGCAAAGTGGAGAAGATTCAACTCCCAACACCGCATCAACCCTCAGACTGCTCCTCTCCACACTATACTGGACTACATACTAGAGCTGAAACAAACAGGATTAGCCTTAGCATCTCGTGGCGATGGCAGCTTTTTGGCAACCAATTGAGGGATTTTCTATATTCGCTCATCCCCTCACAAAGAGGTTTCTCAGAGGACTATTTGAACCCCCACCCCTTCGGGTACTTCCCCCACTATGGAGTTTGGACTTAGTCCTACGAACTCTCACGGCCCCACCGTTTGAGCTGCTAGCCACAATACTTCTCCAGGTTTTAACAAGGGAAATTAGTATTTCTTCTCGTCATTGCTTCAGCCCGTAAAGCTAGCGAGATATCGGCGCTGATGGTGGTACCCCCATGCACCGTTTTCCAGAAGGACTGTGTCATCCTTAGACTCCACCCAGCCTTCATTCCCAAGGTCTGTTCCTTATTCCATGTTAATGAGCCTATTATATTGCCCTCCTACTACCCCAAGCCACACACTTCCCCCCCAGGAAGTGACTCTTCACACTCTAGATGTTCGCATTGCTCTAGCATTCTATATAGACTGCACTAAACCTTTTAGGAAGACCGACCGACTCCTCCTTTCCCTGGCAGAGTGGTCAAGGGGGGAGCCTCTTTCCTCCTGAAGAATAGCGAATATCATTGTCTCCTGCATAACTCAGTGCTATGCCATATGCAAAATACCACTTCCAGAACGCCCTAGAGCCTGCTCCACTAGGGCCATGTCAGCTTCTACTGCCTTTCTCAGAGGTGTTCCCCTTGCAGATATTTGTAGGGCAGCCACTTGGGCCTCCTATCATACCTTTGTTAGGCACTACGCCATCCGGTGTAGCTGGTTGCCCGATAATTCTGTAGCAGCTGCAGTTCTTTCATCTGCCAATAGATAAGGGGCTCCGAATCCCACCTTCCTACATACAGGGGGATGCTGCTTTGCAGACACCTACAGTGGAGCACCCACGGGGACATCGCTCGAAGAAGAAAGCGAAGTTACTCACTTTGGTGCAGTAACTGTCGTTCTTTGAGAGATGTGTCCCCCTATGAGTGCTCCACTACCCGCCCACCTCCCCGCTTTGGAGTCTGTGTCCTTCTATTTTCCAGATCCTGAGGCGGGTTTGAGAAACTGGCTAGAACCAAACCAAGCGATGTGAAAAAGTGCAAACGCCATGAGATGTCCTCCATGCATGCGCAGTCCGGCCATCTGCTGCAAAAATCTCCATACCGCAGCGCCGGGGCAAGTCGAGTGCCGACAGTGGAGCACCCACAGGGACACACATCTTGAAGAACGACAGTTACTGCACCAAGGTGAGTAACTTTGCTTTATTGGTCATTTTTTCTTTCAAAATTATCTTGAAAACTTAAGTACTTTTTTGTCAGCTTTTCACATGCACAAAAGTTTGTTTTGACATGAGTACAAAAATCTTGCACTGGCATGCCTTGCCTACCCCTTTACAACCCCACATCCACCGCAGATAAGTTGCTAAGGGACACTTGATTAAAATAACACAGTTGTTGCTTTTGATACAGGGGATGCTACTTTGCCAAGAATTGTCAGCCTCATTCCCCAGACTACATTTGCTAACGTCACTTATTTGTGAATGTCTCTCTTGCTCCTGGGCAGCATGGTTTGCTTCTGAGGAGGTAAGTGGCGTTATTATCCAGCAGTGTTGTTTCCTGCAAGAGCTAGGGATCAGTGACAGAGGCCCCTTCCAACTTCCGGGAATCACCAGCCATAATGCTTTGTTGTTTGTGTGGAACTTGGGGCTGCGGGGGAGAGTTTTTAATTCTTAGATGGCTCTTGAACTAGAGCTGTAAGGGTGGGTTCAAGCCCTGCACGTGTTCTGCGAAGTCCGAATTCATCTCTGTCAGGGTTTAAAGCTTCTTTGACTCTGTGCCACAATAATTGTTTCTTCCATTTAATACAAAAGGCAGCTGCCTCTTCTTCTTCTGAGCCCGGGTCTGGCTTTCGCAAACCCTGTGTGAAGGAAGCAAAATAATTGCACACGTTACTATACTTGGATAGCCAAGGGGATTTAAAATCACCGTGTTGCCCCTCTGCCACAGTCTCTATGACAAAGGATTAATGGACACAAATCAGATTTGAAATGGTAACACACAGAAACCTGTTGGGGAACATTTTAACTTGCCCAGACACTCACTAATGGATCTCAAGGTGACTGTAGAGCAATTTCAAAAACCAGCTGGAGAGAGAAGCTGCAGAACTTGCCCTTATTTGCATATTTGACACCTTTAATCAAGGTTTGAACAAAGACACGAACTGGATGGGCTGCTACTTTCAACACCCTAATGACATGGAAAGCTAAGCACTGGGCACTTACAGGCCTCTCTATTAGTCTCATTTAGCATGGACACTCTAATTGGCAAGATTGTATTTTCTTCTCTTTCCTGATCCCCTCTTTTTCTGCTATTTATTTATATCTCCTGATCCCTTGCTCCATTCATCTGAAGCAGTGGGCTGTGCCCACAAAAGCTCATGATACCATCTACATTTTTTGTTAGTCTCTAAGGTGCTGCAGGACCTTTATTTATTTTGCTTCTTCCTGCATTTGGAGAAACAGGACAATGTACTTCCTGGTCAATACACAATATTGCATCAAAGAACATATACCAGTCTCCATCACAGATTTCTGCTGTCAGCTGGAACATCACCAGGGCCAAAATTTTGATTAACCACTTAAGTTGAAAAGGTGTGTGATGGGAAAATGGAAGACAATTCAGGGAGGAGCTGCAAAAATGGATTTATAGTCTGGAAAAAAGCACCTTACACCAAGAGACTAAAGGAACACAATCTATTTAACAAAGAGAGAATTTATAAGTACCTAAATGGGGTTGATTTCTGACAGTAAAGGCCCCCTTAATCTTGTAGGACAAGGACTGGAAACTGAAATTAGCAAATACATACTGGAAACGATGCGTTTTTTAAGAGTGCTGATGATAACTGGTGTCATTGAAACATTTTCCCTGGGGATGTGGTGGATTTTCCATATCCTGGAGTCTGATATAAAGACTGGATCTCCCTAGAAGATGCACTGTTGCTAAACGAGAAGTTACAAATTTCTTGTGTCATACAGGAGCTTAGGTTAGCTATTCACAATGATCCCTTCTGACCTTAGTATTTACGGGTATGTCTACACTACAGCACTAATTCGAACTAACTTAATTCGAATTAGTTAATTTGAAATAAGCTAATTCAAACTAGTGCATCTAGACCTAAAAACTAATTGGAATTAGCGTTTTGCTAATTCGAAATAGCATGTCCACATTGAGTGGACCCTGAACCGAAGTTAAGGCTGGCCAGAACCAGTGCCGGCAGGGCATCAGGTTAGGACTTAGTGTGTGGAGCTGCTGCCTCAGGCTAGCTGAGGGCTGTGCTTAAAGGGACCTGACCCTCAGCCCGGACAGACAGTTCCCCGGGTTCCCCGCTTGCTTGTCTAACTCGATGAGGGACAGCAAAGCAGTCCTGTCTTGGAGTGCCCTGAGTGCCCTCACTCGGCACATCACAGCACTCGGCCATCAGCCCGGCTGCACTTGCCACAGGCTGCCATCCGGGGGAGGTCAGTCGGGGGGCTGTCAGAATCCAGGAGGCCCTGCAGGAGAGCTTCCACCCCGAGGAGCCCGCAGAGCCACCCAGTCCTCCCCATCGGGGGCTCGTGCCCCATCCCTCCCTCACCTCCTCCCACTTACCGCTCCCTAGCCCCCCTTCCAGATGTAAAAAATAAAGGACACATGTTCAAAAATAGAAACTCTCTTTATTTAACAAAATGGGGGGCGGGGATTAACCTCTGGGGAGACTGGGAAAAGGAGGTGGGAGAGGGAAAGAGAGAGGGTGGAAGAGGGGAGGAGGGAGCTGGAAGGGGGAAGCCAGGGGAAGAAGGAGGAGGGGAAGCATAAAACTATGGTACGCCATATCTTCAGTACTGTGTACAGATGTGGTCTCCTCACCTCAAAAAAGATATTTTGGCCTTGGAAAGGGTTCAGAAAAGGGCAACTAAAATGATTAGGGGTCTGGAACAGGTCCTATATGAAGAGAGGCTAAAGAGACTGGGACTTTTCAGCTTAGAAAAGAGGAGACTGAGGGGGGATATGATAGAGGTCTATAAAATCATGAGTGGTGTGGAGAGGGTAAATAAAGAAAAGTTCTTCATTAGTTCCCATAATATAAGGACTAGAGGACACCAAATGAAATTAATGGGTAGCAGGCTTAAAATTAATAAAAGAAAGTTCTTCACACCGTGCATCGTCAACCTGTGGAACTCCTTGCCACAGGAGGCTGTGAAGGGTAGAACTATAACAGAGTTTAAAGAAAAGTTAGATAAATTCATGGAGGTTGGGTCCATGGAGTGCTATTAGCCAGGGGGTAGGAATGGTGTCCCTGGCCTCTGTTTGTGGAAGGCTGGAGATGGATGGCAGGAGACAAATCGCTTGATCATTGTCTTCGGTCCATCCCCTCTGGGGCACCTGGTGTTGGCCGCTGTTGGCAGACAGGCTACTGGGCTAGATGGACCTTTGGTCTGACCCAGTACGGCCGTTCTTATGTTCTAAGCTCAGGGTCGGGGGAGGTCTCACTGGACCAACTTGATTTTCATGCAAACCTGCTCCTGGGTTTGCATGTGGCCTTTGGTAGCCAGGCTGGCAGCTATCCTGCCCTAGACGGCCACTTTCCTGTGCCTAGTGCGGAGATTGTGGACGTTGGAGGCCTCCCCCCAAACCTTGATGAGGTCCACGATCTCCGCACTAGACCAGGCGGGTGCCCGCCTCTTGTGGCCCCGGGCAGGCTCCTGTGAGCCGCCAGCCTGGTCCTGGGAAGAGTCAGAGGGCTGGGTGGCAGCGGGTGGCTGGCTCATGGTGTGCCAGGTGCAAGGTCTGCTGGCTGGGTGCTGGCAGGCTTGCAACTGGCACGAACACTGTAGCCAGACTGTGCCCCTTTAAGGACTCCGGGGCCGGGGGGAGGGAGGGACAGAAGAGTTTCCCTGGTTTGGCCCAGAGTGGCCACCAGGTCAACCATTGAAGGGCTAGCCTCCCACTAGTTCGAATTAAGTGGCTGAACAGCCCTTAATTCGAACTACTTAATTCGAACTAAGCGTTTCTCTTCGTAGAATGAGATTTACCTAGTTCGAATTAAGCGCTCCACTAGTTCGATTTAAATCTGAACTAGCGGTTTGTATGTGTAGCCCCTATTAAAGTTAATTTGAACTAATGGCTGTTAGTTCAAATTAATTTTGTAGTGTAGACATACCGTACGATCTGTAATTTTTGAAAAGTTGTATCAGCAGAGCCTGGTTGAATGAATGCCCGTTTTCTGAGCGCTCTCTTTTAAAGGTTGCACTATTAAATCATTTATGGTATTTAGTTATTTCTTGCTGTCCTCATTAGGAAACCTTTGGGAGTTTTAATGGAAACTTAGCTGAGCCAAGACCAACCCTAAGAGACACTTCACCTGTTTCTAAAGCCCCCACCTGAGACTCTTATCTCCATAGCAGGATGTTTCTTTTGGCCGCCTGCCTTTCTGTCCAAAACCAAAGCTGAAAGCACTGTGGTGAACTCATGAGGTTTTGCCTGTAGATGTGACCAGTACTCACTGGGCAGTCTTCAACTCAGAGGGCACATTGGAAATTGTGACAGTGAAGGTCTGTTATTTGGAGGACCATTCAATACAGTGAATACAGGGCAGGAGCAAAGGCTGCAGCTCCAGGAAGCAGCTGCCTCCATTAGGAAACTGAGCCACAAAAGTTGTGCAAGAGACTGAAATCGCTGGTTTGCAGAACACAACAAATCCAGGCTAAGGAACATTTACGGTAGAGAGAACCCCAGCCTGCCAGGGAATGTTAGTGCTAAAGTGATGCCTAGTCACCTTTGAGAGGCAAACACAGATTCCAGGTGGGATTTTCATAGGCTCTTCAGGAAGTGAGTTAAGTGCCCAACTCCCAGTGAGATTTGGGTGCCTAATGCCCTTAAAATTCTCAGAAGGTGACAGCCTGAACCCAGAAGTGCTGGGGTAGAAACATGTAGATATTTGAACTTGCCTTCTGAAAGAATCTTGAGCTATCCCAGTGCACACTTACTTTGACACACGCGGCCTCTGCTGCCTTCAGGGACTGTAGGACCACTTGAAACAGATTCCGTGCGTTGTTCACCAGTAGTTCAGCAGAGCACTTACTTCCTGACGTTGCTGCTTTTACCCTTCACATATTTAAAAATGGAAAGAGAAAGCATTACACAATGTGCTTAGCGACTAGATACTCCATTCTAGAGCCACGGCTAGCTGAGGACTTACTGAACCTAGGAAGATCATACAACAAACTGTTCCAGATGGAGGGAAAGTGCTCCACTACGTCTGACCCTTGCTCAGGGAACAGTTTTGACTGCAAGAGAGATTTTTCAGCTTTTAAAAAAATGTTGTAGGCAGAGCAAAAGAATAAAGAGAAGAGCCGTAGTAGCCAGAATGGAGAAGTACCAAACCTAGTGTTGAAATCACGCCTAAGTGCCCAATGTATCTGGTCTAGCACTGGTCCTTCCAGACGAATATTGCTGCTCTTGGGACTTAGCCGGGTGCTCAGAGTATGGAGATGGGAGAGACGTAAGCACTGATTATGGCAAGAAGAAAGTGGGGAGTCCCCCCTGAGCACAGTTTGATGATCCCAGAAAGCTATCCAGAGATACTCAGTCCCCCAGCATGGCACTGATTGGTCAGGAGGCCAAAGGACATAGGCGTGCCACTCAGACTGGGTTTAGGGACGTCAATGGAAAATTCACTGCAAAGAGCCAGAGAACCTCCCGGCAAACGCAGCATGGCTGGAACCCAGAAAGACTAATGCCTGTTAGTACCGGTAACATTAGCTCCAGAGAAAGCTCTTCAAACATGAGCTCAACGCTTATTCTAGGCTCAGCACTGGCTGCTGCCAGGGGATTGGGCTCTCAGACAGAGCTTACCAGTGCGCTATTTTAGAAGGGGAATAAGGGAGCGGAAATTTCCATTCTACACAGCAGTGAGTAACATTGCTTGGGGGGTTAAAATGTGCGGTACATGAGATGCTTCTCATTGTTAGCTGTAGAAGTCATTTCTGAAGACACACCCGCTCCGGCCTCATGCACATGCGCTGGTTTTAAAGGAGCACTATTGCAGTCAGGGAACCCACCATGCCACGTGCTGTAAGGTGGTAGTCTGTGAGGAATCCATGTCAATAGAATTGCGTAACTATTTTTTAAAAATATCCGTAGTTTAGAAACAAAGGATACAGAGAATAGTGATAGAGATGCAGCCGTGTTAGTCTGGTGTAGCTGAAACAAAAGACAGAACTATGTAGCACTTTAAAGACTAACAAGATGGTTTATTAGGTGATGAGCTTTCGTGCGCCAGACCCACTTCCTCAGATCAATATGTAGAAGAAAATCGGCACAACCATATATACCAAAGTGATACAATCAAAAAAAATAAACACATGTGAAATTGACAAATCAAATTTTAGAACAGAGTGGGGGTGAGGGGGAAAGGTAAGTTTCTGTGAGGTAATGACATAGGGGTGATAATAGGGGAAGTTTCTGTGAGGCCCCACAGTACGCTAATATCTTTATGGTTGACTTAAAACAACATTTCCTCAGATCCCGTCCCCTTTTACCCCTTCTCTACTTACGCTACATCGATGACATCTTTATGATCTGGACCCATGGCCAAGAAACACTGGATACATTCCACAGAGACTTTAACAACCTACACCCCACCATCAATCTCAGCCTGGACCATTCTACACGAGAGATCCAGTTCCTGGACACCACAGTACAAATCACCAATGGCAAATTAGACACCACTCTCTACAGAAAACCCACTGACTCCTACAGTTACCTATATGCCTCCAGCTCCCATCCAGGACATACCATACGATCCATCGTCTATAGCCAAGCCCTTCAATACAATCGTATCTGCTCTAATCCCACTGACAGAGACCAGAAACTTCAGGATCTCTACCAAGCATTTATAAACCTCAATTACCCACCCGGAGAAATAAAAAAACAAATTGAAAGAGCCAGACGAATACCCAGAAACCATCTACTTCAAGACAGACCCAAGAAAGCCAACAATAGAACACCACTTGTCATCGCCTATAGCCCCCAACTTAAACCCGTCCAACGCATTATCAATAAACTACAACCTATACTGGAACAGGATATTACACTCAGAGAAGCTCTGGGAGACAGACCCATAGTGTCCTATAGACAACCACCTAACCTCAGGATGATTCTTACCAACAGCCACAGGACATATCACACTAATACCAACCCTGGAACTTTCCCTTGCAACAAACCCCGGTGCCAGCTTTGTCCACGTATTTACTCTGCTGACACCATTATTGGACCTAACCATGCCAGTTACAAGATCAAGAACACATATTCCTGTTCATCCAGAAATATAATTTATGCTATCATGTGCCTAAAGTGTCCATCTGCTATGTACATTGGACAAACGTCTCAGACACTTCACCAAAGAATCAATGCACACAAAACAGACATAAGACTCTCTCACAGAGAGAAAGCTGTTGCCTGCCATTTTAGCCAGATTGATCATTCCCTTAACGACCTTAAAACATGCATATTGCTTCAAAGAGACTTTAACTCCAGACTTCAACTAGAAGCTTCAGAATGGTCATTCATGCTTAAATTTGACACTTTATGTATGGGTTTAAACAAAGACTTTAATTATCTCACCCATTACAAAGATAGCTTCCCCAATTATCACCCCAAATGTCATTACCTCACAGAAACTTCCCCTATTATCACTCCTATGTCATTACCTCACAGAAACTTACCTTTCCCCCTCACCCCCACTCTGTTCTAAAATTTGATTTGTCAATTTCACATGCGTTCATTTTTTTGATTGTATCACTTTGGTATATCTGGTTGTGCCGATTTTCTTCCACATATTGATCTGAGGAAGTGGGTCTGGCCCATGAAAGCTCACCACCTAATAAACCATCTTGTTAGTCTTTAAAGGATACATAAGATAGCTATAGGACTTTGGTTAAAATGCTTTCACCCTGCTGACTCAGCAACAGCCGCCAGTAGCAGAGATCACACTAACCTAGGACATGGGAACAAAAACCAAGGGATATATTGTTTTTTAAGCTTGTCAGAGGGTAAAAGAAAGAGGAAAACTCTTCACAGCAGAGAAATCTTCAGCCATGTGACGCAACTACTGACAAGAAAGATCGTCAGCAGCGTCCTTTGCAATCCCTTCTTAAGATGGAGTGAATACACACATAGCTTTGAGAGAATAGCCTTGGAACCTGCGTCTTACCTGGAAATAATGCTGAGCTGGTTGCTGATGGTTTGGATTTGCTCGGTGACACACAGCAGTTCAGTTGCACATCTTTTGTCTAGGCAGCTCTTTGCAACCATGTGGCCAAACCTGACAAACACTTGCCCCTTGGAGGCCATTTGTCTTGCACAGGCAACGAGCTGGTCTTTGGTCTAAAATTAAATCGAAAGAAGTTGGGAAGGAGGTCGGGGCATTTGCTCTGAAAAGGATGTAAAATCTCCTTGCAGGCAGAATCTGGTTAGCAATACTGTCGCCTCATTGACTCTAGAGCATGTTCACACAACAGAGCCAACCTCACAGCCTGCATGGGGACACTCCTGGCCCAGCTGTGTTAATTTGTTGATGTCACATGCATGTATCAGCTCCCACCAGACCACGGCTGGACTCTCATAACAAACACTCACAAACTTCCCGGTGCTCCCTGTGCCCGGCATGGGATGAGGATATTGAAGGACAAACATAATAAAGACACCAAGTGTGGGTGGTGCAGAGGCTGATGGGAAAACAGGGCAGTTTTAAAGCATTTTCAACGTTGGAATTGCAGCTGCTGCAGCAGCAGGTCATGGCTCATTCCGCCACTTCTAGCCTGCTCTGTGGAAGCCACCCGGGGAGCTGTTCGATACGCCAAGCTCTGTCAAAGAACGGGAGTTGCAATAGACTCAACCCCTTGCTGCAGCAGCCAGCAGGCCTGTGGGTCATAGTTCCGAGAATCAATAAATAGGTTGAAATAGCAGGGGAAGGGGCAGAGTAACCTCTCTGCCTGCCTCATCTCCACCCTGGGGGAAAGGCTTTTCAGAGCATATCAGGCACACTCCCAGTGACGCTATTACACCAGCTTTAAATGAAACGGGCATTGATTGATTCTTCCTCAGGAGCGCGAGAGCGGACTCTTGGGCACAATCACGCCCCCTTGTGGCCTGTTGAGTCACTGTGCCGCTCTGAGGTTTATGATCGACACAAGCGGGTGCTCAGTGGATTGAGCTGGCTCTAGTTACCCAGCGAAACATTTCCTCCCATCCTATAACAGCACTGGAAATACCGTTATCGGTCCCTTCCTCTTTAGAAACTGCGCCATGTGAGACATCCCTGTGGCCATTTCCTGGGTGGCTTGGGACATTGTATTACTGTCGTCATGGCGAGCGGGTTGGGAGTCCCTTGGAGGGTCACGCAGGAGCTGTGAAGACAATGAAACAGATTCACCTCCAACAAGCACCCTTCTCTTGTGCCATATCTGCATGACTACCGCCCGTGGCAGAGTGGCTCATGGAGAGGGCTCAGCCGTCCCTTGTCAGCAGAAACACTTTTCAATATAGGGAATGGGTGTTTTGAATTTTCACCCCACATGCTCATGGTCTTGTTCCACAGGCTTCTTCCCTGAGCCATTTCCACTCATCAAAACAAACGGAATCATGGCCTAGATCCATCCCACCCAATACGCCAAGCCTCAGTCCTTGCCACTGGCCTGAGCCTGCCTACCCCAGGGGTACCATTACACCCATCGGCCCTTTTAAACTGGGGTGGGGAACCTCAGGCCCACGACTGGATGTGGCCCCCAGCTTGCCTGGATCTGGCCCACCCAGCATTGGGGAACCCGTGCTGGCACTTCAACCCCTCCTGCTGTCCCACTGCAGGGCTGGAGTGCACAAAATTTACAGGCTCTGGTGTGTGCGGGGAACATGGGAAGTGTCTTTCTCCTCAGTTGGAGCCACAGTGAGGGTTTTGGGGTTTGTTTTGCATTTCGCTTGTGTGCTGCCCCCGACTGATTTTTCTGTGGGTGAGTGGCCCCGACCCAAAAAAGGTTCCCCACCCGTTTTAAACAGTCCCCTGACCTGCACCCCAGCTGGCACCTAGTTGTAAGCTAAAACCATTCTAGGTTGTGCTTTTTGAAACATGTGAGTGCCTGCTGCAGTGGAAAGCACTCACGGTCAGAGGCCAGATACGGCCGTGGAACCTGCCACATGCAGCCTGACTATACATCATATTGGCTGCACCTAGTGTGGCTCAGCACCCAGGGGGAAGGAACCCTTCTACACAAGGGGGCAGATGGAGTCGTGGGAATCCCACAGCTGTGCCAAGCCAGCAGACCCTCCTTTTGTATCCGCAAGGGCTGAAGTGTGGAAGATTTATGCCCAGGACTTGATGTGCAAATTTGCATGTTTTGCAGAAATGGCAGCAGGCACCCTGCTGACCTGAGCAAGGTTGTAGCTTGGAATGAGCTCCAGGCTGCAGGATTCTCTGGTGTGCTTGTCAGTGAAATTCAGTCAACTCTCAGAGGGGTAGCCGTGTTAGTCTGAATCTGCAAAAGCGGCGAGGAGTCCTGTGGCACCTTATAGACTAACTGAAGTGTAGGAGCATAAGCTTTCGTGGGCAAAGACCCACTTCATCAGATGCATGCAGTGGGTCTTTGCCCATGAAAGCTTATGCTCCTACACTTCAGTTAGTCTATAAGGTGCCACAGGACTCCTCGTCGCTCAATCAACTCTGGCTCAAACCTTGCCCAGCACCCAGCAGCCCTTTGTGAAAGCTAAAGGAGGTCCCGCTCAGTTCTGTACGGCCTTCCTTATGCTCCACTTTCAAACTTCAGCTGTAACTGGGCACCAGAGATGATTTGTTCCAGCACTCTGACGTTCCCCAGCCAAAGTCAGTGGAAGGCTATCCAGTGACCTGAAAGAGCACAGCCTCATCCCATAGTGCAGTGCTGATTATCTCCCTAGGGCTGCTCACATACACTGTGAATCACATGCAGAACTCCCTTGAGCCCCTTCGAAATCCCCTGCCCCCCCCCCCATGGTACAAGGAGGAAAACACAAGGGCAGCTTCTTCTCTGGTAAATTCCAGCCCTCTCTCTTCCCCACTTCCCACAAAGAGAAAAGTCTGATCTGTACCACTGAGGTAGCCTCCCAAATTCATCCTGCAAATCCGTATGTTGTCACTCCATGTTGTGTGCTCTGTCTCCAGTCACTAAGCATCTGCTGTGCAATCCAAAATATCTGGCTCTATCAACCGGAGATCATGTTAGACACTAATGACAGGTCAACACTACCACTTAAGTTGACCTAACTTACATTGCTCAGGCTATGTAAAAAACTCCCTGAGCAATGCAAATTACAGCAACTTAAGTAGAGCCCACACCAGTGTATGTCAGTGGGAGAACATCTTCACCAGACACACCACAGTGGCAGAGCTGCACCAGTGTAGCACTTCTAGTGTAGACTTATCCTCAGTGCACTGGCCTTGGCACTTTGCAGTGAATGCTGAATTATGTGTTTTGCTAATTGCGGTGATCTCCGTTTCTCAAAAAAGATCTGCAAAATGTTTACATCATGACTAGCCTCTTGGAGCTAGCTGGCTATACTGATCTTTGACTAAGTGCCGATACCTTTTGCATTTGGTTTATTTTAAAGGTACTCGCCCACCAAAAGTGACCAATACAAAATTTGGTTTGCCATCAACACCAGCTTTCAACACAGTTTTAGGTCTGAGTGAAGTGAGGCATACGGCAATCAGCTGGCATTGTGGAGTTCTCCACCTCGGTAATATTGAGCCCTGGTACAGAGTACACTCATTGCCTGTAATTCCACTGCTTGTGGGATATGGAAGCAACACAGTGAGCAGGGGAAAGAAGATCAATCGGTGCAACCACAAATCGTAAGCCCTTCCACAATTGGATTTAAAACCACTTGCAGCAATCTGAAATAATCAAGACGTGGGCTTGTTGGAGAAACAGTGAAATGCACTTGGCACAGTTTAGAGATTATGCTCTAATTCATAAGAATATAGGAACGGCCATACTGGGTCAGACCAGAGGTCCATCTAGCCCAGCATCCTGTCTACGGACAGTGGCCAGCACCAGATGCCCCACAGGGAGGAAACACAACAGGTAATCCTCATGTGATCCCTCCCCTGTCACCCATTTCCAGACAAACGTAGGCTAAGGACACCATTCCTACCTGTCCTGGCTACTAAGTATTGATAGACCTAACCTCTATGAATCTATTTTTTTAAACCCTGTTAAAGTCCTAGTCTTCACCACATCCTCTGGCAAGGAGTTCCATAGGTTGACTCTGCGCTGAGTAAAGAAAAACTTCCTTTTATTTGTTTTAAACCTGCTGCCTATTAATTTCATTTGGTGACCCCTTGTTCTTATATTGTGGGAATAAATAAATAACTTTTCCTTATTCACTTTTTCCACACCAGTCATGGTTTTATAGACCTCTATCATATCCCCCCTTAGTCTCCTCTTTTCTAAGCTAAATCCTCACTGTCTTTTTAATTTCTCTTCATATGGGTCCTGTTCCAAACCCCTCACAATTTATGTTGCCCTTTTCTGAACCTTTTCCAAGGCCAAAATATCTTTTTTGAGATGAAGCGACCACATCTGTACACAGTATTCAAGATATGGGCGTCCCATGGTTTTATATAGAGGCAGTAAGATACTCTGTCTTATTCTCTATCCCTTTTTAATGACGCCTAACATTCTATTTGCTTTTTTGACTGCTGCTGCACACTGAGTGGATGTTTTCAGAGAACTATCCACAGTGACTCCAAGATCTTTATCTTGAGTAGCTGTAGCCAAATTAGTCCCCGTCATATTGTATTAATTCAATAACTGACTTCAGTAAATAGACTAAGATCTACTGTACCATGATTTCAGATGCATCCCTGGCAGCTGAGCCTGCCAATTCCCTCGCGGTAGGCTGGGGGTCTGCCAAATTGGCTTCACCTGTGCGATTCCGGTGTTTGGTTCTGGGTACTTTGGTGGGGGGCAGCTCTGCTGAGCCGTGACATTGGTTTGCAGCGGCATGTGACTTGCTGTTTTGTAAACACTGCTTAACGAGCTCCGGGACAGCTTTATCAATGCCTTGCACTGACTGGAGCTGTGTCACCACATAGTGAGCCTCAGCAGACCACTCCCATATGATGCAGTCTCGCTTGGCCAGCTCCTTGTCCTGCTGGCTTCCAAGCCACTCCCCATCTCTCCCTAGAGCCGCAGCCGTCAGGAGGAGAAGGTGGTCGGTCAGGGCGAGCAGGCGTTCCCGCATTTTTAAATGAGCTGTGTTCACCAAAGCGTCTTCGATGACAGTTTTGACCAGCTGGACGTTTGCTATTATCTGATCTGCCTGTTTAACCATCTCACCGTCATCACCCTGGGTAAGCACAGGAGGCCGGGCCAATCTGAGGATGTTTTGGATGACCCTCACGTACTCCTGATTGGCGCTGATGAGGAGGCGCCGGAGTGATTTTGCTCTCATTGCAAGCTCTCGCTGGAGCAGCTCAGCACGGATGGACAAGTGTGTACGAGGCACCGGGGAGACGGACAGAATATCCACCACATGTAACAGAGCTTCCGTTAGCACTTTTACCTCCTCCCGGAGCCCTAGGATGTCATGCTGCATGCTGTGTTCAGCACAGGCGAGAGAGGACAGCCGGGCTGCCTCTTGAATTCTTAAAGAGTTCTCGGATACAGCTGCCAGGACTTCCCGCAAGCGCAGCCTGTGCTTCACTGCATTCTTTAATTGACTTAAGGACAAAACATCTCTGCCGATGAGCTGATCCACAGAGCTCAGGAGCACCTGTATGCTGACAGACCAGAGAAGACAGACCCCCTCGAGGCTACACTGGGGGGGGTGGACGTGATCCGAAGACAGCGCCTTTTCAGATAAATCCTTTGCCTTGGTCTGAGCACTTGTGAATTTTGCTTGAACCCGTGCAAACCTTTCCTGAATCTTAGGAACTATCATAAGCTCCTCTTCACAGTCTGTACATGCAACATCACCCGCTAGCTGTACAACTGTTGCTAATGTCTTCATTATCTCATCCAAAGTTTGTTTGCTCTTCAGACGGTCAGATGCATCTATAGTGCAAAATAACTGCTGGACTAGACTGTGCCAAGAGCCTGCCACGGCCACCAGGCACTGGTTAGTTTCATAAATCCTCTCTGATAACATAACAGCTGTTGGAAAAAGTCTGTCTGCTCTGAAAACTGGGTTTGGGCCTATCTCCCTAGCTAAGCTAATAACACGTGGTGTTAATAGAACTATCTTTCTGTATTGGGTCAGCTTTTCCAGCAGTGGCGATTTGACAATTGATAAGGCTTCCTGGGCAGCGTCCACACAACAGTTGGAAAGTTCAAGTAAAGCAAAGCAAGCAGTGTTTACTGCTGTAATGTCACGTTTCTCTATTGCAGTGATGAGTTCATTGATCACAGGGTGTAAATCCACTCTTCCCAGGTATAAGTTACCTGCTCTTGGAAGCGTCTCAAGAGGAGAGGCGGCTGATGAAAGCCCTTTCCTTAAAAATTCTTCTGCTAATTTGGTATTGTCATTAGTGCTTCGTTTTATGACGACATCTGGTGCACTGAGCTCTACGTGGTCCTGGGCTGAAAGGCAACCCATCTCTTTCGGAATGCCAAGCCTCCGAATTTGTTCCCGAAGTGGACTAAGAATATCTGGATGGTTAGCCCCATCCAACCCCTCTCTAATGTTTTGAGTGGAGTCCATCAGATGCTTTACTTTTTTTGAAAATGCGTTTCTGGTTTGTAGACAAGATATGCCTTCTAAACCGTGGCTTGTAGCCGTTCTCACTTCCAGAATGGAGATTTCCAGCTGCTTAACTAAAACTAACAAACCATTCTTGAAAATGGGATCTCTGACTTGATCCACATACCTGTTAGTAACTTGGACCACTCGAGCAGCTCGACTGGTCATATGAGTGGCATGCCATGAGAACCCTCCAGGGTTCTGACTCTCTAATTCTTGTTCACAACACTCTCTGTCATCAGCCATTTCCTGGATAGACAGATCAAGGAATTTGGGCAAGTTGATTGTCTCATCAATACATGCCAACAAGCTTTCTGTTGTCCACGCCCATCTTTGAGAGAAGGTTTGTGCTTGTTGCAAGATGCTCATCTTATTAGGGTCTTTGGTCATTTCCACGAGGAGCAGAGGCACTGTGGCAAGGAGTCCATTTAAACAATCTAAATAATTTTCAGTTTCCTTAATGATACTGGTGTTGGTGCACCTGGCCAGAACAAAATTTGCCACTTTGAGCATCTGATGAGCATGACTGAAGAAGGCAGTAATAAAAGGCTGCAGTTTTCTTAGAAATCCATCTTCTCCTGAGGGAGAATACTGCACAGTGGGAGGTTCCAGTGCAGCCTCCATTAACTTTTGCAGGGGCTCGTTAATGTCTGTGAAAGTGTCCAGAACCTGAGACACAACAGCAGTGAGCACGGCTTGATCAAGAGTCTCCACCTCAGCTCTCATACTCTGACATTTCTCTTCTAGGATGCACTCTTGCTGGCTTTGAGCTGGTAATACCACCGTTATGCTTCCGTGGTTGGAAATACTTTTCCTGAGCATCAGGAGACGATGGCAGTGCTTTATCAGCTGCCGCTTATTGCTTGGCCTTGATGAGTTAGCTAAAAGCATGCAGTGGAAGACCACAGCTTCCACAAGGAAGTTGAATTCACCTTCAACAAGGTGAGCAGGGTTTGGGTTGGACAGGAGGCCCAGGAGCTGGCTTAGGCGCTGGGAAAAAAGCCCATTTCTCTCCAGTAGTTCTTGACTTCTGGTGGTGTTCCTCAGCAAGGAGATCAGTTCCTTTACGGTGCTATCCATCAAGTTGAAAACATAGGTTTTGGAATCATTCACGTGTTGATCCTGGGGGTGTTTCAAGTGACTGGACTTTGCAGTATGCAACATCGGGACACACTTCCTAAGGATCTGCAGCGTCTGGGCCAAACGCTTCCGAGGAGAAGACTCTTTGAGCACTTGGAGGCGTTGCTCTGTCAGATTGCTCAGCAAGAGCAAGGACTCTGAAAAGCCACGGAAAGCAGCCAGCAGGCCTGGCATGTCTCCTGCAAACTCAAGTGCGGTCAGGCAGTCCCGAAGCCAATGAGCAGCCTGGATAATTCTCCTCACTGAGGCATCATCTTCAAGCAGGAGGATCTAGTTGATAAACCAGAACAAACAGGTCACAGTAAAGGAACCATTGAACATTTCCCTGAGACCCATGTTACTCTTTTTGCAAGGAATGTACCTGTCCTTTTCAGCTTGTTGACTTTGTTTTTAAAATGGCTGTGTGGATTGATAACAGTGGGTGAGTTCTAGCTGAGTTTGAGAATAAAAGTGCTGCTGGTGAGGGATACAGTATTGATAGTGCTGAAAGCCCATGGTACAGAACTCTTGTGCCTTTACAAAGTCTTTGTTCCCCTATGAAGTACACCAGAGAACATCTGAGCAGTGATAAGCACAGTTTCTCCATGCTCCTGGGAGCGAGGGAAGTGTTACTAACCACACTTTACGGATGAGGAAATTGGGGTACAGCGTGTTTAAGTGACTTGTCTATGGTCACGCCAGAGATCTCCCAGAGCCACAACCCCCAAACTCCGTCTCTTCCTTGGCTTTTATATCTCTTTCTAAGAGAGACGGAGCAAAGCTCTTATATTTCAATAGGTTTTGTGGGAAAAAAGTTTCAAAGCAAAGAGATGATTGAAAACTTATGACTTTTAGGAGGGTGACTCTAGACACCCAAGCAACTGGACACCATATTTTGCTCATAGTTCTAGCTGTGGGGGCAAGGAAGTACAGTGTAACTGAGCAGCTAGAGCATTGGAATAAGATCTATCCCTGACCTAGACCTTGGAAGCTTGAGCAAAACACTTCACCTCATTGCCTCAGCCATAGATGGGAGATATGGACACGGCCCCTCCTTGTAGCGTGCACTGAGATTTGCTGGTGAAAAAGGCCATGTAAGAACCGCAACATCCTCCACACACATCCCACCCCGGGAAATGCAGGCTAGGCCGCTAACCCTGGACAGAGCCCCTTGCCTGAGAAGGCGGAGCTGCTGGAAGGGGAGCAGTGTCTTAATAGCACAGAATGACACACCTGCATCGCACTCACCTTTACAGTGTCTACTAAGACTCTCTTTGCTGAATCAATCAGCTCCTCCTGATGGTTCTGAGCGTCTGGCTGAATGCGGAGTTTCTGGGCCACCAATAAGATGCTCTTTCCAGCCACGAGGAGAGTTTCTGAGGCTGGCAGCATCTCCCCAGCCAGCAGCTCATCGTTGGACTCCTCAGCCAGCCTGACGAAAGAACACTGACCTCAGGTAGGCAAGGTCACACGAATGCCATTAAGGAAAGGTATGGATGTGAGCCAGCACTGGCATGAGACTGGGATGCTGGCTCCAAGGAGAGCCACGCAACCTGAACAGGCAAGGATACAACTAGCTGCTCCTATGTGAACTGAACTCCCTGGAGAATAAGCAGGTGTAGGTCAGGGGAGGAGGGGGAAGGGGGTTGCACTTTCCCTTAATTAAATGCTCTGGTTATTAAACAGCAGCCACACGCAAGACAGCCTCATTAGTCTGGTTGGGGGTAGAATGGAGCCGCTGTCCAATCCCAGTAAGAGGAGAAGCCCCCACACACGTGCCTGTTCCCCATCCCATACTAATTCTTTTACCATGATCTCTACTGGGTGGTCAAACAACCATGAAGGTATCTCTACAGTTAGTAAAGCAGGGGCCAGGAATTACAGCAGGAGTTTAAAATCAGACGTTTTCCAGAAAAGCAATAGACTAAGCCACAATAGGGTTACAGACAAAAATTAAAAACAATACAGACTATACCTAGAGGATGAGCCACTTTAAATCAAAACTCAGGGAACCAGCATGCCTGGAACAAACGGATACAAGTAGAGAAATGTATCCTGTAGGTGATCTTGCTACTCCACCCCCTGTGATACAGGTACGTGCATGAAGGGAAATTGGTTTTGCCCTCTTTGGAACTCAGTATTACCTTCTTGCAACATAAGCAAGTTCTTCAGTAGCTTTGGCTAATTCTTCAGCAGGTTTTTCTAAATCGGCCAGGCGTTCGCTGTTCACCCCTTCCCACTCCACTGCTATCATTAAATGACAAAGTTGAGCTGCCATGGGTGAGATGACTCGCTCAATGGTTTTGTTGGAGGTGATCGTGCTGATGTCATACAGATAAAATGGTTCCATTGCTGCTTGGCTACAAACGGAAGATACACAATTATTCATCCCCACAACACCATGATATTAACGAACGCCACCGTGCACTGACTTTGCACCGTCAGTCCAAAGAACCTTGGGACTATTCATGAATGTAGCCTACAGCACCTTTGCATTATTCCCAATTTTGCTGCAACCTGTTTCTTTAATCAGAAATGGGGTGTGCAAGAGGCACAGAGGCCAGAGAGTCCATTTAGCCATGGACTGCCTTGGTGGGGGCTAGGATGCAGTGAGCCTCACTCTGGTATGAAAGAGGGAAGACCAGAGGCTAGTCACAGGAGTTTGAGGAGAAACCCAGGAAAGGGGCAGTAAGGGCTAGGGGGGAGGAAAGACCAGAGGTGCTGGAGGAGGATCGCTGGTTTGGAAGCTAATGTAGAGGGCAGTTCTAGGTTCCCCTACGTGCCACTGCAGTTGTGGCCCACTGTGGTGGCCTATCTTGGAATTGCTGGGAGGTGCTTTGGAAGGAGACTGATACCACCCCAGGGTGGGGGGAACTTGATTGTGACCTAATGGAAAGGTTACGCCATGAAGAGGAAAGTGCAGTTGTTCCAGGAGTACAAGAGCAATTGATGGGATGACAGATTGATCAGCCACACCCAGGGGCGTCAGACCATGTGGAGAGGCAATTCCCAGATGGGCCACTAGGTGGTGCCAGAGGGACAAGAGCTCGCCCCCTGTTGCAGATTGAGTCTTGGGTATGTGGCATAATGAAGTATTTGGTGGGTCTGATGCACACCACTGACATAAATACCCATTTACACCGAGAGTGAATTTGGCCCAGCATGTTAACATCACTCCTCGTTAGTCAAAAGAACTCAGATGAAACAGGAACCAACTTAATCCACCATTCAAAATTCAAATGTAAGCCTAGCCAACCCTTGGAGGGTTGTACTGTTTCCCCTTGCTTAGCTTCCATTTTCCTGTGCTTCTGCATTTCCTACTGCCAGCCCAGTCTAGAGATGGAAAAGGTCAGATGCTTCCACATCCTCTGATCCTGCAGTCTTACCAGCTTAACCTGACACAGGTGCTCTAAAAAATCTTGTGTGAAACCCTAGCTATGCTCGGGGGGGGGGGGGGTTCCAGCTTATTTCTGCAGTCTCCGGCTTCCTCTCCTCCTAATTTCATCACAACCCATCCAAACCAAGCTTCTGCATGGAGTCAAGTGCTCCAGTGACTGGCCAGAGTTAGAATTTGCACTGAGAACTTTGCAATTAGCTAAGATAATTGGGGAAAATATTCATCAGCTACCTGCCTTGTGGTTCCAGACCACCTCACACTGACCCCCAAAAAACTATATTCATGAATTTTGCATATACTGGTTGCATATAGACAGGCATTTGCACAGGTGAATTGGATAGTTAGGTGTTCATTTACCTAATCTGTGTGTACAAAGATTAGTTTTGAATGTGGTTCTAAGTGATCATTTAAAAAAGCTCACTCTTGGAGTCTGTTTCAATAGAAATAAAATAATTGTCTATTTAAATAGAGGTTATTTGACCTTCCCCTTTCCCCAAAAATCTGCAAAAACACCACGTGCTTTAAATAACTGAATAGCAAACTGAAATTCACAGATAGATTAGAAATATAATTCTTAAAATAAACATGTTATGTGGTACAGATTGAACCTCTCTAGTCTGACACACTCTGGTCTGGCAACATCTGTGGTCCGGCAGGATTTGAGTGAGCCAGATGTCCACTTTTCATGGGTGTGGCCAAGTTTCTCGCAATCCCATAAAGTTTGTTTTCAGACACCAGTCCTGACTCTTGGTGTTCTGTGCTGTTATATAACTCTAATTTACCCCTCAGTGTCTTCTCAGCGCCCAATGAGCAGTTGAAGTGTTGGTGATGTTGCTAACCAAAATTGACCTCTCATGGTTTGGTAAATTCTCTGGTTCAGCACCAGACAGGTCCTGAGACAGGTGCCAGACAAGAGATTCAGCCTATATGGAGAAAGTGCTTGTTGTACTGTGCACCACAGATCATCAACAACAGTGTCTGCACTGAGCCAGATACATTAAACCACATTGTGTGGCAATGAAGCTACCGTGGTAATGGCACTGTTTTTTGATAGTGCTCTCAATAATATGCCATATGCTATACAGTTAAAATGTTTTTAATGCAGCTTAATGCAATTTGCTTATCTCAGGTGATCTTACCATGTGAACACCTTTCCATTGTGAATTATAAAACCAAGAAAGCTATGACAAGGGCAAGAACCACATCAAACACAATGCCCACCTGAATGCTCTCTCTCAAAAATTAAAGGTGATGAGACACCTGGGAGACCTTGCTGTTACCATCCAGCCCCACAATTCACTTCTGCACATATGATTGACAGAAAATCTTAAATGTCACTTTACCTTGGGTGAAATGTGCTTCCACGGGTTCTCCAATTGCAGTTTAATTAAGGTAGCAAGCAAAAATTCAATGCACGGTGTATACTTGTTTACAAGTAATGTGAAGCTACCACCGTGGTGTGGTCTCATAGCAACAGGCAGTCAGCTGAGGGAGATGCTGACATCAGAGGCAGTAGTGGGAACTAGCCCACCTACCTATTTTAAGACTGAGCAAGTAGAAGCTCCACAGCCCCCAGCAATGATCACAGATCGATAGTGGGAAAATAGCGACTTGTTCCTATTCAATTCCCCTCTTCTGTGTGCGAGAACCCTGCTTCTAAATGCACAGGGGACAATGTCCTAATTGATAAATGGAACCCAATTCCTATTGTGGCTGGTGTAACTACTCACTGCACTGCTCTGAGACCAGTGGTGCAGGGAGCTCTCATGAGCCCCCACCTGGGGGATTTATGCCAGTCCATGTCAAGGGAGAGGACCAGGAGCCCTGTGGAGTGATGGCTGCCTGTCTGCAGAGGTGTTCCTTGGCCAGTTATATGGAAAGGTCCTGAGCTGTGCACAGCCCCACCTTGCAACAACCAGCGGAGGCTGAACTCAGATGAGACCAAGGTTTATTCTTTTCTTTTCCCCTTCTTTTCAGTTGACCCTTGACTACAGGCAGGTGAGAGGCCCACTTCCCTTGGCACTCCCCTGGTAAGTACTCAGCGCATTCACTGAGCAATGCAACATACTGGTTTGACTGTGGCTTTGTACACCTATGTAGTAAGGAAACATTCAAATCTTTCAGCTGCTCAGTATATTTTGAAACCTGCTAACAAATTTTCAGGCTGTTCCTGAGAGAAATCTGTTTAGCTGGTGGTGAGGGTGTGTGCTAACATTAACTGTTTAGTTCAGGATACAGGCACTGGACTGGCTAGGGGTATGTTAATTGTTGGGAATCTGTCTGGGGAAAAGGGGGCGGAGAGCACTATCCCTGAGGGTATGTCTACACTACAGCGTTAATTCAAGTTAACTTAATTCAAAATAGTTAATTCAAATTAAGCTAATTCAAAATAATGCATCTATACACAAAAACTTTCGAAATAGCATTTTGCTGTTTTGAAATAGCGCATCCACACTGAATGGACCCTGAACTGAAGTTAAGGCTGTGCAGAACAAGTGCCGGCAGGGCATCAAGTTAGGACTTAGTGTGTGGGGCTGTTGCCTGAGGCTAACTGAACTCCGTGCTTAAAGGGACCCTACCCCAATCCGGACAGACAGTTCTCAGGGTTCCCCGCTTGCTTGTCTACCTTGTTGAGGGACAACAAAGCAGTCCTGTCTTGGAGTGCCCGCACTTGGGACACCACAGCACTCTGCCACATGGAACCAGAGCTGCCCCTGGACACGCTGGTGTGTTTTGTGGGGTCATTGCCATCAGCCCGGCTGCACTTGCTGCAGGCTGCCATCTGGGAGGTCTATCAGGGGGCTGTCAGGATCCAGGAGGCCCTGCGGGACAGCATCCATGCCAGGAGCCCTCAGAGCCACCCTTGTCCTCCCCACCGGGGGCTTGTGCCCCATTCCTCCCTCACATCCTTCCACTTACCCCTCCCTAGCCCCCCTTCCTGATGTCAAACAAAAAACATGTAAACTTCTGATAATCTGGCACCTTTAGGACCCAGGGGGTGCCGGATTATCAAATATGCCGAACTATTGGAGGGGGCGGGGCTATGAGGAGTCTGGGGTGGAGTGGGGGGAATGTGCCCCTGGGTGCTGTGGGAACCAACCGGGCAGCACCCTAGCTGTTCTGCCCCAGGCATCCCCAAGTCAGATGCTGCTGAAACTGATTAGCAGCTGACTCCGGGAAGCACAGGGGCTTCCCGGAGTCAGCTGCTGGTCAGTTTCAGCAGCGGCTGAACTGGGGAAGCCAGGGGCAGAGCAGCTCCAATTGTCCAGCACTTCCGGGTTCCAGATGGTGCCGGACCATCAGGAGTGCCGGACCATTGGATGCTGGACCACTGAAGTTTTACTGTATGTTCAAAATTAGAAACTGGGTTTATTGAACAAAACTGGGGGTATGAACCTCTGGTGAGTCTGGGAAAAGGTAGGAGAGGAGAAGAGGGTGGGAGCGGGCGGGAGGGGGGCGGGGAACCTAGGAGGAGGGAGCTGGAAGGGAGAAGCAAGGGGAAGAAGGGGGAGGGGAAGCTCAGGGCTCTGGGTTGGGGGTGTCGCCGGACCAATTTGATTTCATGCAAACCTGCTCCTGGGTTCGCATGTGGCCTTTGGTAGCCAGGCTGGCAGCTATCCTGCCATAGACGGTTGTATTCCTCCATCTAGCGTGGAGATCATGGATGTTGGTGCCATCCTCCCCCCCCCCCCCACCTTAATAAGGTCCATTATCTCCACCCTGGACCAGGAAGGCACCTGCCTTCTCCAACCCGTCAGGCTCCTGGGAGCTAGCAGACTGCTCCTGAGGAGCAGTGGAGTGCTGGCTGCCAGTGGCTTGCTGGCTCATGTTTTGGGGCCACTGGATCAGGAGGCCCAGTGGCCACTGCTGGCTCTGGGCTGACAGGCTTCGAGCTGGCACAGGCACTGTGGCCAGAGTCTACCCCTTTAATGGCTCCCCCTTTTTCCCCCCCTCCGGGGTTGGGGGAGAGGAGAGTAAGTTTTACTGGCTGTGCCCAGAGTGGCCACCAGGGCTCCCTGGGAAGGGCTGGAGGCCCCCTATTTTGAATTAAGTGTGTACACAGCACTTAATTCGAAATAGCTATTTTGAATTTGGCATTACTCCTCGCAGAATGAGGTTTACCAAATTCGAATTAAGTGCTCCGCTATTTTGAATTAATTTTGAAATAGCTGTTTGCACGAATAGACACTATTAAAGTTAATTTGAAGTAACGGCTGTTATTTCAAATTAACTTTGCAGTGTAGACATACCCTGAGAGATTTGATTTGGGAAGAGGAGAAACTGGGGAAGAGGTACTGAGACAAGAGGACATGATGATTTGGATGCTCCTTCACTGTCGTCTCCAAGTGAATCCTACCAGGTGTATTCTGGGTACCTGCAGTATCCCATGCTCTTCTTTCCCTCTTCCTCTGAAACAGCATTGCTGGTAGAGTCCAGCAAGAGTGTGGAAAACTCACCTATCAGGTATTTGCCCAGACCTTCCCGCTTCTCCCAGTACCTGTTGCTAATAGGAATATCAGCTGAGCCATTAGTCCTTAAGCCGAGCCTGTCGCAGTGCACTCCTAGACCCGCCCCGCAGCGGGGTTTTGTTTGCAGGTGGCGGAGCGGGAGCGCCTGATGCAGCGAGGCAAGAGCTTAGCGGGCAGCTCCGTGCACATCCCTCGCGGCGCCGGTCTCTGCCGCACCAGCTGCCAGCCCTGCCTGCGGGGCAGGAGAGCAGACGCGGAACGCCCAGTGGGCGGGGTCCCAGCGCCCCGCCCCCCGCCGCTGCGGTCCCGATGGAGGCGCGTGCCCGAGGAATGCTCCGCGCAGGCGCAGAAACGGAGCAACGGCCCTAGGGCGCGAGCGGCCCCGGGGAGGGAGGGAGGGGGGGGTTAACCCGTCAGGGCCCAGCCCCCCCCGCATCGCGGGTCAGTCACGGCTCGGGGCGCGGCCTTAGGCGAGGTGCCGGGGGGGGGCGGGCAAGCCCGGCACAGCCCCCCCCGGCCAGACAGAGCCCGGGACGCCTCGGCCTGTAGCTAGAAGCGGGAGCTCCCGCTCCCCCCGGGGCGCGCGCCGCGCGTCCTCACTTCCGGCCGAGCGGCAGGCGGCCTTCCGGATCCGGGTGGCGCGGCTCGCGGCAGAGGGCTGGTCGGGTGGCGCCCCCCCCCCGCCGCGCGCGCTCCTAGCCGGCGCGCTGGCCCCGCCCCCTTCCCTGAGGGAGCGAGCGGGCCCCGCGGCATGAGGCGGCGCCGGGAGCGGGGGCAGCGCAGGGCCCGGGCGGGCCGCTTGTCCGCGCGCTGAGCCGCTGCCGCGCGCCGGCCCATGGCGCCATGTTCACCTTCGTGGTGCGCGACGAGAACAGCAGCGTCTACGCCGAGGTGTCCCGCCTGCTGCTCGCCACCGGCCACTGGCGCCGCCTGCGGCGCGACCACCCCCGCTTCAACCTCATGCTGGGCGAGAGGAACCGCCTGCCCTTCGGGAGGCTGGGTAAGGCGGCGCGGCCAGGCAGCCTGCGGGGCGACATGCAGGGCCAGGCAGCGTGCAATGCAACATGCAGGGCCAGGCGGCGTGCGGGGCGACATGCAGGGCCAGGCAGCGTGCAGTGCAACATGCAGGGCCAGGCAGCGTGCAGTGCAACATGCAGGGCCAGGCAGCGTGCAGTGCAACATGCAGGGCCAGGCGGCGTGCAATGCAACATGCAGGGCCAGGCAGCGTGCAATGCAAC
The DNA here is from genome assembly GCF_052426305.1 of Pelodiscus sinensis. Taxonomy (NCBI): domain Eukaryota; kingdom Metazoa; phylum Chordata; order Testudines; family Trionychidae; genus Pelodiscus; species Pelodiscus sinensis. The sequence goes on along the minus strand of NC_143054.1, from coordinate 200,307,741 downwards.
ATGCAGGGCCAGGCAGCGTGCAATGCAACATGCAGGGCCAGGCAGCGTGCAATGCAACATGCAGGGCCAGGCAGCGTGCAGTGCAACATGCAGGGCCAGGCGGCGTGCAGTGCAACATGCAGGGCCAGGCAGCGTGCAATGCAACATGCAGGGCCAGGCGGCGTGCAATGCAACATGCAGGGCCAGGCGGCGTGCAATGCAACATGCAGGGCCAGGCGGCGCGCAATGCGACATGCAGGGCCAGGCGGCGCGCAATGCGACATGCAGGGCCAGGCGGCGTGCAATGCGACATGCAGGGCCAGGCGGCGCGCAATGCGACATGCAGGGCCAGGCGGCGCGCAATGCGACATGCAGGGCCAGGCGGCGTGCAATGCGACATGCAGGGCCAGGCGGCGCGCAATGCGACATGCAGGGCCAGGCGGCGCGCAATGCGACATGCAGGGCCAGGCGGCGCGCAATGCGACATGCAGGGCCAGGCGGCGCGCAATGCGACATGCAGGGCCAGGCGGCGTGCAATGCGACATGCAGGGCCAGGCGGCGTGCAATGCGACATGCAGGGCCAGGCGGCGTGCGGGGCGACATGCAGGGCCAGGCGGCGTGCAATGCAACATGCAGGGCCAGGCAGCGTGCAATGCAACATGCAGGGCCAGGCAGCGTGCAATGCAACATGCAGGGCCAGGCGGCGTGCGGGGCGACATGCAGGGCCAGGCAGCGTGCAGTGCAACATGCAGGGCCAGGCAGCGTGCAGTGCAACATGCAGGGCCAGGCAGCGTGCAGTGCAACATGCAGGGCCAGGCAGCGTGCAATGCAACATGCAGGGCCAGGCGGCGTGCAATGCAACATGCAGGGCCAGGCGGCGTGCAATGCAACATGCAGGGCCAGGCGGCGTGCAATGCAACATGCAGGGCCAGGCGGCGTGCAGTGCAACATGCAGGGCCAGGCGGCGTGCAGTGCAACATGCAGGGCCAGGCGGCGCGCAATGCAACATGCAGGGCCAGGCGGCGCGCAATGCAACATGCAGGGCCAGGCGGCGCGCAATGCAACATGCAGGGCCAGGCGGCGCGCAATGCAACATGCAGGGCCAGGCGGCGTGCAATGCGACATGCAGGGCCAGGCGGCGCGCAATGCGACATGCAGGGCCAGGCGGCGTGCAATGCGACATGCAGGGCCAGGCGGCGCGCAATGCGACATGCAGGGCCAGGCGGCGTGCAATGCGACATGCAGGGCCAGGCGGCGCGCAATGCGACATGCAGGGCCAGGCGGCGCGCAATGCGACATGCAGGGCCAGGCGGCGTGCAATGCGACATGCAGGGCCAGGCGGCGCGCAATGCGACATGCAGGGCCAGGCGGCGTGCAATGCGACATGCAGGGCCAGGCGGCGCGCAATGCGACATGCAGGGCCAGGCGGCGTGCAATGCGACATGCAGGGCCAGGCGGCGTGCAATGCGACATGCAGGGCCAGGCAGCCTGCGGGGCGACATGCAGGGCCAGGCAGCCTGCGGGGCGACATGCAGGGCCAGGCAGCCTGCGGGGCGACATGCAGGGCCAGGCAGCCTGCGGGGCGACATGCAGGGCCAGGCAGCCTGCGGGGCGACATGCAGGGCCAGGCAGCCTGCAATGCGACATGCAGGGCCAGGCAGCGTGCAATGCGACATGCAGGGCCAGGCAGCCTGCAATGCGACATGCAGGGCCAGGCAGCGTGCAATGCGACATGCAGGGCCAGGCAGCGTGCAATGCGACATGCAGGGCCAGGCAGCGTGCAATGCGACATGCAGGGCCAGGCAGCCTGCAATGCGACATGCAGGGCCAGGCAGCCTGCGGGGCGACATGCAGGGCCAGGCAGCCTGCGGGGCGACATGCAGGGCCAGGCAGCGTGCAATGCGACATGCAGGGCCAGGCAGCGTGCAATGCGACATGCAGGGCCAGGCCGGGACACAACACGGCCAGGCAGCGTGCAATGCAACATGCAGGGCCAGGCAGCATGCAATGCAACATGCAGGGCCAGGCAGCGTGCAATGCAACATGCAGGGCCAGGCAGCGTGCAATGCAACATGCAGCACGAGGCCGGGACACAACAGGGCCAGGCAGCGTGCAATGCAACATGCAGCGCGAGGCCGGGGCACAACAGGCCAGGCAGCGTGCAATGCAACATGCAGGGCGAGGCCGGGGCACAACACGGCCAAGCAGCATGCAATGCAACATGCAGCGCGAGGCCGGGACACAACACGGCCAGGCAGCGTGCAGTGCAACACGCAGCGCTTGCAGGGCGAGGACGGGGCACAACACGGCCAGGCAACGTGCAATGCAACATGCAGGGTGAGGACGGGACACAACAGGGCCAGGCAGCGTGCAATGCAACATGCAGGGCCAGGCAGCGTGCAATGCAACATGCAGCACGAGGCCGGGACACAACAGGGCCAGGCAGCGTGCAATGCAACATGCAGGGCGAGGCCGGGGCACAACAGGGCCAGGCGGCGTGCAATGCGACATGCAGGGCGAGGCCGGGGCACAACACGGCCAGGCAGCGTGCAATGCAACATGCAGGGCGAGGCCGGGGCACAACACGGCCAAGCAGCATGCAATGCAACATGCAGCGCGAGGCCGGGACACAACACGGCCAGGCAGCGTGCAGTGCAACACGCAGCGCTTGCAGGGCGAGGACGGGGCACAACACGGCCAGGCAACGTGCAATGCGACATGCAGCGCTTGCAGGGCAAGGCCGGGGCACAACACGGCCAGGCAACGTGCAATGCAACATGCAGGGCGAGGACGGGACACAACAGGGCCAGGCAGCGTGCAATGCAACATGCAGGGCGAGGCCGGGGCACAACACGGCCAGGCAGCGTGCAATGCAACATGCAGGGCGAGGCCGGGGCACAACACGGCCAGGCAGCGTGCAATGCAACATGCAGGGCGAGGCCGGGGCACAACACGGCCAGGCAGCGTGCAATGCAACATGCAGGGCGAGGCCGGGGCACAACACGGCCAGGCAGCGTGCAATGCAACATGCAGGGCGAGGCCGGGGCACAACACGGCCAGGCAGCGTGCAATGCAACATGCAGGGCGAGGCCGGGGCACAACAGGACTAGGCAGCGTGCAATGCGACATGCAGGGCGAGGCCGGGACACAACAGGGCCAGGCAGCGTGCAATGCGACATGCAGCGCGAGGCCGGGGCACAACACGGCCAGGCAGCGTGCAATGCAACATGCAGGGCGAGGCCGGGACACAGCACGGCCAGGCAGCGTGCAATGCAACATGCAGGGCGAGGCCGGGACACAACAGGGCCAGGCAGCGTGCAATGCAACATGCAGGGCGAGGCCGGGACACAACACGGCCAGGCAGCATGCAATGCAACATGCAGGGCAAGGCCGGGACACAACAGGGCCAGGCAGCCTGCAGTGCAACATGCAGAGCAAGGCCGGGACACAACAGGACCAGGCAGCGTGCAATGCGACATGCAGGGCGAGGCCGGGGCACAACAGGACCAGGCAGCATCAATGCGACATGCACGCCGAGGCCGGGGCACAACTGGGCCAGGCAGCGTGCAATGCGACATGCAGGGCGAGGCCGGGGCACAACACGGCCAGGCAGCGTGCAGTGCAACACGCAGCGCTTGCAGGGCGAGGACGGGACACAACAGGGCCAGGCAACGTGCAATGCGACATGCAGGGCGAGGCCGGGGCACAACACGGCCAGGCAGCGTGCAATGCAACATGCAGGGCGAGGCCGGGACACAACAGGGCCAGGCAGCGTGCAATGCGACATGCAGGGCGAGGCCGGGACACAATACAGCCAGGCAGCGTGCAATGCGACATGCAGGGCGAGGCCGGGGCACAACACGGCCAGGCAGCGTGCAATGCGACATGCAGGGCGAGGCCGGGACACAACAGGGCCAGGCAGCGTGCAATGCGACATGCAGGGCGAGGCCGGGACACAACATGGCAAGGCAGCGTGCAATGTGACATGCAGGGCGAGGCCGGGACACAACATGGCAAGGCAGCATGCAATGTGACATGCAGGGCGAGGCCGGGGCACAACACGGCCAGGCAGCGTGCAATGCGACATGCAGCGCTTGCAGGGCGATGACGGGCCACAACACGGCCAGGCAACGTGCAATGCGACATGCAGCGCTTGCAGTGCAAGACCGGGCCACAACACGGCCAGGCAGCGTGCAGTGCAACACGCAGTGCTTGCAGGGTAAGGCCGGGGCACAACACGGCCAGGCAGCGTGCAATGCAACGCACAGCGCTTGTGGGTGTGGATGGGCCAGACCCGGTGCATTTTATCTTAATCCATAGGATGAAGTGACTGTCTTCCACGACAGGATGTTTTCTGGTGTCTGTGGAGATGTAAATTTAGATGCTTTTGTGCACACTGGGAAATGTGACTAGTGTGTGCTGCATTGTGTAGATTTGGGTGTTGTCTGCTGCAACAAGGGGTGGCGGAGGCTTGGCAGCGGCAGTAGCAAAGGATTTGCCTTCGGGAAGTATAACAGCATATCTGGAATGTAGTAGAGTGGTGCTTATTTTTATTAAGCAGTGGCTTAAACTTAGCCTTTGTTAAAATACGGCATTTTTATTTAAAGATTAACATATCCAATTGTAGAAATTAGTCATTTGGGGCTGTGTTAACATTTCCAGTCACATCTGTATTGCATTAAGCATTTTTATGGTTCTGTTCCATTTTAATGTGGAGTCTTACAAGAATTTTAGAACTGCTCTCTACTTATAGCACAGTATCTTCTAATATTAGAAAACAGGAACAAAGGGATGCTTAGGATCCAAAACTTCACCAACATCATACTATATTATGAGCTGTCTGCAATTTTCAGCTGGAGAGAATGTTAATGAAATCAAATTACTATTGAAAATTTTGAGATAGCATATTGAAACGTTGCCTAGTTTGGTATGGAAAGCAAGGCCAGCTGGCTCCTCAGAATGCACCCTCCCTTTCTTGAGTGATTTCCCCAAGCCGCAGAAGTGCTGAGGGGTGGAGATGCCCACTCTGCTTTTCCTTTCTCTAGGAAGCTCTCTGACCCTTAAAGAAATAATTAATACATTTCTTTATCGTGTAGTGTTTTTCATCTTTTTGGACTTCCACTGTTGGAATCATTTGTTGAAAAAAGTTCCTTGCCCTTTTTTGAAATCTTGAGAGTGAGTTTGGGATCAGTATTGATTAAAATTTAACATATAACTCTGCTTGTATGACAAATGCATGCCTGTGGTTTATCATTCATCTCTCCATATGGTCACAACTTTTCTCATAGGAGAAAATGAGTTCTGCTTTGTTGAGAGAAAAGTAATTTAGTAATTCAGTTGTGTAAAATGTGATTTGCAATGTATTTTCTTGCTGCAGATTTTTTTTTTATGTATCTTAATGCAAAAAGATGAGTCATTTGTAAATGGGGACAGAGAAATTATCTCTAGCTGGTGTTAAGATGTGATTTGTTCAGTTTTTAGATCCTCTTATAAAACAGCTTTGCCCGGATTTTTTATGAAAGCGTGTCCCTTTTGTCGTTGTTGTTTGAGTTAATGTATCATTTTGAATTTGGCCCAATGAACAGAGAAATGACTCATAAAAGTTCTGAATAGAATTTGGCATGGTGGCCTGTTTCTCTTCAGGAGATGGTGGGTACTGGATTAAGCAGTCATGATGTATTCAGATGCAAGTATCTTGCTCTCAGAAGGTGTGGTTCATTCAGGGCTGTCCTTTGTGTTGTCTAACAGCACTGGAAGAATGCTGCTTTGCTACCGAAAACCCTGCCTGGGGTCACATAGAACTAAGGTTTTCTCTTCTGCTAGAAAGCAGGGATTGACACAGTGAATGGGCTGTGTAAGCACTGGGAGGTGGGAAGGAATCAGAGTTCTCACTTTGGTGTGAACCAAAGGAATAGAAGGCCTTAAAACACTCTTCTTATTCAGAACTGGCCGTGAAGAGTCTAGTGTGGAACTCAGCCGTACTGCAGTGAAAAACTTTCAGTGCTACTACTTGAGCAAAAGCCATATCTGTGCTTGCTTTGTGCAGTGCCCAGGCGCACGCCATCCATTACTCAGAGGGGTCGCTGTGTTAGTCTGTAACTTTAGAAATAAGTGGCCCTGTGGCACCTTAGACACTAACCAAAATATATAGAATCATGAACTTTCATGGGTAAAACCCACTTCCTCAGATGAATCCATTACTGAGAGAGGCAGGAAAATAAACATCATGGAAACTGGCTTGGGGACGTAGCTCTGTGACAGGCTTCCCTTAGCCCTCTAAGTCCATGTGGTTTGGCTCTGCAAGTCTAGCAATGGACATGCTAGAGGAGAGAAGTGGTGTGTCCTGTGGAAAGACTGATCCCACTCCCTGAACCTCACATCCCATTAGGCGGTTTTGTTTTTTTATTTATTGAAAGCAGATTGTTTGATTTTATTTAATCCCTCCTTAGCAGTGACGCAAACAGAAGTAAGCTGAACTGTCACTCTTTAAGCTGGTCCAGCACATCTACTGTAGGTGCAAATAGGTAAGCTTTGAGGCCATCTTACAAAATTGTCATAAGAAATTTACCAACCTGGGCACAAAACGTAGGTACCCGCTCTTTACCCTGACAGCTTGTGGCAAGGTCACAGCTAGTTATAGTTACTGGCCTAGTGTAGTCTTAACTCCCCTTGAGCAGGGTGGCAATTAAACTTTTGCTGATCTGATCTGCAAGGTTATTGGTAACCCAAATTTAAAAAAATATTTTACTGAACTAGAAACTATAGCGGTGTCTCATTTTTTAAAAATGGTGACTAATTTATGGTGTTTGATAGTGGGAATTGTACACCTGGTAGGACATACTACCATGATTCACTAATATGTAGCCACCAACACAAGTCCCCAAAATGAAAATTTTAGATAAAAATTTGAAGAAAATGTTGAAATTGCCAGAATTGTTTGTCAACTTTGCATAGCAGTAGAATTATGAGCTAGGAACATGCAACAAAACTGAGGCAGTGTGTTAGGCTACTAACAAACTGGTAGATAATTTATTTTAACTAGTTTCTTACTAGCTGTGTTTTTCCTCTGAAAGTTCAGTTGTTAAAGCAGTGCTCATAATAAGTCATTTTTGCCAGCCATGTTTCTATAGGAGATATTTGTTTTCCAGTCATATAACCGGGCCTCTCCTTGTGCCACCACTCCCATCTCGCCCCTCCCGAAAACTTACGTGGAAGCACACTCTACAGGCCTCTCACAGATTTTCCATAGACGGGGTTCACTGTCAACACAAACACCCTGTTAGATCCCAGGGGGCCTGTTAAAAGTAACAGGAACATCATCATGCAAATCCTTTGCATCTGCACCACCCAAGGCATCCCTTCCCTTCTCTTACAGCCTTGTATTTCTGCCAGGGATTTGTGCTACTGCTCCTAGAACCTTTTTCCCCTCCAGAAGAGGGGCATTTCTTAGCACAGAGGGGTGTTTTACTGAAAAGTCATCATTACCTACATGGAGAGAAGATGGCTGATAGTAGATGGCTCTTCAATACAGCAGGCAAAGGCTGAAGCACACCTTAGTAAGTGGCAGTAATTAACCATGACACAATTTATCAAGGCAGCTGGTAGATTCTCAGTTATCTGGAGTCTTGAAATTAAGATTGGCCTGTCTACAAATGTGCTGTGGCTCAACTGCAAGTCATTGGGCTGGATGCAGGAATCAGTGGGTGGAATTCTAGTCTTGGTTAAGCAGGCAGCCAGACTAAATAATCTCAGAGGTCCTTTCTGGCCTTAAAACTTTCAGGGGAGAGAAATGAAGGCAAACCTAGGCTGCATTTGCTGTTGTGCAGGATCCCAGAGGGGAACAGAGTTTGAAGAATGATGAGAACAGATGCAGAGTCATTGCTGATCCTATGGGAGGCTGTGTTCAGACTCAGGGTTTTTTTCGAAAAAAGTAGCCTTTTTTCTAAAAAACTTCACCTGCGTCTAGACTGCAGCCGTGTTCTTTCAAGATTAAATCGAAAGAACGCAGCTTTTCTTTCGACGGCGGTAAACCTCATTTCACGAGGAAGAATGCCTTTTTTCGAAAGTGCTCTTACGAAAAAAGGCGTTCTTGAATGCCAACAGGGCTTTTTAGAAAGAGAGCATCCAGACTCACTCGCTGCTTTCTTTTGAAAAAGCGGCTTGCTTTTTCGAAAGCACTGCTTGCAGTCTAGACGCTCTTTTTCAAAAGAGGCTTTCGAAAGAGGCTTGCAGTCTAGACATAGCCGGAGTGCCTTCTTCCAGGGAGTGCAGTGTGTGGAAGTTGAGAGATCTGCATGTGTCTGGGGAGAAGAATCTGCCCCCTTGCAATGAAATATGTTTCATGGCTGCTGTCAGGATTGTTCTGAACAGCTCTCTCCTTTTTTCAGTAAATTGGGACAGTTGTCTAATCCCATAAAAAATATGTGGGACTGTATTCCTGAAATAGCGCCTGCATTTGCTTCCTAACATTAGGAATGGTTCCCCTTGGCTTGACATTCCCTCCAGCATCTTGCTGTGCATCTTTTTTGCCTATAGCTGTTCTTTTAATGAAAAATCTTAAAGTGCCTATGTATAAATATAAAGGCAGAAAAGGACAGTAGAGCAACCTCTTCTAGCAGTAACACAATAAAATGTGCTTAATGGATTCCTCTTTATTTTAAAGACAATTCAGTACAGGTTGAACCCCTCTAGTCTAGAAGCTTCAGGGGGTAGCTGATTTAGTCTGTACAGGATAAACTTAAAAAACAACAAATGGTCTGGTAGCACTTTATAGACTAACAAAACATATAGCTTTTGTGGGCACAGCCCACTTCTTCAGATGACCGGAGTTTTGAGTTTAGGATGTGCAGACCCAAAATAAATAGGGGAGAAGGGGGAAGGAAAAAAAAGGAAGGGGGCAGGAAACACGGAGCAGAGAGTATGAAAATATCAAAGGGAAAAACAGGAAGGCAGAACTAGCAGTCAGTAAGCACCTGAAGATTGGATAGTTAAAATGAAGCAGATAAGGATCAAAGGCGATAGATAGGAAGGGTACTAAGGCAAGAATCTACACACAGGTTCTCCCTAGAATAGTGATAGAAATGTAGCCGTGTTAGTCTGGGGTAGTTGAAGCAAAATGCAGGACAATGTAGCACTTTAAAGACTAACAAGATGGTTTATTAGATGATGAGCTTTCGTGGGCCAGACCCACATCCTCAGATCAAATAGTGGAAGAAAGTAGTCACAACCATATATACCAAAGGATACAATTAAAAAAATGAACAAATATGAAAAGGACAAATCACATTGCAGAACAGAAGGGGGATGCGGGGGGGGGGGGGTAGGAAGGGGGAGGAAGGAAGGTAAGTGTCTGTGAATTGCTGATATTAAAGGTAGGGAGAGTGGGATGTTTGTGAGTTAATGGTATTACAGGTGATAATTGGGGAAACTGTCTTGGTAATGGGTGAGAAAGTTCAAAGACTTGTTAAGTCCTTGTTGGCAAGTGTCGAATTTTAACATGAATGACAGTTCAGAGGATTCCCTTTCAAGTGCAGATGTAAAAGGTCTTTGTAGCAGAATGCAGGTGGCTAAGTCATTTAGAGAGTGTCCTTTCTGGTTAAAGTGGCAAGAAACTGTTTTCTCTTTGTGATCTTGTCTGATATCTGTTTTGTGGGCATTAATCCTTTGGCGAAGTGTCTGAGATGTTTGTCCAATGTACATAGCAGACGGACACTTTCGGCACATGATAGCATAGATTATATTTCTGGATGCGCAGGAATATGTGTTCTTGATCTTATAACTCACTTGGTTAGGTCCAATAATGGTATCAGCAGAATGAATATGTGGACAAAGCTGGCAACGGGGTTTGTTGCAAGGGAAGGTACCAGGGTTGGTATTAGTGTGGTATGTACTGTGGTGGTTGGTAAGGACACTCTCTAAATGACTTAGCCACCTGCATTCTGCTACAAAGACCTTTTACATCTGCACTTGAAAGGGAATCCTCTGAACTGTCATTCATGTTAAAATTCGACACTTGCCAACAAGGACTTAACAAGTCTTTGAACTTTCTCACCCATTACCAAGACAGTTTCCCCAATTATCACCTGTAATACCATTAACTCACAAACATCCCACTCTCCCTACCTTTAATATCAGCAATTCACAGACACTTACCTTCCTTCCTCCCCCTTCCTACCCCCCCCCCCCCCCCCGCATCCCCCTTCTGTTCTGCAATGTGATTTGTCCTTTTCATATTTGTTCATTTTTTTAATTGTATCCTTTGGTATATATGGTTGTGACTACTTTCTTCCACTATTTGATCTGAGGAAGTGGGTCTGGCCCACGAAAGCTCATCATCTAATAAACCATCTTGTTAGTCTTTAAAGTGCTACATTGTCCTGCATTTAGGTTCTTCCTAGTCTCACCTAGCCCATCCATCTGGTTTAGCTGCCATTTCTGTTCAGAAGCTTCAGAGGTTTAGCTGAGTTAGTCTGTAACTGGAAAAACTAAAACCAGTAGCCTAGCAGCACCTTAAAGACTAACAATATCATTTACATGTTTTATGAGCTTGCATAGGCACAACCAAATGGCAGACTTTTTTTCTAGCTGGTGAACCTCAGGGAACTAAGGATATTTGAGGTGCTCTGAGCAAATGACACATGGCCACTATCTGTTGTAGGGGCAAGGTTGGGATATTTTGGAAGGAGGTTTGGTTCATTCCAGATATCTAGGAAATATACTTATTTGTGGAATACCAAGTAGGCACAAGTGACGACTAGCACCAGACTAAGGAAGCATATAAGGCGCATATAACTGACTACTGGAAATAGTTAAACCTAACTTAGAATTGTCTTCGCTAAGCTACACTTTATGGTGTAACCTGGTCCCAATGGCAGCATCACATGTTTATCTGGAATACTGTATAACAGAAAGGTATACTTTTTTCTCTTTTTCCTAGGGTTCCTCAACAATCAATGTCCCCCCCCCCCCTTTTTTTTTAACTGAAGAGTTTTTCTTAACTCTGTATTTCCTCTTATAGGTCATGAACCTGGACTTGTGCAGCTGGTAAATTACTACAGGGGAGCGGACAAGCTTTGTCGCAAAGCTTCCTTAGTAAAGTAAGTATTCCACTGAAACCTTTTAGTGTATTCTAATACAACTAAATATTAAATAAGTTCTGTATGATGATTGAGTAAAAGCACCAAATTTTTCGTTAAAAAGCCTACTGTTCAGAGGTTATTCAGCAATCTTCAGAAGCTGCATCTGGTGTTTTTTTTTCCCCCATGTAGTCATTTGTGGGCACAAACAGCATTTCAGTTTGCAGATACTGGACTTGATTTTCATGAGCAAGCAGGTCTTTTTTATGTAGATTTGATGTAAACAATGCCCAATACCAGAGAATAGACTAGTCCTTGAGATTCACAAAATTATTTCTATATGGCTTGTGTTTTGTGATCAGTGTCTCTTTTCTAAAGTGTAAGCTGGCTTCCCTCTTAATCCAAGGGGGAGCCAGTGCTTTTGGTTGCTTAAAAATCCCCAGTGACTGATCAAAAACATTTTGGCAAAGGATTTCAAAACAATTTACCATAGTCCAAAAACAAACACAAAACATATAGAAAATGCCATAAAGCAAATCGCTTGGTTCTAGCTTTAAGTAAAACCAATAGCATGTGTCCAAGGAGACACCAAAGCTGCTTCTTGTGTCAGCATGTAAAACTAGCTTTACTACTGAGGTCAATGGGAAATTTTCCACTGATAACAGAGTGTTTGGACTGGATCCATGGCTCCCATTTAGAGAAAATTGTTTTTCCAAATATCCTAGTTCAGTGGTTCCCAACCTATGGTCTGCAGACCTCTGGTTGTCCACGACGGTACTGCAGGGAGCCCGTGGAAAGTTTAAAAATAAGGATTGGGCTCACCACTGTGGGCCTGATCCTTACTTTTCTTTTTCTTTTTTTTATTTTTACTTTCCCTTTTCTTTTTTTTTCTCTGCCCCCAATGAGGGGGGTTTGTGAAACTTTAATAGATTGAAAAGGGGTCCATATGCTTGAAAAGGTTGAGAACCACTGTCCTAGTTCGCCATTCTGATTACCTCATCTTTCCCAATCAAGTTCCATCACACAGCAATTTTTGCAGGGGCTTGTGAGTTAGGACTCAAGATTTCCAGGGAAAAATCTTTGTTGGTTTCTCAAAAAGATTTGTCCAAATAACATAGCAGTATCTATCTGGAGTAACCATTTTATTATTATTTTTGCCTTTTATCAAAATGGTGTCAAATATTCTGAAATATTAAAAATAAAATAGAAAGCTCTAGATTAATAATTTATAACAACATTTATTTAGAAAAATGAGTGCTTAGAAACATCTTTAGAAGAGAGGAACTTACAACAAATCTACTGTATTACAATATTTACCGATTTCTAAAAAATATTTTGTTCTACTAATTTTTCCCTCTAGAAGCTTTAAAGCAATGGTCCCCAACGCGGTGCACCCGCAGAGCAATCTGGGCTGGCCCCGCCCCCGGGCGTGCGGCAGGTGCCAGCCCCGGGCGCATGGGCAGCCTCTGCCCCGGGGTCATGGTGCATGCCGGTGCCGGCCCCGTGCAGGCGGCGCCTGGGCGGCCCCTACCTGGGGTTGCAGCACATGCCGGTGCCGGCCCCAGGGCGCATAGTGCCTGGGCGGCCCCTGCCCGGGGTCGCAGCACATGCCGGTGCCGGCCCCGGGCGTGAGGCGCCTGGGCAGCCCCGCCCCTACGCGCCCAGCAGCCCCAAAACGTTGGGGACCACTGCTTTAAAGAGAAGACTATTTCAGCAAGTTAATAGAAATATATATAGTACACTATTATTAGTATTGAATATGGATTAATCATTTTCACTAGCAGGAGAGAGGCCTGTGTTAACCTACATTTAACAAGTATAAGTTATCATTATCTTGGCAGCAGGTATGTTCTAGGATTACCAAGACTAATGAGCTGATTATCTTTTCCAACTAGGCTAATCAAGACAAGCCCCGAGTTATCAGAATCCTGCACATGGTTCCCAGAATCATATATGATTTATCCAACTAATCTAAAGACTCCAGTGGCTCCAGCACAGAATGGAATTCACCATCTTATAAACAACTCCAGAACAGATGAAAGGGAAGTGTTCCTGGCTTCCTACAACAAGAGGAAGGAGAGTGGGGAGGGGAACGTCTGGATAGCCAAATCCTCTGCTGGTGCCAAAGGTTTGTTTCCCACTGAGATGCACCAGTTCTTTTCTGTTCTTGTTGTTTGATTTGTGGAATTTAAAAAAAACAGTGAAATGATTATTTTCCCCGGATCATATCTAGCCACAGTTGAAACATACCATTTTGATAGACGCATGGCTCTGCACTTTGGGCCTTTACATAAAGGCCGCATAGAACTATGTTCTGTGCTCCGAGGGAACTGATTAAAAGTACAAACTGTCATACTCTGTCTGATATTGGGGGGAGAGGATGAATACATGACCTCAAATGACCTACCCTACCTGATGCTGTAAACACGCAGTACTGCTCCCTAGCAGAGCTCTTTGTGTGGGGAATTCCACAATGAGAGACATGACATCTGTTACAAAGCCACGTGTTGGAAGATGTCATTGTGCTGTTTGTGTGCCATCTTTCAGCTGAGACACAAACCAAGAGGAAAGAGAATGTCTTTCTCAACATTCAGCTGGGACTAAGATCTGGGTTTCAGTTCCAGGATCTTCCATAGACTCTGCTTGGGCAAACCATTCCTTCCTTCATTCAGTTTCCTACCCATAAAAAAGAGATTATCATCTACTTACAGGTGTTAGGAGGGTAAATTCATTAATGTTTTACCCAAGGCACCCGATGGTATAGTCAGGACTGCTAAAGGGGCGGGGGAGCTGCAAAGGGGGAAGTTGTCTTGGGGCCCAGCAGTGTAAAAGGGCTGGAGTCCTGACCCCTTTAAATCACCACTGGAGTTCCACATGGTGCAGTCCAGGCAATGCTGAGGGCTTGCTAGGGGAAGCTAGCCCCTAGCCCTGCCTCTTCTGCCTGAGGGGCACCCCTCCCCCAAACCCCACGTTGCCCAGGGCCCCACAAAGTCTATCGCCAGTCCTGAGTACAGTGTACGGTACCTTTATAAGTATAGTGCTAGACAGAGTCATGATATTTTACTGGAGGCAAATACTGAGCCAAAATAGAATATAGGAGAAAATCATGCAGCAGCAATGTGGAAAGAGATTTGACAGTGATACAGTAAACATAGGTTTATGGGCTGAATTGGGAGGAGATAAAGACAGAGTAGTAGGTAAGATCCACGGGGGGTGGGGTGGGGGGGTGATTCCTCTTAGTTCAGTGTTAGATCACGGTTTGCTCCAAGAATTGATGTAGATCAAGCAGCAGAGTACTATATGTAAAAGGAACTGCCAAAATTATTTAAAGTGTTAGAGGGCATGCTGTATAAGAGGAGACTGGATAAGACAAAAAGGAGGCCTATATAACTATTTAAAAAAAAACAAAACACCAGAGGATTTAATTTTAGGGTGATAGGGTTACATAAGATGAGAAGTAATTTTTTAGAGATGGGGGGACCCTGTTCTGCAAACATATACATGCAGGTAGCACCCCTGCACTCAGTATTACACCCAAGTAATGTCTTGGTGTGCAGAATAGAGCCTCCTGAAATAGGAAAAAATAGACATCTCTGGGTACCTAGAGCAGGAGTTGGCAACCTTTCAGAAAGTATTGCGTCCAGTTCTGCGCCCCCCCCCCCCCCCCACTATAGAAAGGATGTGGACGCATTGGAGAGGGTCCAGCGGAGGGCGACCAAAATGGTTAGGGGGCTTGAGCACATGACCTATGAGGAGAGACTGAGGGATTTGGATTTGCTGAAGGGAAGAGTGAGAAGATTTGCACAAGAGAAAAGTGAGGGGGGATTTGAGAGCAGCCTTCAACTTCCTGAAGGGAGGTTCCAAAAAGGATGGAGAGAGGCTGTTCACAGTAGTGATGGATGGCAGAACAAGGAGCAATGGGCTCAAATTACAGTGGGGGAGGTCTAGGTTGGATATTAGGAAAACTGTTTCACTAGGAAGGTGGTGAAGCACTGGAACGGGTTCCCTAGAGAGGTGTTGGAGTCTCCATCCCAAGAGGGTTTTAAGTCTTGACTTGACAAAGCCCTGGCTGGATTGATTTAGTTGGGATTGGCCCTGCCTTGGGCAGGGGGCTGGACTTGATGACCTTCTGAGGTTGCTTCCAGCACTATGATTCTGTGAGAAGTAGTGTGCCAAGATTTAAATTCTTCACTTCTATTTATGGATCTGTGTGCTGGAGGGAGCGGGGGGGGGGGGCGGTGGAGGGGGGCAGGCTGGATACAGTGATCATATTTTCTGAACCAGCTGCAGCTAGGGAGAACGGTTTAACTTAAATTATTAAACAGATTGAGAGTTTTAACTTTCTCATGTTAGTTTATAAAGTAAAATATTAATTAATATCTAACACAAAAGGTTTCAATGTTTTCTTTATGGACGGGGTGAGGAACCTTTTTTGGGTCGTAGGCCACTGACTCAGAAAAAATCAGTTGGGGACCACACAAGTGAGAAGCAAAAAAACTCCAAAACCCACCAACGCTCACTGATGTGGCCCCCAACTGAGACACCTCGCTCCTCTTGTGCTCCAGCCTCACTGGGTGAAGGGAAGAGACTGGGAGGATTGAGGTTCAGGGTTCCCCATAGGTCATATTTACTTTTCTAGGGTTCCAGAATTAGTGGATTTTATGGGCCCCCTTAGGCTCTGGGGTAGGGACAAAAATGAGGGGTTCAGTGTGAGACAGGGCTGCCAGCAAGTGCGATAGTTGCAGGATCTGGGAGGAGAGGGTGGGGTGCAGAAGGGGAAGAGGTTGCGAGCGCTAGGTGAGAGGTAAGGTGCCAGAAGCTGGCTGGGGTAGGGTGTCTGACCACAGGAAGGGAGCAGAAACAAAGGGAGGGTGTAGTGTGTAGCCAGGAGGGAGAGTGCAGGCTGGGGTAGGGTGTCTGACCACAGGAAGGGAGCAGAAACAAAGGGAGGGTGTAGTGTGTAGCCAGGAGGGAGAGTGCAGGATGGGGGTAGGGTGTCTGACCACAGGAAGGGAGCAGAAACAAAGGGAGGGTGTAGTGTGTAGCCAGGAGGGAGAGTGCAGGCTGGGGTAGGGTGTCTGACCACAGGAAGGGAGCAGAAACAAAGGGAGGGTGTAGTGTGTAGCCAGGAGGGAGAGTGCAGGATGGGGTAGGGTGTCTGGCCAGGAAGGAAGGTGCAGGAGTAAGGGAGGGTGTTGAAGCAAGCTGGGGGTGCGGGGACTTGGTGGGGGGAGGAGGGAGGGGGATTGGAGTGGGGGCGGTCTGAGCATGAGCGGGGATGCTTACCTGGCTTCACACCTCTTGTAGCAACTGCTGCAGCCATGCAGTCCTGGGCTGGCCCCAGAGGCACCGCTGAGGAGTATCAGCCACCTCAGCCCCAGTGTTGCCTCCTCCCATCATCTGCTGCCAGGGAAGAGGGAAGCTCTCCAGTGGAAGCACAGGCTCCCCACTGCATGGGAGAGGAGGGGCGGGGCTGAGTTCCTGCTGCACATGCCTCTGAAAATCGGCTCATGTGCCACTTTGGGCATGCATGCCATAGGCTGCTGACCCCTGACCTAGAGGAACAATCTTTATTAGCAAGATTGATTTTACCTCCATGTTCTTAAACATGTTCATCATTCCAAATCTGCTGCAGAGAGACACACAGTAACATAGTCTATATATATGTATGCACACGTCAGAATCCATTTGAAAAGTAATTATTTTCAATGATCATATCTAAGTGAAACTTCCTTTGCTTTACCTTTGTTTTTCGCATGTTAGGTGAAGGCATTCTTATTTCTTCAGAGGCTACTGAACTTCTGAACTTTATAGATGACCAAGGACAAGTGCACGTGATTCAGAAATATCTCGAAGAGCCTTTGCTGTTAGAGCCAGGCCATCGCAAGTTTGATATTAGGTAATGTTTTCTATTGATGCTTAGATTGCTTTTCAGTTCTTACTAAAAGAAGAGAAAATGCATGTGCGCGAGTGAAAAGTGGCTGTTAAATCTAATTACATGCATTTGATCTCATATGCTGTCTTAAAAAAAGCCCCAAACTTTAATTAGTTTTCTTCTAATTTTCAGAAGCTGGGTTCTAGTGGATCACCAATATAATATCTACCTCTACAGAGAAGGCGTTCTGCGGACCTCTTCAGAACCATACAATAGTGCTAATTTCCAAGACAAAACCTGCCATTTGACCAATCACTGCATACAGAAGGAGTATTCTAAAAACTATGGGAAGTATGAAGAAGGAAACGAAATGTTCTTTGAGGAGTTCAATCAGTATCTGATGAGTTCTTTGAACGTTACACTGGAAAATAGCTTGTTATTGCAGATCAAACAAATAATAAGGTAACTTGATGATTGTTTTGTTAGAGTAACACCCAAAGGCACCCCACTGCAATGGGTCCCTGATCGTGTTTAGACTGTGTACAGAGTAAGAGGCAGACCTTGACTCAAAAAGCTCACAGTCTAAGTAGACAAAACAGACATGCATGATATTCCTATTTTACAGACAAGGAACTGATGTGCAGAGCGGTTAAGTGACTTGCCCAAGGTCACGTAGGAAGAGGGAGGAAAAGCAGGAAAATGACACTCTAGGCTTGTCTAGTCTAGAATATTTCCACAGGATGAATGGAGCTCTTTTAGTTTCCTGTTCTATGTGTGTGTAAATTTACAGAGAGATGTAAGCAAAAACTGTCCAAAGTATCCACTAATTTCAAGCCTGCGTGGGACAGTGGGGGCCTAATTTTCAGAGGTGCTGAGCATTGACAGCTCAAACAGATGTCATCGGGAGCTACTAGTGCTTAGCACCCCGTTAGAGTTGGGATGATATAATACTAGTGTTGAGTTGCTTCATTCACTCAGTGTGCTATCCGGTGTCCTGAATGAAGTAGCATCCTGTGAGAAATAATGTGAGTATGTTAATTACAGACCGTATTGTAATGCATACACACAGGAGGGCTGAAAGAAGGTTGCATGGGTTGAGCCTGCATAGATACAAATTTATACTCTCTGCTGTGGATATCTGCAGGTATAAATCAGCTGCTGAACCTTGTGGCTCTTCCAAGAATCAGTGGCAAAAAGTGCAGAATGTGGGGCTACTGATCGCAGGAGTCAATGCCCACACCAGCAGCTGCTCCTGACATTGCTGTACTGCTCCAGTCCAGGCCCTGTCCCTTCCATGTATTTGCCTGCATCTCCTGTTTTGAGGCATTCATGCCACTGAACACAGGAGCGCTACCCAAGACAGCTGCCAGTGAGCCTGTTGCTCGCCCCAGTGGGCAGGGCTGGCAGCCACACTGAAGAAGCTGCCACTGGCCCCGGGAGCAGCAGCCTCCCATACTGCTTCTTTTGTCACTGCAGTTCTGAGGGAAGCCTTGCAGCTCCACGGATACAGATTTATATCCACAGATATCTGTTTCTGTGGGTATAGAACTGTATTTGCACAGGGCTCTAAGCATGGGTGACCTTAATGTTGGGGGTTCCCCACCTTTGAGGGTTTCACATTGTAAACTGAGGTTTCTTTAGACCAGTGTTTTAAATAGTTGAAACACTGCTGCCTCGGTGGATTTCCCTGGCTATATGTGGATTCACTGCTGCTCCCAGCTTATTCCATCACTTTCTCAATGCGTGGTTTCTTCCCCCTTTTTCTGGAGAAGCTGGTCCTGGGCTGGATGGACCTGCAATTCTGTAGCCTGTGTGTTCCCAGAGGAACAAAGATACAACAGGCAGGTCAAGGTGTCGTCGTCGCTGGGAAGGAAATCCATTCCAACTGGAAGCAGAAGAGTGTACTATAATCTCAGGCTTTTATAGTAGTTTTGTAATCTAAAATATTTCAGTTTGGAGCACTCCAGTAACTTGCCTGGCAATAATGATGCAGGCTCTGCATTCCACCCTGTTGAAACCCGCTCTCACAGTATGATAGGAGCCCCCTGCAAGACATTCCCAGTGTGGTTTTCTCTTATAGCAAGTTGTTCCTGTCCCATAGCTGCTGAACCATGGCTTGACATTCTGTCATGAGCTGACACTTCTGGACACCTGCTCAAGCATGTAATCAGTGAGGCTTGTCCAGACTGCTGCATTTCTGCAGGCCGGTTTGCCTTTCACTCTGTTTCCCTGCTCGCAGACTGATTTGTGCAGCCATGTGTTACACAACTGGGTTGGATTCATTATTGCTTGGCACTGAGGGGCGAGTCTGTTGCCCCCCCTCCCACAGCGGACAAGGTCTAGTCTGGCCTGTTGGAGCAGCCCCTGCCTGTGGCGGAGGGGCCAGGTCAGTCCCACCACTGGATAAGGACTACTCTGGCTGCCTGGTTGGAGCAGTCCCTGCCTGTGGCATGCCTCCCTGGCCAGGCCTACCTTGGACAGGGGCTACTCCAGCCAGCCAGTCAGAGCAGACCCTGCCTGCAGTGTACCCATACCAGGTAACTGGAACTGGTAAATCTCTCCCACTAAGGAGTGAGGCTTACCAGTTAACCATTCCTCCCGTGGGGAGAGAGGAGAAGCGCAGAGCTGGATCTCCCCACCTGTCTACACAGTGTCTTTGAACACTGCTGCACGTGGGAATCCTCGGGGGCAGAAATCTTGGTAGGAGCTGTGTATTCTTCCTGCACAGCCCCCTGTAAACACCCCCCTTTTCATACACTAGATCCACCCTGTGAGGGGCCCTCTCACCACCAGCTGTACTCTTCCAGGCACTGCCCTCCAGCAGTGCCCACACCACTGTCCGAGCCCCCTTCCGGGGAAGGTGGTTGTTCCCTCTGCTCACATCCCAAGGTCCTCTCTTTCTCAGAGCACCCTGATCGCCTTCTTAGGAGCTAAAGCCTGGGAGCTTGTCTGGCCAGAGCTCCCCTAGCCCTGCCTTGCGTCCTCAGCCCTGCTCTAGCTCCAGGGAGCCTCCTGCTTCCCTAGCAGTCAGGCCTTCACTGCTCTCTCCCTAGAGCAGCTGTCAGTTCTCCCTTTTATAGCTCCCAGCTGGGCTCTCATCTACTAGAACTGCCTCAGCTGGGGCTTTGCTCCTAGCCCCTGCTCTGGGCTGGGGGTTTTCCCTTAAAGGGCCAGTGCAGTGCACACACCCCAATCCATGTCTTGAGATTCTCCACTGATGCTAGGTACTAGCTGCCAAGAACTGGCTCTGCTACAGTGAGGTACAGTAGAGAGGAATGAGGTTAGATAACAGGCATCTTCCCTCTATCCTAACCCCTTCGTGCTGCTCAGCTGGCACACAGCTGTCATAGGCCTCTCCTGTGCCAAAACCCCTCCCTCCAGCATTGGGATGGGCAGAGTGTAGCTGTGTTGCCCTGGTTCTCAGTTGGCATGTGAATCCTTGTGGCTCTAGGTAGCTCTAACATCTGGGCTGGAGGACTTGTACATGAGGGAGCTAAAACTGGTTCCCTCAGCTTCTTTCTTTCTTCAACTGCGGGCATTGTTCTACAGGAGCACTTAAGTCAGCGTGTGACATTGCATCAAACATGATAAAACTTGCTTCTCTCTCAGCTGATGCAACTAGACCTGGTCCTACAAATCCTTACTCAAAGGAGCAGCCTTGGAGATCATTTGCTTTTCCCACTGTGCTGTGTCTGCTCCTCAAATCTAGAATTACTCATCTGAAGTGTTTATGGCTGCTTAATCAGATTCTGCTTTTTTTTTTCGCTTCGCAGAAGCTGCCTTACATGTATAGAGCCTGCAATCAGCACCAAACACCTTCACTACCAGAGTTTCCAGCTCTTCGGCTTTGACTTCATGGTAGATAAGGAACTGAAGGTCTGGCTAATCGAAGTCAATGGGGCCCCTGCCTGTGCCCAGTGAGCATCTTATTCCTGTAATAAAATGGTAGCTCCCAAGTGCGGACAGTATGGAACACCTGGTTTCTTGTTGCTGTAGTTCTGAAAAAGGTGTTGGTTTTCCTCTCTGGTAGAAAGCTATTGTTCCTGAAACCGAGACCATATATTATGCTTCAGCATGTGGCCTGATGCTCCCTAAGCTGGATGGTTTAGGTGAAACTGCCTCGAATACGCTGTGGAAGCGCACTGCTGTGTGGGGCTGGGAAAGTTTCTCCTGCCACAGTGCTGTAGCAGCTACAGTGACTCAGCACTCCTGAGTGCTGGCTCAGTGCCAGAAGGCACATTTCTTCTCCACTGAGTTTCTGTAACTTACAGAGTTTCTCTGCCAAAATTTTGTAATTATCTCTCCTCCAAGTCCAGCAGCAGCCCTGTCAGAGGAGGGACTTACTGGGAGAGGCCTTGGTACCAGTGGCTTTTCCCTGGCCACAGTGTGGGCCAGTCCAAAGGCTACAATGCCCACTGCTTCACTTGAGCAACAGAACTTCTTGTCACGAGAGAAGCATCAGACTGTGAGTGAAAACTCTTATTTGTAAATGGAACTGAGAACAATTTGGTTCTTTTCATACTTATTGGAAACAGGCAGAAATCATGGAATTGACTAGTGGAGAAGGAATGGGCAGAGTCATTGGTGATTAAAAGGGCTGTGGACAGTGGGTGATACTGTCACTGGGTGAGGGAGTGGGTAGTGGAAGAGATGTAAACTGCTCAGGGACATAGTAAAGAATGGTGTCCCTAGCCTCTGTTTGTCAGAGGGTGGAGATGGATGGCAGGAGAGAGATCGCTTGATCATTACCTGTTCAATTCGCGCCGTTTGGGACACCTGGCATTGGCCACTGTCGGCAGACAGGCTACTGGGCTGGATGGACCTTTGGTCTGACCCAGTATGGCCGTTCTTATGTTCTTATAGTTTGTAAAAATTGATGTTGACTTACAAGTTAGGTCAGCGCAGCTACCTGATCACTGTAGTTGTGCATACCTAGCCCCAGGTGCAGAAGGAGCTAGGTCAATGGCAGAATTCCTCTGTCAACCCAGCTACCACTGCTTGTGGAGGTGGAATTCCTCCAGCAATGAAAAAACCTGTCATTGTAGGAACCACATGTACCATGGCACTACAGAAGCACAACTTTGACACTATAGTTGTGCCACTGTAGCACTCATAGTGTAGAGGAGGCGTAAATCTAGGAACTTCTGGAAGGTTCACAGAGCATCTGATAGCCTCACTTTATGTAAAGCTGGATAGCTCATCTCATTTTTTGGCTTTCCCAGCCTTGTGTGCAATGTTCAGTAGGTAGTTGTTTCTCATTTCAGCTATTGCAGGGGTGAAAGCTGTTGGTCAGTACTACAAATACAGTGATAAGTATTTACTCATTTCATGCCCTGATATTTGGTATTTATCGATGTATAATGTTGAAAGAGGTAGCAGGAAACAAGCAACTAAATAACCTGAAATAGTGAGAACAGATTACTCTTCCAAAGCAAAATATTTGCACTTTAAAGAAATGATCAACATCATTCACTCTAGTTGTACACTTCCAAGCAGGTTGAAACTTGCAGGACACCTACTCCGTGCTGCAGATGAAGAAACAAAATTAAAATCAAACAGATAATTAGAGTGAACAGTGACACCACAGCTGGTTGGAAGAACATGAGAAATGCCCAGAAGATAGCTACAATTAGAGGGAAATGAATTCCCGTTTTAATGCTATTGACTGAGATTTTCAAGAGAGTTTGAGGGTGCTAATGTTCCACTCCTGTTAAAAATCCAGGGAGTGGGGCACCTAATTCTTTCTTTCTTCGGGTAGTGTCCCTGAGGGTGCTCTATTTCAGGGGTGTTCGTGTTCTATGCCTTTGAGCAGAGATACTGTGTTGGTGACATCTGGATCCCATACATCCAAATGCCTTGTGTCAAAGCCATATGGGGCTCCATGAGTGAACAGTTCTCATTTCCTCCTTAGCCATCTTTGGCTTGAGTATACTTCATTACTTTGCTCGGGAATACTGGGCTCCCTGGGATTCGAGAGGTACCTCTCCTGTCATGAGGCTATTCTGATCAGTGATGGAAATGCCCAGTGCCTACACTGTTTGGGTGATAATCATGTTCCCAATATGTGCAAGAGCTGCATATCCTTCAACAGTAGCTTCCAGAAGAAAAGGGAGATCAAATGTAAACTCTTAATGATGCCGCAAGCTTTATGCCTAGCTTCAAATCCACGGAGAACCCCCATAAACCTCCCAGTACTGCTCATGCATTGTCCACATCAAAATCTCGGGTGACCAGAGAGGTAGGCAGCATCATGGCACTCAGTACATCTGCCTCAAAACAGGAGATGAGGGTAAAACCAAGAAGATCTTGGTCACTGGCTCACAAGACATCAGATCCCAAAGGGAATTCCATGCAGGCTCTGAGGCAGATTGGAATGGCAAAGGCAAAGAAGAAAAATCAGTCCAAGACACTAGTAAGACCCAGATTTCTACCCCCACATCTGTGTGTGGGAAGTAAGATTTGCTCCATGTTTAATTGTTGCATCAAAATAGTGGGGAAAAAAATAGAAGCAAAATTGCAGATGACAGATCAACCATCTTTTAACTGACCTGATTCAAATCAGCACCAACTAAATGGTTGTGTAGTCTTCTTGAACTGGTTTGGTCACAACATGTAATAGGCTAAGTGCTACAAAAGTAAACAATTTGGGGGAAAATATATTGGCTTCTGCAGCGAGCTACAAAAGAGTTGTGGACTTACCCAGGTAGGAGACTAGGCACAAACTTAGTGATTCTTTGCTAGTGATTCTTTGCTTTGCTTCATGGAGGGGTGGGGGGCTGTCTGTAGATAAGGACTACTGGCCTGTTTCCCAAGGTCTAAGAAGGAGAGATTGTTTTCCAGGATAGATTGTCAATGATCCCCTGGAGGGGTTTTAGCTGGGGGCTGTAGGTAATAACCAGTGGTATTCCTTTTTTCCTATGTGGGTCTATCCTGAAGTAGATGATCTGAGGTAAATACTCACCATGAGCCACACAACATACCGCAGAAACACTTTCCCAGGAACCTATCCCTGTAACAAACCTGTTGTCAACTCTATTCACACATCTATACAAGCAACACCATCACAGGACCTAACCACATATGCCACACCAGCAGGGGCTCAACCACCTGCACATCCACTAGTGTGATATGCCATCAAGTGCCAGCAATGCCCCTCTGCCATGTATGTTGGCCAGACTGGACAGTCTCTACACCAAAGGATAAAATGGACACAAGTCAGACCTCAGGAATGGTAACACACAACCTGTAGGAGAAACATTTTAACCTTCCTGGATATTTAGTAATGGATTTGAAAGTAGCCATCCTTCTAAAAAGAATTTCAAAACCAGATTACAAAGGGAGACAGCTGAACTGGAGTTTATTTGCAAACTCAGTACAATCAATTTAAGATTAAATAAGGATTTTAAACTGGCTAAAATACTACAAAGGCAATTTCTCCTCTTTTCATATTCATGCTCCCAGACACCAACTAACTAACTCTCTTCCCTCTGGGCAGTATGAGCCTCTGGCAAATTCGTGTCAAACTGGCTTAAATTGGAATCCCCATAAAACCCTAATGGAAAGATGATCTGGGTTCACACGAGCCTCTGGAGAATCTTTGTCATGACATCCAACTGCAGAACTCTTTCCAAGGGTGTTCATCTTTCCTCTGAGACAACACTAGCCATTCTGCATTAACAGAGAACTTATATTAATGCTGCAGCACGAACCTACGTTAATCAGAAAAGAACATATGATACAGAATTGACAAAGAAGCCAAAAGAGAGAGAGAATGTACACGTGTATGGACCCTTTAGTTAAAAACTGAAATACTTACCGTAGGCCTGGGTTTTGTTTTTAATTTACAGCTATCAAGATGACTTTGAAGTGTGGAAGCTTCTAGCATTCTTTAGAAAGTGCTGTTCATTTTAAGGACCAATGTTCCCTGTAAGCTGTGCACTTGTGCAGCCACTTGGGTGGCATTGTAATCTCTCTCAACTGACTAGCAGAGTGCTCACAGCTAGGGTTTTTGTTTCTACTGTTGGTGTGCCTCAGTGCGCACACAGAAAATCTTTCACCCATGGATGGAAACATTTCCCACATGGTTGGAAAAGATTAGAGGGAACATTGCTAAGGACCCATTAGAAATGAAAAAGAACACAGAATGCTTGCCAGTAATCCATCTAAAACCACGATTGAGAGAGATTCAGTTTCATAAATTGTCGCATTTGATACAGAGATCATCTTCTGAAAGCAGCGCAGGGGAAACCTATAGGCAACCTATAGGTAACTGCCCTTGTACCTAGAAATTGCGGGGTGTGCCAATTGAACCATAGCAGCATTTCGATTGGATGCAGAGGGAGCGCATGGTTCTCTGTCAACATTGGGTGCAGTCAGTATGCACCTCACTTCAAGAGCCCTTGCTTTACGTATGTGTCACTTTAATAATGCTGGTAGGAAAAACACTGCACAGATGAAAACCAGTGGGATCTGGGAACCTGATTATGGGCAATGGTAAATTGTCTCATGGGCTACACTTAGAACCCTGATGCGCCAAAGGTTGCTCAGCACTGATCTGAAAGCTTGAAGGTATGCTGAGCCAGTTGCACACGTGTAAAGACTTTGTTAGTCTTGGTAAAGAAGGCCTTGGTAGGAAAAACATGCCAGCATCTGTTTTATCCAGCCCAGTTACATGTCTATCCTCAACAGAAATTGCCTCATTTGTTTTAGGACAGTGAGAGTCACCAGAGATGAAATAAACAATCTGCATAATTGAAACAGATGAAAATTCTGTCAACTTTGCACTAGTCTGTCAAAGTCTTTGCAATCTATAAGATTCAGGAATGTCAGTGTGAAACACAGCTATAAGCATGGCTGAGAGCTCTTTTTGTTCAGAATATCACTAGGCTCAAATGTCACTGGATTTTGCCGACTTTTACTGTCCAGTGTTCATGTTCTTAGACACTTTCTGCTTCTTTACACATGCAATTTTACAAACTACATCTGTCAAGCAGCCCAGGCTTTGGCTACTAGTATTGTGACTTACTGAATCTATATGTATCAGTAGTGCCACAGCTTCCTGTTAGTAAATATCAGAGAGTCTAAGAACTGTAATATTGATGCTATTCATTAGACTACAGTTTGTCTGGTGGTTCCATCTCTTGCCGCCTTACAATAAGGCTTATCCTCTCATCACGAGATAGGCATTGAACATTGTTGTTAAGCCAGAGATATATTTGTCCTCTCTATTTTTGTGTGTAAACAGTAAAACGCTGTTCAGAAATAATGATTTTAAATGTAAAGCTTGGAGAAATTGTCATAGTCTGTATATGTTGGGTTTGGGGGAGGAGAGAGAATAGTTATACTAGATTGATCTCAGGTTGATTTGTTTTTCCATTATTCTCTACTCCCCTTGGAATGTGCCTACCTTGACTTCTGATGACAGTGCCCCATGGCTGGTGCTGATGTGTATTGATAAATACCAGCTTCATGAAGCTTACTGTGAGAGAGCAAAACTAACTCTGCAAGATACGAGAAATCCCTGTGCCAGTGCCACACAAACAAACCCCATTTGCTCTTGCATCCTGCTGCAGTATTTCATTGCAGTGCTTCACAATCAAAGGACATGTCTTCACTCAGCGCACCAGAGATTGACATTCTGGCATTTGATTTAGCGGGTCTAGCATAGACCCATAAATCAAATGCTGAGGGCAGCCTTGACGGCATTTGTACTCCTTGAATTCGCAAGAAGTAAGGGAAGCCAAAGGGAGCATTTGCTCCCGCTGACCTCCTGCTGTGGAGACACTACCAAGCTTGGCTTAAGGTAAGGTGACTCCAGTTACGTGTTTTATGTAGCTGGAGTTGTGTATCTTAAGCCGACCTTCCAGATCTAGTGTAGACCTGGCCAAAGTTTCACAACTGGGACATAAGAGGGTGTACCTACTATGGACTCGTCGACAAATGTGACAGATATCTTCTGCAGCACTAATGTGGTCCCTGAATTGGCAGCAAACCAAGATTTCTGTCATGTTGGCTTTACTTTTCTCTGAAGAGGAGGAAATCTGAATGCACATGACATGGAGGTGGATGGATGGTTGGTTGGCTGGTTTGTTTGGGTGGTTTGGTTTGGTTTTGGTTTTTTGGGTAGGTTTTCTTATTAGTGTGGTCTATATGTCTCATGATTTAGGGTGAAATTCTGCCATCAAATAAACACAAGAGATACTCACTGGCTTCAGCTTGAGCTGCACATCTGTAACTAAGACTAGGATTAATAGCTTCCTTTGGAATGATTTGAAAAGAACACTAATTCAGTGTAGTACACAGTAATTTGAATCTCATGTAATTATGAAGATGAAAAGTTTTCTTTTTCCAAAATGTCTTGTGCTTTAGTTTAATGTTTCAAGTCTACATCACAATCAAAGGACATGTCTTCACTAGACGCACCAGAGATTGACATTCTGGCATTTGATTTAGCGGGTCTAGCATAGACCCATAAATCAAATGCTGAGGGCAGCCTTGACGGCATTTGTAGATATTGGGATAGAGAGTACGCTTATTAAGTTTGCAGATGATACCAAACTGGGTGGGGTTGCAACTTCTTTGGAGGATACGGACATAATTCAAAATGACCTTAGCAAGTTAGAGAAATGGTCAGAGGTAAACAGGATGAAGTTTAATAAAGAGAAATGCAAAGTGCTCCACTTAGGAAGGAACAATCAGTTCCATACATACAAGATGGGAAGCGACTGTCTAGGAAGGAGCATGGCAGAAAGGGATCTAGGGGTCCTAGTGGACCACAAGTTGAATATGAGTCAACAGTGTGATGCTGTTGCAAAAAAAGCAAATATGATTCTAGGTTGTATCAACAGGTGTGTTGTAAGCAAAACTCGTGAAGTCATTCTGCCGCTCTACTCTGCACTAGTTAGGCCTCAGCTGGAGTACTGTGTCCAGTTCTGGGCGCCACATTTCAAGAAAGATGTGGAGAAATTGGAAAGGGTGCAGAGAAGAGCGACAAGAATGATTAAAGGTCTAGAGAACATGACCTATGAAGCCAGGCTTCATGAACTGGGCTTGTTTAGTTTGGAAGAAAGAAGATTAAGGGGGGACATGATAGCGGTTTTCAAATATCTAAAAGGGTGTCACAAGGAGGAAGGAGAAAATTTGTTCCTCTTGGTTTCTGAGGACAGGACAAGGAGTAATGGGCTTAAAGTGCAGCAAGGGAGGTTTAGATTGGACATTAGGAAAAAATTCCTAACTGTCAGGGTGGTCAAATATTGGAATAAATTGCCAAGGGTGGTGGTCGAATCTCCCTCTCTGGAGATATTTAAGAACAGGTTAGATAGACATCTGTCAGGGATGGTGTAGACGGAGCTTGGTCCTGCCTTGAGGGCGGGGGCCTGGACTCGATGACCTCTCGGGGTCCCTTCCAGTCCTATGATTCTATCTACAAAAGTTTCTACTACTTTTGTTCTGTAATCTGTACTGACAGTAAATATATGTAGAACTACCCTGTAATCCACTGCAATAGCTACTAGGAGGCATGGATTTACTATTCCATCTTTGTTTAGGTGGAGGGAATATAGTAAAAGGCATAAGCAGCCTCCAGGGTGGTAAGAGGAGTAGTTACAAGAGAAAGGGGTATTTATACTAAAGGCAAGACTGTGTAACTACTGGTGGGAAAATCTGATGTTCAGTGTGTTACTCTTTTCCTCTTAAAATTCATTCTGATTGTTGTCTCTTTTCTTCTAGGAAACTTTATGCAGAACTTTGCCAAGGTATAGTAGATGTAGCCATCTCTAGCGTCTTTCCCCTCAGTGACACAGTGCAAAAGCAGAGCCAGCCATCAATATTTATCAAGCTATGATGACAAGGAGACCATCTTATCGACATACTTGGGAGAACTGCCATCTGTTGATTCTGAGGGAAGGCTGTTGGATCATGTGCTTTAGTATCACACCAAAAAGGAGGAAAGACACAACTTTTTGGACATTCACGAGGAAAATAGAAATAAAAGAAGGCTTCTGAGGAGAGTCCATGATGAGCCAAAGTTGTTCAGACAACTCTGCTTGTGTTTCACCAAACTTTGCTCTAGAAACAGCTCATGTAACTTTAATAACTAAAGCAAATCTCTCTGGGAGAACAGCAAAATAATGTTTAAAAACCAGGGATAAATTAATCTTGTATCTTCTCATCCTTTTTTAAAAAGAAGCCCTTTCCCCCTTTTTTTCTTAAATAAGACCATTTAATGAAGAGTACCATCTCTTGACGTGGATTTCTTGTTTCATCACCTGCTGCAGTTTTAGTGCCTTAGCTCAGTCCCCTGTAGGTAACTCCTTTTCGTTCCTGCTCCATTTGTGTAGAGATGAAAATCTGTCTTGTTTTGTAGGTTGTATAAAAGAAGAAAAAACAAAATTTAAGTCTGTTTTAAAATCAGCTAGCTAAACACCCAATAACCATACGGCAAAGGTACCATCACTGAGTGTACCATATCTAGTGCGATAAAGTAGCCTAAGGGTTAAAGGACATTTTATTTACTTGTATCCCTTGTGTAATGAGATTTGAATTGGTGGTGGTTCAAAGTCTGGTGCAGTTGGAATCCCTAGAATACAGACATATGGAGCCCCTCTCCTGCTGATCTGCAGTTTTTAGGGAGTTTAGGATGACTCTTGTTTAGAGCACTGCTCAACCGCATCAGACTTGCTTGGAAGGCTTGTTCGAAGGGCGCTCAGTGCTTCTTTCAGCTTTTATGCTGTTAACCTTTGTTTTGTTAACCAAAAGAACACTAAGGGCCCCTCTTTAAGAGCTGTATGTGTGTCCATTTTTTAAAACTCTTCACCTTATTTTAATCTGATGCTTGAAAATAAAAGCCTTTCAACCCAACCAATTATATTCCTTTCAAGCCAACCGATTTGTATCTTTTTCCATTGGAGAAGCATTGCATTTTTTAGCACTCACAAGTTTGCACCACCAAAACATGGCAGGTCCTTTGTATCCCAAGCATAGAAATATGCTCACCTTGTGGGGAAAGCATTTGATGGTTACGTAAACTTGATGCATCATATGGCATTGTTATAGTATGGTGATTTAAAAAAAAAATCAGTGAATGTAAAAACACAATTCTTAAGTGTAACCTAAATGTGTGGAAGCCTGGAATATTCCCCACATCACAAATTGTCCCTGTAAGTTACAATTTTTAACCTAAACAGGTTGACTGTGTCTCTTTGTAGAACACAGTGGGGTCCCTAATAGCAAACTAGGTACTATAGATCGAAAGTGTGTTCCGCAATGCACTGCCATCTGTTGGGAATTTTCAGTAGGAACAGAGAGGTGGAATTTTAAATCGGCGTTCGAGAAGTAATAGTTTGTGTCTGCAAAGACAGACTAACAGGAGAGAGCCCCTTTTAAAAAAAAAAAAAAAAAAGTACGGCTTCTATAAGCTATTGTGCATTTTCAGTACTGCTATGCTGCAGTTCTCCTACATGCACTGCATGTTGCATGCTAGCATATTTTAGTTCTATAATTAGATTTTTTTTCTACGTTTTAATAGGTCAGTGAAATGAGGCAACTTCCAAACAAACAAGTGTGCATGACTAACTGAGAAGCAGTCTGATATGGAAAGGTATGAGAGGATTGTTTAGAAGAAGGATCTCTTTTGTGTGGAGCACATTCAATACAGGATATTGTTGTGGAATACTTGTCTGCACGTGAATCA
This sequence comes from Pelodiscus sinensis, assembly GCF_052426305.1. NCBI lineage: Eukaryota > Metazoa > Chordata > Testudines > Trionychidae > Pelodiscus > Pelodiscus sinensis. The sequence goes on along the minus strand of NC_143054.1, from coordinate 200,277,122 downwards.
AATCTAGCAAGAGTTCTGGCTCTGCTGGTTGGATCTGAACTATGTTCTGTGTATTTTGACAGTTGTTTTGGGGTATGAATCGAACATAAATGAAGGTGTCCCAAGCAAACAAAAAATGGCTCCTGCTACAAAACCCCATTTAGGAGGTTCCAAGCTTCTGACTGGCCAAGTTTAATAAGCATTGGACTATTGTAATGTTTCCCTCCTGTGAAATGTCTGGGCACTCTTACACACTTACCTCAAGTTGGGCTGAGATGTCCCATCTCGGAAGCATTACTAAGCTAGAGTTCTGTGAATGAATGAACTGTCACACTTTGCCAAGTCACTGGTGTTCATGTATCTTGGCTGTGTAGCACAGTGAGAGAGAAGCATCTCCGTGAGATGTACAGAACTTGAAATCTCCTTGCTGGGGCGCACTGGGGAAGTTTCTGTTCCATATTTTGATCCAGAACAGCTAGATTTGGGGATGGACTCAACCACTCATCTTAAAAATGTATTTGATAACATTGGCCAGGTGATTGTCAGATTGTCCCTCATGTTCCTTCTGTTGAAGGGCTTCATACCCTTGCTGGCTTTATTTTCAGCAAGTAAATAACTTCAGAATTCTTCACACCATTGCTGCTATGATGCAGATCCCTGTAATCTAACCTTGACAGTGCAGAAGTTATTCCATTGGTCTGAGTTTTCTGGTGTAACGTCAGTTGAACATCATCTGTACATCAAGCCAGACTGCAGGTGAGAGAGGAAACCTCAGTGAAGCCATTAAGATTCCTTGGCTGACTAGTATTCTTTCCTTATCAGTGGTAAAGAATAAGCCTTACTCTAGGATTTGTATGGGGCTGCCTGAGCTCACTGTCAAGAGACCAATTACCTTGCTTGGCAGAGGTCAGTGTAAGGCCCAGAATTTTGTTTTGCAAAGTGAGTAGCCAGGGTGATTTGAGTTGGGTTTTCACAGCTGCAGGAAACTTGATTTAAATATTAACTTGATGAAATTTCCATCACTGTGGAGGCCAGGAAGTCTATGGGTGGGATGGACAGGGTATGTACTAAAGTGAACATACAGACAGCCTTAGCCTAGAAGGCTGGATAATCTTAACTCATGACTACAAGCCTAATAAGGACATGGACTCTATCATTAAAAATATCAATCAGTATTTGACGTGTATGCCTCCTTTAGTGTAATATGTCATGGATTCCCAGGTTCTGAGGTTATATTTAGGCCTGTCAAAATCCTGGCTAGCAGATTGCCACTATCACATAAATGTGTTGCTGCTGTGCAAACTACTCTTGCGCAATAAGTTTGAAATGAGCTCGTGTTGTATATATCTGTGATAATGCTATGGCAGGTGAAATGTGCACTAGAACTATGAAGTGGTTTAAATACTGAATTCCAGAAATTGACAAGGAAGCCTGCTACAACTGTGTATAGTGAGCTCACTTGTGTCTGTGGGGAGGGGGGTAAAAGTTCCAGAAATGGATGTCTAAGGGCTTGTCTTCACTACATGTTGGATATATGCTGCAGCAGTTGATCCACCAGTGGTGGATATCAGTCTCGGAGTGCTCTCCCATAGATTGCAGTTCTCCACAAGCACAAGGAGAGGCACCATAGTCTATGTGAGAGCAGCCTCTGCCGACTTTACCTATGTGTTAGCTAACTGGTTTCAACACACACTTTTCCTAGTGAAATAAGGGCTAACAAACGTCCTTTATTCAGAATGTTAATCAGACATAGAAATAAGAGGTGTGAACCAAAAGAGAGTTTAAACAGGGATTAAAATTCTCTCCCCAGCTGTTTTTCAATCTTGGCTCATGCAATACCAGCATTTTTCTTGCTGTTCAACCAGCTAAGGCTGGGCTTGAACATCTACAAGGTAAAATAAGGGGGAGGCCTTAAAGCAGGGGTGGGGAACTTAAGGCCTGCCCCCAGCTTGCCTGGATCTGGCCCCTGAGGCTCAGGGTTCCACCCCCAGCAGTGGAGAACCCATCCTGGTGCTGCAGCACCCCCCACTGCCGCACCCTGGGGCTGGAGTGCACAAAGTCTACTAGACTGGACCCCCCTAGGCTCTGGTGTGCAAGGGGAATGTGGGGAGTGTCTCCTTAGTCGGGGGGGCATGTCAGTGAGGGTTTGATTTTTGCTTATCACTTGTGTGCAGCCCCTGACTTTATTTTTTTCCCCCCCATGGGTCAGTGGTTCCTGACCCAAAAAAGTTCTCCAACCCTGCCTTAAAGCTCTCAGGCCTTTTTCACATCATAAAGAAGTGAAGAGAGGGCGCAAGCCCTGAGTCTTTTGACCACTTCCTTTGAAGGCTGCCTTTAAGAATGAGTAATGGGGTCAGCAGCTGTGTTCCACTGGGAACTTGTGAGTATAATAGGATGTGTATACACAGAGAAGAATGGCTGCTTACTGCGGGTACAGCTGGCTGAGCACTAGAGCCTGTCTCCAAACATGCTCTTGTAAGCATCTTGTTTGTGAGCTGTGCTCCTAAAGGAGACTAATGGAGCTGGAGCAAAGCTGCTGGTAGAGTGCAAGAGATGGCTCATGCTGCACTGACTTGAAGCAGCCTCCTCACTCCCCACTAGGTTGATGAACAGTCCTGTAACAGTAATCATGGTATTGTTTTCATTCAGGTGTGGGAAAGGCAGAGAGAGAAAAAACCTGGAGCTTCTTGCTCTGAGTGACGCTTCGTTGGGGTGACCTGCTGAGCAGCTTGGAAGGGTCCCACAGGCAGGCCCCTTTTTTTATGGTGGGAGGAAACCACCACAGATCTTCCCTGTTGTCAAGTTTACATGACAGCCATCCCAGTGCAGTTAGCTGGGGATGAGATGGGAATAATCTTAATCCTTGATGGCCCCAGTGTCGATGGGAACGGTGAACTGAACGAACATAAGCCCCCCCCCACACACAAATGAAGGACCACTTCCCGCTGTAATACAGAAATGGCTCAGTACTGCATGAACAATGGCACTATTGTGTCCTGGGCCATTTCTGTATCAGTCTGCAGTTCTGTCATTGATGGGTGGTTAGCTCCCTATTTTACTTTTTCATCACACAGATGACCTGTTATTTGCTGGTATTGCCAAACTTCTGTCAACCCATCTCACCTTGAACATTACCATTGGTCTTGTCCCGTTTTCAAGTTTTGGCTCCTTAGATTTCTTGGGTCTAGGAGAAAATAAAAGTTGGAGTGTGTGTGTATAGCCCTGCCACCCTAGAGCAGCACCTGTTTGCTGCCTTTGGGACAAATTCTGCTATTGTAGAGACACAATTAATGCTGGACATCAGAATGGGGAGCCCCACATTTACCATAAAATCTGCACTAATCAGCTTCCTTTTGTTTTAAGCCACCCATTTAAGGAATTCACCTGTACAGTGTCAGGTACATACGTGTTTGACCTGGAGGTTGGTTATGACCTCCAGTTGATGATTTCCTGCCTCATCAATCAAAAGACATTTCACTGTATTCCAATCTAATTTAATCCTAATTATTGATAATTTGATTATTCACATAATACATGTTTAACTTTTCTCACCATATTTAAAGCAGCTTATCAGGTTGTCAAATTACTGGCTTGTTTGCCATATTCTTCAAAAGGCCTTTTTTCAGAATTCCACAAGGGTCATTAATTAACAAGGGGGAGGGATAGCTCAGTGGTTTGAGCATTGGCCTGCTAAACCCAGGGTTGTGAGTTCAGTCCTTGCAGAGGCCATTTAAGGATTTGGGGCCAAAATTTGTCAGGGGTGGTACTTGGTCCTGCTGTGAAGGCAGGGGACTGGACTTGATGACCTTTCAAGTTCCCTTCCAGTTCTAGGAGATAGGCAATCTCCATTATATTTTTAATTTGACAATAATACTTGTGGGGAGGGGTATTTGTTGTAGCAGAAGAGCAGTGTGGAACCCATTTCCTTACCTTTCATGCCCTACTTGCATTTGAAATATAAAATATTTAACTATCTTCCAAAAAGTGGTACAAGTTGCACCCCTAAAATTCAGGATTCTCTGGTCTGGCAACATCCATGGTCCAGCATGACCATGGATGTTCCAGGACCAGAGTGTCCTGGTGTGCTTGCAGGAGGGTGGGGGCCTGGGAGCCAGCACGCAGCTCAGTTGGGCTGTGAGGAGGGACTCAGCTGGGCTTTGGGGGGTAGGCAGGAAGCCAGTGCATGGCTTAGCAGGGCTGCAGGGGAGTGCTACATGCACGGCTCAGCTGGGCTTCAAGGAGAGACAGGAAGTGGACAGAGGGGTAGCAGGGGCCCCTGAAATGACCTCCCCTTGTCTGGAAAAATCCCTAATCAGGGACCAGTCAGGTCCTGAGGTGCTGGACTAGGGAGGTTCAACCTGTAGTCACTGCCAAAAGAAAACAGCTAAAGGGCAATTGGTTTCTGACATTGGGGCTACGTCTACATTGGCAAGATTTTGCGCAAATATTTTTAACGCAAGAGTTTTTGCGTTAAAGTATTTGCACAAGAGAGCGTCTACACTGGCATGTGCTTTTGTGCAAGAGATGTGCTTTTGCGCAAAAGCATCCGTGCCAGTGTAGACGCTCTCTTGCACAAGAATGCTCCGATGGCCATTTTAGCCATTGGGCTTTCTTGCGCAAGAAATTCATGTTGCCTGTCTACACTGGCCTCTTGCGCAAGAAGCACTGATTTCTTACATTAGAACGTCAGTGTTCTTGCGCAAGAACTCCCTGCCAGTGTAGACAGGCAGCATGTTTTTGTGCAAAAGCCTGAGTGCTTGCACAAGAAAAAAGTATCTTGTCCAGATTATCAACTTGCCTTTATCTGTACTGGACTTGATTTTGATTGAAGAGTTAGATCATTTGTGTGTGTGTAATTTTAAGTTGGGACTGTGAACTTTTTTTAAAGAAATTGCAAAAATAACATTTTTAACTTGAACTGACCAGGCTTTACTGTTTAATGAGTTCTTGAAAGGGATAGGTGCTGCTTTTCAGGAAGATGGATACTATACTATAGAATGTGATGGGTTTCTAGTCTGAGACGTATCCTTTTGCATGGTAGTCATTGAGATGGATACAGACGTAGTCTCATGAAATAGGAATCCTGGAAATTTTCAGTTTCTGTGGCTTATCTCATGTAGGATTCATTGTGATTATTGTACTACAACTGTAATGTGCTCCCAATCAACTTCAGAGGCACAATTAAGACTTGAAACCAATTCTGTTAAGATCAGGCTTCTCTATCACATTGTAATCAAGGTCCTTCTGGACTGCATGCTCGTATACAGTCAATGCATTTCTTGTTCTCTAAGCACTGTTCTCTGTTAAGAAGAAAACACTGTGCAATAAATACGAGATAATAACAATGTATCATCAATGTCAGCTAAAGTAGTCTGTGGAAACAATAACCTTGAAAGGATCTGAAACAATCACTGTAGCATTCATACAGAGCTCCTGAGGTTACATCATATTGACCTTTAGTTTGTGTTTTCAAATTACTATCATGTGAGTGTGTATGTGTCTGACAGGATTTGTGAGCAGTGCATGGTTCTTTGACATTTGTAGTCAACTCTGTCTGAATAACAATTAAAGAGAAAATCGTATTACCTACTGTCTTTTTTTTTCTTGTGAATAACAATTCAAAGAGGCAAGCAGAGAGGGATGGAGAATCTAGCTAAGTAAGCAACTCTCCATTACATTCATGAAGACATTTTTCAAGTTTTCCAAGTGAATACTGTGTATCTCACTTGACACCTGGTTCCTAAGTGGTTGGTAGAGGGAACAGAGACGCTGCTGGACAGTCAACTAGCTAGGGCACAAAGCCTCTCAGGATATTTTGATTGGGGCAAGGGGTCTCAGGCTATGTCTAGACTAAAGAAAGTCAGAAAAAGATACACAAATTGCGTTACTCAATTTGCATATCTTTTGCTGTTTTTCTTTCAAAAGAGGCTTTTCCGAAATTTGGTGCATCGACACGGTTCCAAATTTTGGAAAAACCTGCTTTTTCGAGCCAACGAGGTTTACAGGGATGGTGAAAGAATGCCTCCTCTTTTCTGATTCCCCCCCTCCCCCTGCAGAAAAGCAGACGCATTGCTCCGGTATCCCGGAAAAGTGCTGCAGTCTAGACCAGTGGTCTCCAACCTTTTTACACCCAAGATCACTTTTTAAGTCTCAGAACAGGCGAAGATCTACTGCCCCGCCCCTTCCTTGAAGCCCCGCCTACATTACATGAGGAAATCTAATGTAAATGCACTGCGCAGGTGCACAGTTCAGAGAGGGCTCAAGAGCTACTCTTAGAGCCCCTGAGATCTACCGGTAGATTGCGATCTACTAGTTGGTGACCACGGGTCTAGACTGAGGCTGTTAAAGATTGGTGGACTATCTGATAAGTATTTGCTTACCGCAGTGGTGGGCAAAAGGGCCTCCACAGACTGGCTTCAGCCCACCAATCTGGTGGATCTGGCCTGCGGAGACCCTGCTGCTCCCCCGCCCCCAAGCCAATTAGGGCCTGGGGGTGGAAGAGCACCTGAAGCCTTCTCCACTCTGCCCCTGCCCTGCGAGCAGCACAGGGAAGGGAAGAGAGTGGAGGAGGCTTTGTGTACTCCTCTGACCCAGGCCAATTGAGGCCTGGGGGTGGAGGAGCTGCATGAAGCCTCTGCTCTCCCCCTCTGCCCTGTGAGTAGCCCACAGCACTTCAAAGTGCCACAGGCTCCTTGCAGGGCGGGAGGAGGCTTCCCGCACTCCCCAGGCCCTGACTAGCCTGGGGGTGGGAGAGTGTGCCAAGCCTCTTCTAGGGGATAGGTGCCTAGTGGGAGGGGGGGGGGCAAGGAGCTACCCCACTCCCAGACCAATCATGGTCTGGGGGTGTGAGAACCCCACTCTTTCCAGGGTGGCCTGGGGCTACTTCAAAAAATTTTGAAGTGGCCCCTGGGCAAAAATTATTGCCCACCCCTGGCTTATTGGATAGTTTTTTGACTAGTTGACTAGTCTATAGGCACTTTCACATTCCTCCTTTGAAATGTACAAAAGCTCTGGCTGGGGCTCTTGTACATTTCAAAGAAGGAATGCTGAACTCCATGTACAGCCCAGAGCAAGCAGGAAGTCCCGCTGACTGTGGGTGCATGTGGATGCCTTCTTTGAAATGCACAAGAGTCCCCAGCATGCTCTGACTTGTGCATTTCAAAGCCATGGAGCCCGGGATCAGCTGGGGACTCCCCCAGTTGATCCTGGGCTCCCTACAACATTTCCCCAGAACCTGGGAATCAGCTGTTCGGCGGTTGTCCCTTTAAACCACGCATCCACACGAATCAAAGGAGCAACTGTGGGGAGCCCCGGGGTTCTGGGGAAATGCCACGGGAGCCCGAGATCAACTGGGGAGTCCCCCGCTGATCCCAGGCTCCATGGCTTTGAAATGTGCAAGAGCCCTCGGTGGGGACTCTTGTGCATTTCAAAGCAGGCACCCACCTGCAGCCCAGTCAGTGGGACTTCTCGCTGGCCCTGGCCTGTATGCAGAGTTCCACATTCCTCCTTTGAAATGCACATTGACTAGTGGAAGGAAATTCTATCGACTAGTCAATTAACTGCATTTTCAACTAGCAGGCCTGGGCACCTTATAGACTAACAGATGTATTGGAGCATAAGCTTCTGTGGGCAAAAAAACCCGTTTGCACTCGCATGCATCTGACGAAGTCAGGGCGAAGGGCGGCCTGTGGCGGTTGGCGGGGGAGGAGGGGCGGGAGGCGCTCTGAGGCAGTTGGGCGGGGGCCGCCTGTGGCGGTTGTTCGAGGGGGGGGCGCTCTGAGGCGGTGCGTGAGGCGGCCTGTGGCGGTTGGTCCGCGAGGGGGCGCTCTGAGGCGGTGCGTGAGGCGGCCTGTGGCGGTTGTTCGAGGGGGGGGCGCTCTGAGGCGGTGCGAGGCGGCCTGTGGCGGTTGGTCCGCGGGGAGGCGCTCTGAGGCGGTGCGCGAGGCGGCCTGTGGCGGTTGTTCGAGAGGGGGCGCTCTGAGGCAGTGCGCGAGGCGGCCTGTGGCGGTTGGTCCGCGGGGGGGGGGGGGGGCACTCTGAGGCGGTGCGCGAGGCGGCCTGTGGCGGTTGTTCGAGGGGGGGCGCTCTGAGGCGGTGCGCGAGGCGGCCTGTGGCGGTTGGTCCGCGGGGGGGCGCTCTGAGGCGGTGCGCGAGGCGGCCTGTGGCGGTTGTTCGAGGGGGGGCGCTGTGAGGCGGCCTGTGGCGGTTGGTCCGCGGGGAGGCGCTCTGAGGCGGTGCGCGAGGCGGCCTGTGGCGGTTGTTCGAGAGGGGGCGCTCTGAGGCAGTGCGCGAGGCGGCCTGTGGCAGTTGGTCCGGGGGGGCGGGGGGGGGGCGCTCTGAGGCGGTGCGCGAGGCGGCCTGTGGCGGTTGTTCGAGGGGGGGGGGCGCTCTGAGGCGGTGCGCGAGGCGGCCTGTGGCGGTTGGTCTGCGGGGGGGGGCGCTCTGAGGCGGTGCGCGAGGCGGCCTGTGGCAGTTGGTCGGGGGGGGGGGGGGGGGGCGCTCTGAGGCGGTGCGCGAGGCGGCCTGTGGCGGTTGGTCCACGGGGGGGCGCTCTGAGGCGGTGCGTGAGGCGGCCTGTGGTGGTTGTTCAAGGGGGGGCGCTCTGAGGCGGTGCGCGAGGCGGCCTGTGGCGGTTGGTCCGCAGGGGGGCGCTCTGAGGCGGTGCGCGAGGAGGCCTGTGGCGGTTGGTCCGCGGGGGGGCGCTCTGAGGCGGTGCGCGAGGCGGCCTGTGGCGGTTGTTCGAGGGGGGGCGCTGTGAGGCGGTGCGCGAGGAGGCCTGTGGCGGTTGTTCGAGGGGGGGCGCTCTGAGGCGGTGCGCGAGGCGGCCTGTGGCGGTTGTTCGAGGGGGGGCGCTCTGAGGCGGTGCGCGAGGCGGCCTGTGGCGGTTGTTCGAGGGGGGGCGCTGTGAGGCGGTGCGCGAGGCGGCCTGTGGCGGTTGTTCGAGGGGGGGCGCTGTGAGGCGGTGCGCGAGGCGGCCTGTGGCGGTTGTTCGAGGGGGGGCGCTCTGAGGCGGTGCGCGAGGCGGCCTGTGGCGGTTGTTCGAGCGGGGGCGCTCTGATGCGGTGCGCGAGGCGGCCTGTGGCAGTTGTTCGAGGGGGGGCGCTGTGAGGCGGTGCGCGAGGCGGCCTGTGGCGGTTGTTCGAGGGGGGGCGCTCTGAGGCGGTGCGCGAGGCGGCCTGTGGCGGTTGTTCGAGGGGGGGCGCTCTGAGGCGGTGCGCGAGGCGGCCTGTGGCGGTTGTTCGAGGGGGGGCGCTGTGAGGCGGTGCGCGAGGCGGCCTGTGGCGGTTGTTCGAGGGGGGGCGCTCTGAGGCGGTGCGCGAGGCGGCCTGTGGCGGTTGGTCCGCGCGGGGGCGCTCTGAGGCGGTGCGCGAGGCGGCCTGTGGCGGTTGGTCCGCGGGGGGGCGCTCTGAGGCGGTGCGCGAGGCGGCCTGTGGCGGTTGGTCCGCGGGGGGGCGCTCTGAGGCGGTGCGCGAGGCGGCCTGTGGCGGTTGTTCGAGAGGGGGCGCTCTGAGGCGGTGCGCGAGGCGGCCTGTGGCGGTTGTTCGAGGGGGGGCGCTCTGAGGCGGTGCGCGAGGCGGCCTGTGGCGGTTGTTCGAGAGGGGGCGCTCTGAGGCGGTGCGCGAGGCGGCCTGTGGCGGTTGGATGGGTCGCTCGCGCGGCGGACGGGGCCGGAAGTCGGAAGCGGCGCGCGCGGAAGTGGTGCCGGCGAGGCCGCGCGGGGCAGGCCGGGAGCGTTGGCGACGCAGCATGGCGGCGGGGGCAGGGGCGAAGTGGCAGCACCTGCCCGAGCGGCCCAGCCTCGCTCCGCTGACGGCGCCGGGCTACGGGCGGCCCCGCGAGCAGCAGCGCCCGGCCCTGCAGGATCTGACCCGGGCCCACGTCGAGTCCTTCAACCAGGCCGTGGGCGAGGGGCTGCACCGCGCCGTGCAGGTGGGGCGGGGAGGGGGGGGCGTTTTAGCATCTCGTTGAGACCCGGCGCCCTTAGTCGGCTGCTCGCCTTCCTTTACCGCCTGAGCGTCCTGGCGCGATCGCTTCCCCCTTCGGATTCCCAACCCGGCAGCCCCAGCTCCCTGCTTCGCCTCTCTGGGCTGGCCCCGCACGTGTGGAAATGGGGATTGTCACGTTACTTTCCCTGCTGAGCGCTGACTAGCCGGTGGCCTCTTGCTGCTGTCCCTGTGTCTAACACTGACTCTCTGTTTCAGGCTATTCCTGCTCTGGAGTTTGCCTTCAAAAACGAACGCATCACTCTGGCAATTGTGGGTGCTGCCATCGCGCCTCCGATGGTGCCAAAAGGGAGTGTCTGTAAAGAGCTGAAAGTGTACCCCGCAGAGTGTAGGGGGCGGCGAAGCACCTATCGGGGGAAACTGACCGTAAGTAGTAATAGTTACCACAGTACTTCTAGGGCATGAAAGCTACACTCTGCCATGGTCTGGTATGTGCTATATTTGTTCATAAGCCATTAGCATGTAAATAAATACGTTTCTCACATGTACTCTGGCTGTTCTGTGGATCACCATTAGTACATGGAATGACAAATGTTGGAACCATACTGTGGGGAACTGGGATGTTAGAAGAGGCGGTACCTCCATGGGAAGATCTTTCTTTTGCAAAGTGGCCTATAGAATGGAAAAACTTGGAGAACCATTGCCTTATGCCACCAGAGAATCATGAGCCTCAGCTTTGCAGTGATGTCTCATGTTTGTTTCTACACCTGAAAACACCACAGATATTTTATAGACATTAAAAAAAAATTCTGTGTGTCACAGTTCAGGGCAACTGTGTCTCTATTGCCCTCTCATTGTCCCTTAAGGCACCCACCCTAGACTTTTGACTCCTCACCCATCACCTTTCTTTGGCAGAGACCCATATCACTCTCCCTCTTGACCCAGATTTTTTCAAGCTACACAGATACCTATCCACCCTGATAGTTCAGAAAGCCAAATAGGCCAGTGTTTGAACTAGGAATGTAAAATCCCAGTTAATCAGTTAACCAGTTAAACATAAGGTTGACCTAACATTTAACCAGTTAATTGACGAAGTGGGATCTGGACTAGAGCAACACACTCTGGGGCTGGCTGCTACTGTTGCCTCTGTATGAGAAGCAGGGGACAGATGGCTCTGTGGGAGCCAGTGCTTGGAGTAGGAGGGGAAGAGCCAGCTTTTAAACCAGCTCCTAGTGGGCATCGGCTCTCACCCCTCCCTGCTTCCTCAGTGGGAGGGAGAGGCAGCTTAAAAGACTCCTTGCATGCACCAGCTCCCCACCTCCCCCCACCGGTGCCTCTGATACAGTGGCAGTGGGGAGGGGGGGGCTGTGTGCTTAACTGATGAGCTCGGGCTTATCAGTTAAACATATTCTCAACTACATGGTCACATTCCCAGTAAGAGACTTGAATAGGCAATCTGATTTTGCTTGGAGAGGGAGCCATAGAATTAATACAAATTAATTCTTGAGTTTTCTTTTTGAAACTACTGGGAAGTTTCACATAACTAATGTAGCATAACATTAAAAATAATAGTACACGGATGCTATGAAGTTTATTCTGCCTCTTGCCAGGCTGCAAACATAAGCACTAATACCTAATTTGGGGCTTTGGGAGGGGTTTGTAAATAACAGTAGGACCTAGTTCTCATTGACATCTCAAACTACCTGGGTTGTTAAAAAAGAATTGTAATTCCACCATTATAAGAGTTTTGCTCTTTTAATAGGTTTGGTAATTTGTTTAATTTTGGAAAGTTTGAACAAATGCCAAAATCATAATCCTCACTCTTATGCAGACACAAAACATGGGAAAACTTTACTCTCAATATTATGAATGAACAAAAATGGAAGTAAAATAAATGTCCCAGCATAACCTGAACTATGGTAGAAGTGACCAGGCATCCACTATAACGGGTAGGGAACCTAAGGCCCAGGGGCTGAATGCAGTCTCGGCTGCCTGAATCTGGTCCCTGAGGCTTGGGGCTCCCCCCAACATTGGGGAGCCCACTCTAGTGAGGAGTGGGTTTTTTTTGTTTCTCACTTGTGTGCAGCCCCCGACTGATTTTTCTGGAGGTAAGTGGCCCTAACCCAAAAAAGGTTCCCCACCCATGCACTATAATATATCATTTGTATACATTCGTATTCTTATAGTTTATATAATGATGCATAACTAATGTTTTCTCTGTAAACAGTATATTTTTGTTGTTGTTTATGGTTTTGTATTAAGCATACAATGTTGTAATGTATCTCATTCATTAAAGAGAGCTATATTTTATCATTATTTGTGTTGTTTTAACTTTTCCCTAATAAACCGATGTATTGTTTCCTTATAGGCTGACATCAGCTGGTCAGTCAATGGCGTTCCTAAAGGGATTATTAAACAGTCCCTGGGATATGTTCCAATCATGGTCAAATCTAAGCTTTGCAATCTGCATAATCTTCCTCCCAGATCTCTGATTGAACACCATGAGGAAGAAGAGGTAACTAACAGTGGATTTTGGTGTGGCAAGAGAAGTTGGTTTTACAGTAGCTTACAGGATTTTGGCACATCTATTTAGAAGCACAATCTGCCATATTTTCTGATCTTACACCATTCGTAAAGATTGTGTGGTTTCTCTGGGGTCTCAAGTCTCAGCCCTCAAGGTGTCTTTAGGTCGTTTGCCATTCAGGATACCTACAGTTCTTCTTGAGAATATAAAAGCTCAGGGAGTACCTCAGATTCATGCAGCCAGTGACCATTACTGGTACTAAATGTTACTTTCCAGGTTTGCAGCTGCCTCTGGAAAACTATCCTTCCCCCTTCTCTGTGGGCACGCAAGGCAGCTTATGTCTCTGTGTTAGTGTTACGGCTTGAGTGCACTCCGCTAGTTACTGCTTAGTGATGGCACTGGGGCTCCTGGATGATGGCAGCACTCTTACAGTAGGGTCCATAGGAGGCAAAAATGTAGAGGTCTGATGTTAGTGAAAATACATATCCCTTTTATAGTCATAGATTGTACTTCTCCATTACTTCTGGGTTCCCTTTTGCTGTTGGTGGCTTTGTAATCTGCTCTGTCTGATAAATTGAATATGTGGATACAAAATCATATGCTGCTGTCATTGTTCATTATAAGTAATAATTCGTTTTCAGTTTACAATCAAAGTAAATACACAAATGGATGATTGATTATATTGTTTTAGTCAGTGAAAGTCTACAGCAGGAGTGGGCAATAATTTTTGATGGGGGGACTCCAACATTTTGGAAAGTGGTCAAGGGCCACGTACTTTCACAATGTTAATGGAGGAGATGCAGGGTCTGGGATGGAGGTTGGGTGCAGAAAGGAGCTTGGAGTAAGGGATTGGGGTGCAGGAGGGAGAGTGGGGTCTGGGAGGGAGTTTGGGTGAAGGAGGTGGTTGTGACCTAGGGCAGGGATCTGTAGTGCAGAGGTTTGGGATGTAACCTAGGGTAGGAGGGGATTGTGATCTAAGGAGGGAGACTGAAGTGCCAGTTCTGGGAGGAGTTATGGGCATAAGAGGGGGGGCAGAGGGTTTGGGTATGTTGATTGGGGGGGCAGAGGATTGCGGAAGGGAGGGGCTGGATTGCCAGAGGCAGGCTCTGGCCCAGGAGACTTAACAGCCAGCAGCCAAACCAGCCTGTCTGCCTGCAGAGCTAAGGCTTGCAGAGCTTAAAACATTTCTCAGACTGCCTGCCTGCACAGGCTGCACAGCCATGTGCTGGTGTGAATAGTTCAGCCAAGGAGAGGGGGTGTGATTCTTCAAACATGCAGCTCCCATTGGCCAGTTTCTGACCAGAAACCGGCCAATGAGATTGTGCTAGAGGGGCAGCTCCAGAGCTTTCCCCCCTCCCCTCCAGTTTTGAAACAGAAATGGGGCCCAGCATCCGCGTTTTCTGAATTGCCTGCTGGACAAGCAGGGGAGTCTGCCTGGGGCTCCCCGGTGGCTTGGTGGGCCTCATTTTGCCAAGGCCTGATCTACAGTGATGCCCTGATATTGCCAGACCCATAGCCATGGATCATGCATCTTTATATTTCCCTTCAGTCACATGCTCATTGTAATTCGAACAAATATATACAACTGAAAAGCGTTTGATCTGGAATTAATCTTTATATTGGGTGTTAGCGTCATGGACGTGCTAAATTGCAAAGCCATCCGATAAATGTGCGTGTATCCTACTGATATGGTCAGTTCACCTGGACTGTGCATATTAGTGCATCTCACCTGAGGTTTTGTCTAATATTTCAGATGGCTTCAAAGAACTGCCATTTTAAAAAAAATCAGCTGACCACACAATCATATTCTTTTCTCCAAACCTGAAATAGAGCTTTTCTTCCTATCTGCTACCCAGAGACCTCATGTGGTGAGGGAGGGAGTATTCAGATGAGTGAAAACTTTTAAATCCAGTATTTTATCTCTTTCATAACATGAACTTTCCTGTTGGAAAGGGTCCTTCTTAGTAGATACAGTACTTGTTTGTAGCTCTAAAGGGGTGCGAAGTAAGGTGTGTTAAAGTTGTGATATTTCTGTGTATACTGAAGTTGCTATAGGCCGGGGTGGGGAACCTTTTTGGTTTGGAGGTCACTGACCCACAGAAAAATCAGTTGGGGGCTGCACACAAGTGAGAAACGGGGGGGACCTCACTGTGGCCCCCAAATGAGGATAAAGACACTCCCCACATTCCCCTTGCACAACAGAGCCTGGGCAGGGGGTTCCAGCCTAGTAGATTTTGTGCATTACAACCCCCAGGGGGATATTTGGGGGTGCTGAAGCACCAGTGCGGGCTCACCAATTGGGGGGGTGGGGCTGAGCCTCGGGGGCTGGATCTGGGCAAGCCACAGGCTGCATCTGGGCCTGAGGTTTCCCCACCCCTGCTATAGGCCATTTGAGAGGGTTACTTTAATTTACTGGCTCATCTTCTCATTTTCTCTGCATTCTCTACAGTTGTATTTGGTGTCACTAGTGCATCTGGCTTCACTGGTATATGGGTACAAGAGAGCGCCCTGATAACTCTCTTAAACACCACTGAAACGTTTCTGAAAGTTGTTTTTGTAAAATACGTGGACCGAATAGAGCTTATAGTAGTGCCTTGCACTATAACAGATTTATTGGCACTCATCTGAAATGGCCTCCATAATGCATGCTTACCTTTTATGTGTGAGTAATGCATGCATCCCAAGCTGAGATCAATAAAACTGGCCATGCACTCCATACGTATAAAAAGTTGGTGTGTATTTTACTGTCCAATAAGGGCTAATTTTTTCTGACTTCCATTTTGTTTCTTGTAGAGTAGGTTCTCTGTACAGGCAGTCCCCGGGTTACGTACAAGATAGGGACTGTAGGTTTGTTCTTAAGTTGAATTTGTATGTAAGTCGGAACTGGTACATATTGTAGGGGAAACTCTAGCCAAACATTTCTCCAGAGCTCAGTTTTATTCTCCCACACCTCACTTCCCTCAGTCCTTTATTCTCAAGCTGAGGTGTCTGCTGAGAAAAGCCGCTCCGCGTCTTCCTGGTTTGCTGGAGGGAAGCAGCTAGTGCAGGGTTGCCTCACCCCGTTTGTAAGTAGGGATCCGATGTAAGTCGGATCCATGTAACCCGGGGACTGCCTGTACTCCTCTCTTTCAATTTTGGTGTGCTGAGTTTGAAAGCTTTTCTTCTTTTGGCAGGAAATGGGAGGCTATTTTATAGTTAATGGAATAGAAAAAGTTATCAGAATGCTGATTATGCCTAGACGAAACTTTCCCATTGCAATGATAAGAGCCAAATGGAAAAGCCGAGGCCCTGGCTACACAGAATATGGTAAGTGTTGTGATTTGTTAAGTGCATCACCTTTGTAAGACAGCTGCTTGAAAATAAACAAAAGTAAAGAGTTTACTGTAAGTCGTTATTGCTTTCTGTTTTGTCAATGCAATTATGCTATGCCATAAACACAGTCTACTGAGATGAAGGGAAATTCCTCTCATTGGAAAGGGTAAAGCCCATGGCAGGAAAAAGCAAATCTTCTAACATTTGGATGAATTTTAGGACTTGTGAAAATAAAAGGCTTATAGCATTATATAGACCCAGGCATATATCAGGTGTTATCAGACTGTATTCTGTCTAATTCCGGGAGATGCAAACAAGTACCAAGCCTTTGAGCCATACAGCGCCCCCACCCTAGAAACCTGAACTTTACCTGGAGCAATTAAGACAATGCTTACAAAGATAATTGTATGTTAATTGTCTTACTCGCTTGTTTTGTAATGCCGATAGAATCCAGTCAATAGTTACTATATTGTTTAAATGACTCCTTGCTTATGTTCCTTTTGGCAGGTATATCAATGCACTGTGTCAGGGATGAGCACACGGCTATAAATATGAACCTTCACTACCTGGAAAATGGTACCGTGATGCTGAACTTCATTTTTCAGAAAGAGTTGTTCTTCCTTCCCCTGGGATTTGCTCTGAAGGTAATCCATAGTCTAGTCTTGGGTTTTGTGGTAAATGAAAGATTGATTGAAGAATTGTTGTGTAAAGTGTAGCAGCCTGTTTCTTGCCTGGAAAAATGAAGAATGGTACTTGTCATCTTGAATATCAGGAAACCAGACCTGTCTGAGTAAGTACAGGCAGTCCCCGGGTTACATGGATCCGACTTACATCGGATCCCTACTTACAAACGGGGTGAGGCAACCCCGCACTAGCTGCTTCCCCCCAGCAGACCAGGGAGACGCGGAGCGGCTTTTCTCAGCAGACACCTCAGCTTGAGAATAAAGGACTGAGGGAAGTGAGGTGTGGGAGAATAAAACTGAGCTCTGGAGAAATGTTTGGCTAGAGTTTCCCCTACAATATGTACCAGTTCCGACTTACATACAAATTCAACTTAAGAACAAACCTACAGTCCCTATCTTGTACGTAACCCGGGGACTGCCTGTAGTATAACATTCAAGGCTGAAGTACGAGAACGTGTACACAGCTTAAGATGGGGAAATGAGGCAGTGTCTAAACGTTTTTTGGCTTTTTGCTCTAAGACCGTACCAGTGAGGAGTTAAGGGAAAAGCTGTTTTAAAATAAAAACAGTTGTGCAGAATAAATCCTCAAGCACAATATTAGCAGAATGTTTTTAGACCCTATCATCCAGTGAAAGACTTTGGGAGCACATTAATATTCTAATCAGATAAGTTACATCATCCCAATTGAAAATCAAGCAAAACAGTATAAAACAAAATGCTGCTTCTGTTCAGAGCTTTCCTGGACAGAGTGTTAGAAATGGGTGCAAAAACACCTTTTTTCCTCAAAGTGATTGTGAATGCACCAACGTGTTCAGTGTTGTATGGGACACAAAGGAAGTCATCCTCTGCCCCATCGGGCTTAAACTCTAAATGTCAATCCTGTAAACCTCAGTAGTTGTAAATAGTTATTACCATAACCTGGCCTGTTGCTCATCAGTCCTACAGAAGGAGCCTTTGGGATTTTGCTGTCTTTCAAGTCTTCCTTCCTGGTGGTTGCTTTTGCTGCCAGGAGGATCTGAGATCCAGACATGAATGCAGTGTCTTCCATGAGAAATGTCTGCCCATTTTCCGCCCTAGGTCACAGTCACGGGAAAAAGGCTACTCATGGTGAATGTTGAGAACTGCTCATTGGTATTTAGACAGGATGAGATTCTTCAGCAGATCTTGTGGTGGCAAAGTTTGGGCAAAAAGTCCAAAGGCCCGGTCATCCTGCCTTGAAGGCATTTTGAATGAATGTGACTGCAAACCTGACTTCACATACAGTGCCTTATGGCCCTGTTCCACAGTGTCTTAGTGCCCATTCTCTCGAGGTGGGTGGCCAGAGCCAGGGTGTCCATCTGCCACAGCTGCAGGAGACAGCGGAGGTGCTGTTAGCTTGAGCTCAGCCCACGCCCTTAGATATTGAGTTCACAAGGACGATGTTTCAGCCTTTTCAGCCTGCTTGCTGTTCTACAGTGGGCTGGGAGGTGACAGACTCATGAGGAAAATCGGGGGGAGAGAGGTTTACCTTTGTAACTCCACTTCTTGTTATGTTGCTCACAGAACCATGCTGCACCGTCTCCTTCCTTCTGCTTCTGGGACTTTTCAGTTTAGAAAAGAGGAGACTGAGGGGGATATGATAGAGGTATATAAAATCATGAGTGGTGTGGAGAGGGCCGATAAAGAAAAGTTATTTATTAGTTCCCTAAATAGAAGAACTAGAGGACACCAAATGAAGTTAATGGGGAGCAGGTTTAAAACTAATAAAAGAAAGTTCTTCTTCACAGCGTGTAGCCAACCTGTGGAACTCCTTGCCAGAGGAGGCTGTGAAGGCTAGGACTATAATAGAGTTTAAAGAGAAGCTGGATAAATTCATGGAGGTTAGGTCCATAAAAGGCTATTAGCCAGGGGATAAAATGGTGTCCTTGGCCTCTGTCTGTCAGAGGCTGGAGAGGGATGGCAGGAGACAAATCGCTTGATCATTGTCTTTGGTCCACCCTCTCTGGGGCACCTGGTGCTGGCCACTGTCGGCAGACAGGATACTGGGCTAGATGGACCTTTGCTCTGACCCAGTACGGCCGTTCTTATGTTCTTCCGATCCCAGCTCATTTTCCCATTTCCTGGGGTAGAGAGGAGGCCGTTAGAGGGTCCCAGGTTGGTTATGCCCTCAGCCCAAAGGTGAATATCTGCAAAGACTCCCAACTGATGCTGATCTCTGAGCACTACCTCAGGCATCCTATTCCTAGTGTGCACGCTGCTTCACCACGCAGTTAACGTGTTATAATGTGAGCACTGCTGCAGCCGGAGCCACCTCCACACCCACAGCTTGAGTTAAATGGCACTTTAAACTCCAGCTAGCTGGGGACAGATGGGGAGAAGCGGCATTGTTTGAAGGACCGGGATGCTGATGCTGAGCTAGTAATGCTGAGTATTCCCACAGTACAAGTTACTGAGCAGCTAATCCAGTCTATACGGCTAATCAGGTAACTGTAACTCTAGCGTTCTGAAGTGTGGCTGCTCTCGCTGGACCAGGACTGGCTGCAGGGCTAACGTGAGCTAACCAGGGCAGGGAAGACAAGCCCAGTGTCTGTGTGGAGACAATGAGTGCATTTAGAGAGCACAGCTTGTGGAGGGCAAGCAACTGCTGAATGAAGAACCTTCAAAGGCGCTCCTAACCATAACTTACAATTAAGCAGGCACAATGCATGGATTTTGCT
Organism: Pelodiscus sinensis; assembly: GCF_052426305.1. Taxonomy (NCBI): domain Eukaryota; kingdom Metazoa; phylum Chordata; order Testudines; family Trionychidae; genus Pelodiscus; species Pelodiscus sinensis. The sequence continues at coordinate 200,257,984 of NC_143054.1, read as the reverse complement.
AAGCAAGGCAATGAAAGCAAGCTTTCAAAATGGAGTAGAACAGATTTAAATTGTGCTTTAAATAGGTAATATTGCAAGGACTTCACTTCAATTAACTCTTTTCATCTTTGTTTTCCTGCAAAGAAAGCATGTGCTCTCTGGTAGTAATGTCAGACTACTGTTTTTTGTTGCATCAGCCCACGGGGCCTTTGCGCATGCTTTGAAATGGCAGCTTACTTTGACAAAGTACCTTTCTTCTGAGGCTGTGTTTGTTTTGGTAAGCAAGTGAGTTATTTCTGACGTTCTTATTTCTAACCCCAGGGTATTTGCACTGTGCTGTTGCAATACAATTGCTGCAGGGTTTAGACTGATGGGTTTAAATCTAGGGTTTGCAGATCTGATCATTGCATCTAGCCTCAGGGTGGGTCCATGCGAAGCTCCAGCAGCCCAGAACTACAGCACTGCAATGTGCACTGTAGCACCATGTAGGTGCTTCCTACGGCGACAGAAGGGTTTTTTCCATCAAGTTGTTAAAGCCCCTCTCTGCATGAATTCTGCTGTTGAGCTAGCTGCATTTCTTCAAGGATTAGGTCAATCTAACCACATCACACAGGTGTGACATTTTTCACAGCCCTGAGCAGCATAGCTAAGTTGATCTTATCTTTAATCCATCCATTGCATTATAAAAACCACTTGTTTTCAGTTTACTTAAATGTCAATTAATTGAGACAAATTGTGAATTAGATGTATACTGTAAGATCACGTATAAAAAGATAAAAAATTCTTATTTAAATGAAAAACTAAATTAGCTTTTATTCATCATTGTCTATATTGACTCAGTATTTGCTTTTCTAGGGGTTTTATTGGGTATTTGTGGTGACAGTCAGATTGTGTACACCCAGGATCTTTCTCCACAACCAATTGAACCTCCAGAAAACTGTGTTTACCTTGGGGAAAGATATTAGAAGGACAGATGAGCATAAACATGCATAAGTGATTGGAGTGACCTGTCCCGTTCTATTCTTTAATTGAGACATGGTGATTTCTTACTCCTGGTTTTTCTTTGTTCGCTGATCTGGTGCCTCTCTCTCCTCCAGGCATTAGTTGGTTTCTCAGACTACCAGATTTTTCAGGAGTTGATCAGAGGAAGAGAAGACAACTCCTTCTACAAGAACTGCATTTCTCAGATGTTGAGACTTGTGATGGAGGAGGGCTGTGCCACGCAGAAGCAGGTCCTTGACTACCTTGGGAAATGCTTCCGGGTGAAACTCAACCTTCCTGAGTGGTACCCGAATGAACAAGCTGCAGAATTCCTTTTGGAGTACGTATTCATGTAGCAGTGTGTCACTCGACACTTGTATGATGGGTGTAGTCCCGCTTCACTGTCTGACCTTCGTGTATCATGACAGGTACAGTACTGCCAGCAGTAGGGCAGGCTCACCTGCTCACGGCCCTGAGTCATGGTCTGGAAGGTTACAACTCTAAGGATGACGAGAGGGGAGTTTTGAAATTCTTTTGGTCCATGAGAGTTTCTGAAAAAACCTGAATGTGTGTACGGAAAACTGTTAGGCAGCTTAACTGGGAGTTCATGAATAAGAGTTTGGTCAAGGGCTGTTCAGGCCGGAGCTTAGAACAGAGAGAGAGAGTTAATTGGCCCCTTTTCTTCCTGTGCCTCCAGTCAGTGCATCTGTATACACTTGAAAACCAAGAGTGAGAAGTTCTACTTGCTTTGTCTGATGACCCGGAAGTTGTTTGCTTTTGCCAAAGAAGAGTGCATGGAGGACAACCCAGACAGCCTTATGAACCAGGAAGTGCTTACCCCAGGGCAGCTTTACCTCATGTTCTTAAAGGTAATGCCTGAAAGTGCTTAAAGCTGTGAGTGGGAGGAGAACCTCTAGACGTGTGGAAGAAAGAGCAACCCTGGATCCAGCATGTGGGGTATTGCAGTGACTCGTATAACACGAGCTTGCGAGGAGGCAGTTGGGCTCCAGTGTTTGATGCTGGGGAGCCAGATCCAGACCTTGTTTTCAGCCGTGCCCCTGGTTTGCTGTGTGACCCTGGGCATGTCCCTGTCCCTTATCCTTTCTGTCCCTGTTAGCCTGCCTGTGAACTACATCTGGTAATGCTCTGTCAGTGTTCCCTGTAAGATTTCCCAACTGTGAGCAGTGAGTTTTTTGTCTTGTGCACCAACATTGACAACACGTTCCTGTGTGAAACTGTGGTACCTCTCACTCACCCCTCCCCAAAGGATAATTAAAAAGGTGCATGACCCTGCGGCACAGGAATCAGTGGTGGGAGGTATGGGTAGAGGGTGCAGGATTCAGGGCAAGAGGGTACTCAGGACAGGGGGCAGAGAGGTCAGGGATGTGAGAACTCCTTGCTGGGGGGAGATTGGAGCTAGGCTGCCCATTCTTGTGGGCCGGTGGGCCCAGGACTGGGCTACCTGGCCCCCAGGAAGCTGCTCACTGAGGGGAAAGTGGGGCTGAGCTGCCCAGCTCCCTCAACCAGCGGGCAAGGGGCGAGCTGGGACTGCACTGCCCAGTATTCCCAGCCAGCTGGCCAGCAGCTTCTGGCGTAAGGATGCCAGGGCTGCTGGGTGGCGACTGCCCACGTGGCTGGTGCTGCAGCTAAGAGCCAGGGGGATAGGTTTCGGGAGCCATGTGGCACCTCTGGTCCCAGCTGCAGCCACTCAACCAGCCACCAGTTGACACGTGGCTCTGGTCCTGGCCAGGCTGCGGTGTGCTGCCTGCCGTAGCTGGAAGTGAGTCTGGTGAGGCTGCCCAAGCAGGGACAGCCTCACTGTGCCCCAGCGCCAGCCAGAGCAAATGGGGGCAGGACAGCCACTTGCGCCACGCAGCCCTGCCAGAACCCACCAGGCCGCTGCCGCCACTCACCAGCAGGAAAGTGAGTGGCTGTGAGTGCGGCTGTGTGGCTCTGCAAGCGAGCTGGGAGGGCCTAAACTTTTTTGTGCAGGTGCTCAGCTTAGAGGGAACCCTGCTCTTTGCTCGTTTTCATTTGTTAGAGCACGATAGCATCTGCAGCTAGAGCGAAGTAGTATCTGCGAAATACACCGCACAGGCATCACACTCCTGAATTAGCATAAAGCTGGCACCATTCCCTCTGTCAACATCTGTGCGAGTGCAGCTGGCAGACTCCAGGCTCACCAGCTCAGGCCTGCACTCTGAGGCTTTCATTTTTGGTCCATCCAAAGTCACAGTTGCCCTTCTACTTGATTTTTTTCTCCCTGTCTTGGTGTTCCTCAGAGTTCTGCCTTCAGCCCCCTGCTCTCTTCCTCCTGCGTTCTGTTGGCAGGCTCCTCCATTCCCTGCTTCAGATGTTCTCCTTGTCTTAGGCTTGCAGTTTCAGGGTGATCTTCTGAGTCTTATCTCCCCACCCACTAGCTCTTGTGCTGACTGACTTTGGAATGTTACCAAAATCTTACTTTCTCCTGCTTTAGCCACCTCTCAGACCTTCAGTTGTGCTGCTTCTCTGCCGCTTCTCACCTCTCCTCCAACAGCTATCCAAAGTGATCTCCACAAAGCTCCTCTTTGAATCACTTCATTGGCTGTATTAACACTGGTTCCAACCTACCAGCGCCAACTGAATCTCCACAATTGTGTCTGCTTTAATTTCTTCCTCCTCCCGTTTGCTGCCTGTAGTACTAACAGTCTCTTGTACTCTTCCATCCGTCTGTTTTGTTGTCTGTTCCTCAGGAATACTTAGCTCCTTTTTTGGCAACACGGCTTTCTGCTGCCTTTTCACCAGTAATTGTGGTTTTATTCCTCTTTTGGTCCTTTCTGTTTTAGACTGTAAGCTCTTTGGAACAGATTTGTCTTACCGTGTGAAGTACCACATGCCTTTATGGAGCCAGGGGAGTGATTTATTAGCAATAATTATGTCCTACCAATTTCTGGGCCTTTCGTTGTTGCAGTATGGAAGTATTCCTGTTCTGAAAATGCTTGTAGATCTAAGAAATGTCACTGCAAAGCATTTATAGTTTACAGTGAAAACACACAAGCCCAAAATATCCCCATCTGTGCTTCAAACTCAGTGGTGCATAACAAATTCTTTAGAGCACTTCCATTTGCCATGTCTTGAAAATCTGCTTTTGGCATCATTTTGGAATAGGAGTTTGTATTTGGAAGAACAAAACTCCCCTGCCACTTCAGTGGCTTGTGACTGTGGAAAATATCTAAATCCAAGGTGTTTAATACAGGTTTCTGAGGGGTTCCATTGAAGAAAGCCCTGCCTTCCCTCCAGGGAGTGGAAACACTCGACTGAGGTGAGCTGCCTGTGGGCAGACTGAATAGCTAGCTCGGACCCCATAAGCAGTGCTTTACTAACTGGCCGCAGGTCCGCTCTGACACTTTTGGAGGAATCCTCCTCCCCTTCCCGTATTTAAAATAGGGAAAAGCTTAAATATGTTTGATAGCAGATAATGTCTGTACTTTCGGTTAGTTTGGCTGTCTGCAGTGGATTTCTTTTAATAAGGAGTTATAATTCAAATAGCAAAATTTACTGCCCAAACAAAGCTCCAGAGGCAGTCATCTGAAATGTTTATCATGTTGTTTGGTCATCAGAAAATTATCTTGTCCATCCTTCTGCCCATGCGGGGAGGGTCCATGCAGTGTACTACTCTGTAACATCACTTGCTGCAGGCGTGGAGAACCAGTTCGTTTTTACTTGCCTACTTGAATTTAACAGCTCTCATTTTTCAACCCTAGGAGAGGATGGAAGCTTGGTTGCTTTCTCTGAAAGTTGCCTTAGACAAGAGAGCTCAGAAGACCAATGTAACTATCAATTCAGAAAATATGATGAAGCTATTCAGCATGGGAATTGATGTTACAAGGCCATTTGAATATCTGCTTGCTACGGGCAACCTGCGCTCTAAAACAGGTACATTTTAACTAAGGTGTGGCTGATCTTCTCCTGCACTTCATTCTAGTCCTGGGGTACAGTGTGTGTTCTCCAGAGAGGTGCTGACATTTTTTTTCAAGCCTCTTGTCTTAAAGTTTTGGCTACTGAATATTTGCTCAGGTTGAAGTTCATTATGAAAAGGAAGCTTCAGGAAGTTCATTATTCTCAAAGGAATCCTTGAGAAAAGGATTATATTTTTCCTCAGATTTTGGATCATATATATATATATATATATATATATTATGAATTGTTTATATACAGATATATCGTAAAATCGCTAGTATAATACACACTTTTTCCCCCCCGGTTTTTTTTAGGGTCATAGCCGGGGTGCACATTATACATAGGGGGTTCTTTTCAAGTTTTAAACTCACCCTCGGCAGGCGCGAGCTCGGTGTGCAGACGGCTGCGTGGAGGAGGTCCCCCGGCAGGCGCGAGCTTGGTGGTTGGAGCTGGGCAGGGGAGGCCCCCCAGCAAGCACAATCTCGGCACGCGGACAAATGGGCAGCGGCCGGCTTCCTTCCCGTTCCTTCCCTCCTATTCTCCTGTATAATGGATGCACATTATACATAGGGGTTCATTTTTTTTCATGATTTTAAGAGTCTAAAGTCAGGGTGCGCAATATGCACAGGTGCACATTATACTCGGGATTTTATGGTAGATTTTTTAAAGTATCTTTAGAGTTAGCATTTTGAAAAGAAGCAGCATTGATTGATTACCATTCTGCATAGAAAAGGTAGAACATGGTGTGTGGAAGTGCTAACTATGTACTGCCGCCTCCTCTGAGTTCAAAACTACTGCACTCGGATAGTTCACCATCAAAGCCCATTTGATCCCTGGCTGTGCACTGAGGCTACAAATATGATGTGGACATAAAACAGTATAGTAGACTAGACACTGGGCCAAGACTACAAGAAACCAGTCATTTCTAGTGAAGCAAAACTTCAATGAAAAATAGGGAAACAAATAGATACAATTTTCCTGGAAAAAGCATTATCTTGCAGTCAGCTTTGAGGCTCTTAACTCATTTCACATAGAGCACTGAACAGATGAGTGACTTTTGGTTGCTAGCAGTTTGAGCTGAATTTGAGCCAGTGATCTAAAGTGTAAAAGGCTGCATAGCCCATTGCCACTGAACGACTCAAATGTAGATGCAGATTAATGAGTGGTGAATCTCTCATTTGAGATCAGGTCAGTCTTTTTGAATTCGAGGGGTGGGTCTAATGAAGATGATTTATAGAATTATATTTTGCAGATGTCCTTCATTAATATCAGCTCACACATTAAATCTGGCTTTTGTTTTTTTTTAAAGGTCTGGGTATGCTACAAGATTCTGGTCTGTGTGTGGTGGCAGACAAGCTGAATTTTGTTCGTTATCTGTCCCATTTTCGGTGCGTACACAGAGGCGCTGCATTTGCCAAGATGAGAACTACCACAGTGCGCAAACTGCTGCCTGAATCCTGGGGCTTCCTGTGCCCGGTGCACACGCCTGATGGAGAGCCCTGTGGGCTCATGAACCATATTACGGCTGTCTGTGAAATAGTGACACACTCAGCCTACACCTTATCTCTGCCACCTTTGCTCTGCTCCTTAGGTATGTTCCACTTAAGAAAACTTACAGAGAAAGCAGTGGCTGATGTTCTCTGCAGGACCCCACAAACCCATGTCTTCACTGTATCTCGTTAAACCAAAAACATTTCAACATGGGTCAACCTGCATTTTGGTTAATGACAAATTAATGTATTGCTTACACAGGACTGCCACTTCAAAAATGTTGTTTGAGTAGTAATATATTTACTACTAGTGAACTAATAAAAGCTGTATTCTGTCGAATGAGCAAGTTAATGTATACAGAAAGATAAATGCATAGAAATGTCTCCATAGAGTTTTGTCATTTGCATCTGTATAAGGTTACCAATGGCTGTTTAGTCAAAGAACAGTTCATGTAAGAATTTTATTTTCTCGTGCTCATCAAAACACTTTTTATTGTTTTAAATCTGGATATAAGTCATGCAGCATATGGAGAAATATGAGATACCTGATATTTAGATTCTTAATATATAGTGGTCAAAGCAAAATGTGAGGCATTTCCTGTATGCTAATCTAGAATGTTTCTAAGATCCTGTGGGGTGTTTGGTGTGAATTGCTACGTTTAGCATTAATGACTTTCTCCTTTTTTCCCAGGTGTCACCCCAGTTGACGGGACTCCCAGCCAACCCTATGCAGAGTGTTACCCAGTTACCCTGGATGGATCCTTGGTGGGCTGGGTGGAAAAAGATATGGCTCCTACCATAGCAGATACTCTACGGCACTTTAAGGTTGTCTACTTTGATGTGACTTGACGTAAAAGAAGCGGTCTGACGCTAATGTGCTAGACAGTAGGCAATGCGGTATACCTTGAGTCTTGCCTCAGATTCTAAAATTTTTCCTCTTTTCACTTGTGTCTGAGCCACTCAGATGGTTTTATTTGAATTTTAATAATTAAATGATTATTGTATACCTGTTTAAGGCATTGCCACCAAAACATTGCAGCATCAAGCTACTTGTTGGTTGTAGCAAGTTAATTCAATTGTTTTTCTCCAGCTTTGTAGAGTTTGATGCAAATATTTTCTTAAAAATATACAAAACGATGAATTTATGTAGCTACTTGTGAGATTTTCATTTAGGTGGGAAAATAGGCTATGGGATCCAAAAAAAATCTGACTAGCTTTTTTCTGTGTATGTGAGAACAGGTAATGAAAGAAAAGAAAATTACAGCCTGGACAGAGGTCGTCCTTATTCCAATGACAGGAAAACCTAGTCTGTATCCAGGGTTGTTCATTTTTACTACCCCTTGTCGGATGATTCGACCGGTGAGAAACTTGGCCTTGGGAAAGGAAGAATTGATTGGCACTCTGGAACAGGTACTGTGCACGAGCGTGTCTAATGTCTGTGTGTTTATTACAGAGCAGTGGCCATTGGAGAAAAGTCTTTAATCTGGATATAACACACACCTTACAAAAAGTCTGTGAAAGGAACAATGAAGGGGAGGTGGGAAGCTGATCTTGTCAACAGAGCAATTAAGTTTGCTTTGATCACCTTAGTTTTCTGGCTTCTTACTGCTGTGTACTTTGATAACCACTTTGTGCTTGTAAAGGGTTTCACCCTGTGTGTGCTCTCAGTGTTAACTGTGCCTGAATTGTGTGGATTACGTCCTTGTGTTCACCCACCCTGTCTTCTGGCTTTGTGCTTGCCTTTCCCAAGGAATACACTGACACATGCTAAGACCACTAGCCTAGTTCTTGTGGCTGCGCTGGCACTGTACTACTATGCACTACTGCGTCCCAGCTACTGCCCTCTCACCTAAACCTGGGGGAAGGGGGGGACATATTAGTGGTGCTACTATTTTCTGCGGCTGCTTGTGGTACTGCAGCTACATTCCTGGTTTCAGTGCACTAGCGCAGATAGAGAGCTAGTGTGATTGTGTACACTTGCTGAGAATAACATCCCTAGCTCAGTGTAGAAGGAGCCATAGTTGTCTGTTTGCATAGCCCTATTTACACACTAATACTCTTAAGGGCGCGTCTACACAGCAGGGCTAAAGTTGAATTAAGCAATGCAACTTGAGATACGTCAGTTGCATAGCTTAATTCGAAATAGCTTATTTTGGCTTTTGGCGCTGTCTACACAGCCGGAAGGGAGAACACTCTTCCTTCAACTTCCCTTACTCCTTGTGAAACGAGGGTTACAGGAGTCAGAGTAAGAAGTCCTCCAGCTCAACATTATTTTGAAATAAAGATCTGTGTAGATGCTCACTATGTTATTTCGGAATAACATCTGTAATTCCAAAATAATGCTGCTATGTAGATGTACTGTAAATTACCAACTGCAGCAGCAGCAGCTATGTAAGTGAATGAAAGTGATTGGACATAGCATTATTTGCTCTTAAAAATCAACTTGATAATTAAATTGGACTTTGCTTATCTCAGGTCTTCATGAACATTGCTGTCCTGGAGGATGAAATTGTGCCAGATGTGACCACTCACCAAGAGCTCTTTCCTCATAGCATGCTGAGCGTGGTAGCCAACCTCATTCCATTCTCTGATCACAATCAGAGTCCTAGGAACATGTACCAATGCCAGATGGGTAAGTACTGTACTAAATATTGCCATCCAACTCTGCAACAATGCCCCAGGTTTGCACTGGCAGGAGAGAGGGGAAAAATCAGATCCTTAACTGCTTCATTCCTCTTTCCTTTGTATCCCCCTTGGCTTTGCCGGCACAGAGAACTGCCAACAAACCCTAGCTGGATTGTCCCTCTCATACCCCATTGGACTTGGGCAGCTCATCAGCATCTCTTGGGCCTTTCAAAGGAAAAGTTCCTCCCTCTCCCAGTGACCACACTACTACTCTAAGAGCAGTCGGGCTCAATTACTGCAGAATGCTGATAACAGACAGATCCACCAGGCTAGAGTGGTCCATTGTGGTGCTGACAGGCACACTCTGGGTTAACTAGCTGAGGCACCATCCAAGCAAAATGGAGGGGTTGTAGGCTGGTTGGAGGAAGCGACTGGAAGACAGAGCCAATATTATTCCGGTTGTCTTGTGGTGTACGTCTGCCATGTGTGCATCCAGTTTGCAGGCTGGGCTTGGTAACGCTCAGGTGGTGTTAGAAGAGCAAGTAGCTGCCACTGCAAGATCAACTCCTTTTGCCATCCCCCCACTTCACATGGATAAGAGACTGAGTCCGCTTCCTTTGGCTACAGACCATGCAACTGGTTTCTGTGCCTGGCACGTTTCAGGAGATACTGCAGGGTGCTCCCTGTGAGGTTATAGCTTAAATCTATCCAGACACTGCGGATGGCACAGAATTTGCAGCCTCTGCTAAGCAGTATGCATTTCATGGTCACATTAAACTGGATCTCCGTGATCTTCACTGATTGCCTGTTTCTGGCTTGACCTTGTGTTGATTTTGACTTTATCAAGCCCTAAAATAGCTTGGCTCTTCTTCAAGACCCGTTCTCTCCCCATGGCCATGACACAGCACCACAGTGTGGTTAGTAAAGGCACTTCAGCGGTGTAGAAGAGAGCACAGCTGGCAGGGTGTTGGGAGAAGAGTGAAGCTGGGGATTCTAGAGATGGCTTTTGTTGATGGGGTTTATGGAGTGTTTGTTAAATCCCTTTTGCTGCTGGCAAAGTTCTGCTGATGGGTTATTGCCAGAGTCTGCATGGATGGTATTTTAAGAGTTTACCAAGAGCACCTTCCTTGAGATGGGTGCTCTTTTCTGTACCACTCTACATGAACTAATACAGCCTTATGTGAAAAGGTGATTAAAGAGCTCAGAGTTCCACCAGGAGGCAGAGACCAAGAATTGGGGAATCATGTTGGAAAGGTTTTGTAGAAGCGGATTTGTAGCTCAGTCATTTCCCCCCAGTTTTCTGAAAATCGTAAACTTAATAAAATGCCAACTCTTTGCTCAGAAGTTGCATCGCTCAGAAATATTAATTTTAGGAGGAAAACAATATTTTGTAGCATGATAATGTAGAACAGACGAGACACACGTGAAATGTCACATGCAGAAAAATTTGTTTTATGGTAAGTGTGAAAGTGATGTTCCATCTGGATATTTCAGAATTGCTGTCAGAGGGAGAATATTGAAGATAACCCTTGTTAAATGAGAGGGATGGAAGCGAGTTACGGTAGGAGTGTAAGGAGTAGGGATGCGATGAACCTGTGTCAGAGGCAGCCAGGGACAGGACGAGACAGGACAGGCAGGCTTAAAAGCTGGCTCCCTGTAAGCACTGGTTCCCACAGAGCCATCTCCTTCCTGCCCCCTGCATGTGACCACTGAAAATTTCAGCAGTAACATGTTTACCAGAATAAACCCATTTTAACATCCCTAGGAAGGAGTAGTGTGCCATTTGTGAATTAGGAGCAGGAAGGGAAGTCCTTATCCCCTGCAGTACTGTCTTAAAGTGAAAGCTTAGGAGAACTTTTTAGATTTGGGGAAAACATCAACTTGTTCTCAGTACACAGCAAGAGATTCTGGAGGCTGGCTCACTTTTATTCCCACCAAAGCTCTGACAGAACAGTGTGATTTTTGACACTTGATTAATCTGGCTCTTTTTTTTTATTCTAGGCAAGCAAACTATGGGCTTTCCACTTCTGACTTACCGGGAACGCTCAGATAATAAACTGTACCGACTTCAGACGCCGCAAAGCCCCTTGGTGCGGCCATACATGTATGATTACTATGACATGGACAGCTATCCCATTGGTACCAATGCAGTCGTTGCTGTCATCTCCTACACTGGCTATGACATGGAAGATGCAATGGTAAGTCATTGAAAAGGAAATAACTGTGTCACTTGGGGAACTGGCGTTGGAAGGTAAATTCTAAAACCCACTGACTATGCTGAGTCTCCAGATGTCAGTTAAATCACAAATCAGACCTCTGGTTCAGAGTAATCAAACATCTTAGCTTGTCACACGGTAGGTGTGCGCGCACAAGCAAGGGAGGGGAAAGCCTGTGAACGGGATGTGCCTTCTGCTTCTCCACCTACAGGTGGCAACCTTAGCTCTTCTCCAGGCTACACCTGCAACTTAGACTCACTGTGGAGTGTCTGGGTGCAGGCCTTCCCCGTGCTGTGCTCTTCTCTGGCATTCCCTCCCTGGCTCTGCTGCCCAGATGCTTCCCTGCTGACCTGGGGAATGCTGGGAGAGGCTGTGCAGCAGGGCCAGAGGCAGCGTCGGAGGCTGGAAGGTGCAGTTGGTAAGAGGTTGCATGCCTGCGTTTGCTAGTGCCCAAACTGCCCCGTCTGCTATATAAGGGGAAAAGGAATGGTTTTTTTCACATTTATTGTATGTCTGGCAGCAGCACAGAGAGCACCAACGGGCTGTCAGGGCCCCATAGTGCTAGTTGCTGGACTAGTCATTTGACAAGTGGCTCGTGTCTGTTCAGTCCTGGGACTGTTGGTGTTTGGGAGCTGTGGGTGTTTACGGGAGAGCGGTGATTATTTAGCTAAAGGGGTGCTTTTAAAAAAAAATGGGTCACAGCAGTGTACAAATGCTTTCCCTGCTGAGGTTCAGAAAGCATGTATAGACAGAGGAAGGAGACTGTGGAAAATAAGGGCCTACGGGGGGAGAGTGGAAAATGGCAAGGCTGAAATCAAACGTGAAGTGTGTTCATCTTGTTTTAGAAAGTATCGTTGAAGGGACTCTCCTAAGGCTCTGGTTTTATTGGGGATGTTTTGTGTAGATTGTGAGTAAGGCTTCGTGGGAGCGAGGATTTGCACACGGCAGTGTTTACAAGACGGAGAGCATAGATCTTGCTGAAAAAATCAAACAAGGAGATGACTGTCTGGTGTTTGGAGTCAAGCCTGGAGATCCCAGGGTTACACAGAATCTCGATGCAGATGGACTGCCGCACATTGGATCCATACTGCAGTATGGGGACCCTTTCTACGGCTACCTGAACCTCAGTACAGGGGAGAGCTTCGTCACCTATTACAAGTGAGTGCAGAGCTCAGCTCTTCTGGCAGTAGTCTCACGTCAGGCATTCTGGGAACTGCTGTAATGTGCAGACAGCCCAGTCGGGTTTAGGGGTCTTTTATTTGTTCCCTGACGATTCCAGGGAATGAGAGCAGCTGTATCTCTTTCTGATCATCCATCTCTTACTGGATGCTTGCTCTGCAGGGAGGAGTAGCTAATATTCCAGATGGATTTCCCACCAGAATATTAGCTTTCCTCTCTGCACTGCAAGGAATGAAAAGCTGCAGATGCTGCTTCACAAAGTGGGGGAAAGTTATTGGCTTATCACAGCATGAAACTGGAGACCGCTCTGGTGAAGAGAGCGTTTGCATGTGTGATCCCTCCCCTCCCACTCTCCACTAGTGAACTTCGGTTCATCCTCATTCTGCTCTCCTGCTGCTGCAGCCGTTCCCTGTGTGTAGTAGGGATGTAACAGTGTCCTCGATTAACTGATACACAAATGCTTATAGGTTAATGCTATAGACCGGGGGGTGGGGCCAACCTGAACCCGAGACGGAGCCAGAATTGACCAGTGCACGTGGCCAAAGAGCAACAGTTCTATGTCCCCAGCCCTGCTCATCTCCCCACCACCATCCTCAGCACATCCTGCCACAGGCAGCCCCGCCTCCTCCTTTTCCTCCTGCCCGCTGGGATCAGCTCTTTCTCAGCGGGAGACACTGGAGCGGGGAAGCAAGGGTGTGACAGGCTCAATGGAGAGGGTAGGAAGTGGCAGGATCCTAGGAGGAAAGGGCGGAGGGGGACAGCACCTAGGGCAGAACTGGGGGTTGAACAGTGAGCACCCTCCGGCCCAGTTGAAAGTTGGCACCTGTGGCGCCTGCCCTGGATTTGGTACCTCTGTAAGGAGCCACATATTCACTCTGGAGCCACAAGTTAGCCACCCCTGCTCTAGATTACATGCATTTCTTACCCCCCCCTCCCCACCACCACCCCAGTAAATTTTTAAGCAGGCTGGCCAGCAGCCTGTCTCAGTCCTGGCATGTGACAGGTCCAGGACCTGCCCCCACTGCAGCTCTGCATTTAAAATGTATTAGGAGGCAGGCAGGCAGGCAGCCCCGCTCAGTTCCAGCTCATGCTGGGTCCAAGAGCTCAGATGCCCAGCCTCCCCTCACCCCCCCCACACACAGCCTGCTGCCACCCTTGCATCCAAGGCAGCAGCGTGGGCAACAGGCAGCCATTCCACAAGAAGAGCTGGTTTTTAAACTGGCTCCCCTCGCGAACCAGCTCCCACCTGGCCCCCTGCGCTGGTGTGGAGTGGCAGGGGCTCCTTGGGAGTGAGGCTGGACTCATGCCGATAAGAATTCATGAGGTTACTCGACTATTCCGTTAACCGATATTTAACATCCCTCGTGTGTAGCACTACGCTGCTTCCACACTCCGACTTCTTCCACCAGAACTTCAGAAAGCATTCTGGGTAAGATTTTCACAGGTGCGTAAGCAACTGCTGCACCTACTTTCTGATGACTTCAATGAGAGAGGGGCGTAGGACATAAGTCCCTTCTGAAAGTGGGAACTAGGCTGCTGGATCGCTCAGGCAGTTTGAAAATTGTATCATTTTATAAACAAATTCAAATTGGTTGCATTGCTGGGAGGTACCTGCTGCCCTGTCTTCCTGCCAGAGAAACAAAGGCCCAGGGTCTGTGGCTGATCTAGGAACAGAACCCTTCTCAGTCAGTGCAATAGCTAGACAAGCACCCTCCTCTCCAGGTAGGATCAATGGGTGTGTCTAGACTACAGAGTTACTACGTAACGTCGAAAGAACTCAGCAGTATTGTCGACGCTGGTAAACCTCATTTTACGAGGCATAACACCTTCTGTCGACAGAGTTTCTGTCGACAGAAGGTGTTATTGCATGTAAACTGTCCTTTGCGTCTACACTACCATGTCGACAAAGCAGCTTGCTTTGTCGACAGAACTCAATGTAGTGTAGACGCTCTTTGTCGACAGAAGTTTTGTCGACAGTATCTGTCGACAAAAGCCTGTAGTCTAGACGTACCCAATCGGTGATCTTCGTTTTTGTGGGTGAGGGGTGGCCGCCTCCATCTGCCGAGCTTCAGGCTCAGAATATTAAAGGTGATGTGAAAAGGGTATTTTAAAAATTGGGCTTAGAAAGAAAGGCCTAAAACAGGGTTTTAAATGGGGGGTCCAGAGGTTATTACAAGGGGGGGTTGAGAGCTGTCAACCTCTGCTCCAACCCCCACTTCACCTCCATATTTATAATAGTATGTTAAAAATATTGTTTTAATATTTATACGGGTTCTCACACATAGCCTGGCTGTGTGAAAAGGGTCACCAGTACAAAGGTTTGAGAACCACTGGTAAAAGATGGTCGTTTTGGGAGGAATGAGGTGGTTCTGCTGCTTTTATTCTACGTTAGAAATAGCAGGAATCTTATAGGTTTATCCTCCCATTTTTTTCCTGGAGGATTCCCGAGGTATTTGTAAGATTTAACACTTAAACTTGAGGGGACAAAATATTAGTCACTGACATAAAACATTTTTGAATATTCCGACTAAAAATGCCTACACCTTTCAGATCAATTAGATTGCTCCATAGGCACATGTGATGTCACCGTATCACTAATTCGCTAGTCCTCTGAGTCTACAGTCGACACTAGACGTGAATTTCTAATGGGAAGGGGCAGAAAGGGCAAAAAGAAAAGTCTTTTTTATACCAACTTTCAGTTTGTCGTCATGCTTCATGATGTAAAACTAAAAAAGGGGCAAAATTCCTCTTTTTCTTATTTGTAGGTCACAGTTGCCATGTAAAGGAATTTTACCAGGCATTGAAACTTAGCTTGACCATCAATTCCCACAGTACAAAGATGAATCCGCTTTAATTGCTTCTTATTCTACTTCATTCATGGAGCATAAATCAAAAATCTTTTCCAAATTTTAGTTTTCATTCCTGTATCAGAATGAGTCAAGCAGCCTTTGAGGAAGCTGTTTTTCATGTGTAATGTTTTCTCAAACCAACACTAATGTAGTTGTGACGAAGAGTCCTGTGGCACCTTATAGACTAACTAAAGTGTAGGATCATAAGCTTTCGTGGGCAAAGACCCACTTCGTCAGATGCATCTGACGAAGTGGGTCTTTGCCCACGAAAGCTTATGATCCTACACTTCAGTTAGTCTATAAGGTGCCACAGGACTCCTCGTCGCTTTTGCAGATTCAGACTAACACGGCTACCCCTCTGATACTTGACACTAATGTAGTTTTGATCTCCATGCGTACAAAATGGCTTCTTCTTTGAGGCAGTGTTGAGTCTCACAAGACAACCATCTTATTTCACATAGCTTGGTTGTAATACTTAGAGTTTCTTTCTAAAGACAGTTTGAAATTATATCTCTTTCCAGACAGAAATTCCTGGCACAGAAATGCTGAGTTAACAACTTTGAAACTTTCATGGACTTTCTTTATTTTCCTCTTCCCAGGAGTAAGGAAAGTTGCATTGTGGATAATATCAAAGTGTGCAGCAATGACAGTGGAAATGGGAAGTTTAAAAGTGTGTGTATCACCATGAGAATCCCTCGCAATCCAACTATTGGAGACAAATTTGCCAGCCGACATGGACAGAAGGGCATTTTGAGCAGACTCTGGCCTGTGGAGGATATGCCATTTACAGAGAGTGGAATGGTTCCAGATATTCTCTTCAATCCGCACGGCTTTCCTTCCCGAATGACCATCGGAATGCTGATTGAGAGTATGGCAGGGAAGTCTGCAGCATTGCATGGCCTCTGTCATGATGCCACCCCCTTCACCTTTTCTGAGGAGAGCTCTGCCTTAGAATACTTCGGCAAGATGCTGAAGGCCGCTGGGTATAACTACTATGGAACGGAGCGGATGTACAGTGGAATCAGTGGGGTGGAACTGGAGGCAGACATTTTCATTGGAGTTGTATACTATCAGCGCCTGCGCCACATGGTCTCAGACAAGTTCCAAGTGAGGACGACAGGAGCCAGAGATAAAGTCACCAACCAGCCCATCGGTGGGAGGAACGTCCAGGGTGGGATTCGCTTCGGGGAGATGGAACGCGACGCCTTGTTGGCTCACGGAACTTCGTTCTTGCTGCATGACCGTCTCTTCAACTGCTCCGATCGTTCGGTGGCCCACGTCTGTGTTAAGTGTGGTAGTTTGCTTTCTCCTTTGTTGGAGAAACCTCCTCCTTCCTGGTCCGCCATGCGCAACAGGAAATACTACTGTACCCTGTGCAATCAGAGTGACACAATCGACACTGTGGCTGTGCCTTATGTCTTCAGGTATTTTGTGGCTGAGTTGGCCGCCATGAACATAAAAGTGAGACTCAATGTGAACTAACTGTGGACATGAATAGCAATTCAACTGCTCTAGAAAAAAAGTAACCTATTTTTAAATATACAGGTTTTTCTGTTGAAGAGTTTAAAAGGACTATCAACTCCTTTCTTGAAATCCTGCAAGAGCTGTGGGATTAGTTTGATTTGTGTACCCAAACTGGGGAGAGAATCTGCTAAATTACTTAGCAATCAAATGGAGAAGAGCATCAGACCTTGTTAGTGACTGTTAGCTCTGTCCTCATTGTTTGTGTTTCATAGTAGCCAAAAATCTGTCAGCCGTGCTCCCACTTTATCGGATAGTGGGCTAGGAATTAGTTACTCCTTTCCCCAGATACTGCCTCCTGTAAGTGTGCACTGGCTGCTGCAGGTGGCGAATGCACTGTCATGCTAAAGAGGTTAAATAAAATGCAATGTAGGTGAAGGCTGGACGACTACCAAAAGTGAGTTGGTAAAAGAAACAAACATCTTCACGTAGTTTAATGGCTAGTGGAGTGTCCGTCCTGTGCAGGCAGCCAGGAAAAATCATTGTTTTGCCTTCGAGAAACACACCTGAGATGATTAAAAGGGGAAAAGGCTCGTGGTGACAGTCAGGACATGTTATCAGAGGGGGAGGGGAGCAGGAGGCAGTGCTGGGGGGAGCTGGCTTAAGTCACCCACTGTCCGCGTGGTACATGGGGAAGGGGAGGCAAGCCGCAGTGGGGGACAGTCCCGGCGCGCGTCAGTCTGCTTTTTAAATGTAGTAAGAGCTGCCACGTCGTGGACCACTGCAGCTCTGCTTTTTAAATACAGTCCCCCGCTGCAGCTCTGCCATTGAGACGTAGTAAGAGCCTGGAGGCCCTAACTATATTTAAAAAAGCAGAGCCGCAGCAGTCCGTCACGGACTGGCCACCGCTGCAGCTCTGCCGTTTAAATGTTGTAGGAGCCAAGCTGCCTGCACGCCCGGCTCCTCCTACGCTTGAACTGCAGAGCTGCAGCTTCTCAGCTATTTATGTGCTCAATGCAAATTGTATCGAGTACGTGATTAATCAGTTACCCACCTCTTCACATCCTGAAGTTTCCCTTCCTGGTTCTCACTGCTGGCAGCATTTGGGCTGCAAACACCACAGCAGCAGCATTTCAGTCTTATTACTTGTTTAATTTTATTTTTTATTTTGTCTGCTGAAACATGACTGGTTTTGTAAAAGTTTATTTTCAACTAACCTAAGCTTGTGGCAAAATCTATCTTTTTATATTAAGGATGAGAGGAAATTGTGATTTATTCGTATTTTGAAAAAATAGTAAAATGCCTCGAAGTCACTCTGTCGCCCCACAGGAAATTTTTGTTTATATATGTAGAGAGATAATATTTCATCATGTCACTCTGCGTCCCTCAGCCGCCAGCCTCCTCCCTCCCCAGTGCTTGGGGAGGGGAAGCTGAAAGGTCTTCCCCCTGCACCCCAGACTCCTCGCCCACAGCTCCTGGGAGGCAGGAGCCGTGAAGCCTCCCCCATACCCGGTGCTCCAGGGAGGTAGGAGCCGTACAGTCACCCCTCAGCCCCCTCACACACTCCCTCCACTGAGACCCCACACTCCCAGCCTGCTCCTGGCTAGACACCCTGCACCCACCCCCAGAGAGAGATTGAGTTATAACCAAGTGTTTGGAATGTGACTCGTTCGTAAGTCGGGGACGACCTGTAGTTGCAAGTTCATGGTATGTTTCTAGCAATCACTGAAAAACTAAAGATGGAAAAATCATTAACTGTAGTTGCCATGTGACCTATTTAAAGCTGAAGTTTGTGTCCGCTCTAAAAGCTGAAACTGGTATGCCAATTCAGGTCCCAGAGTAGAGTGTGCTGCATACGGGAGGAAGTTTGATCAAAGGGTTCCCGCAAAACTAGGGTTTTAATGGGGTCAGGCTGCAGACGTGCCAGCCTTCCCTAATTTTTTCACAATCCTGCCAGTGTTTCAGAGTAATCGGGATACTGCTCAAATCTACACATTTTGCAAAAGCGTTTAAAAACCTGGAGAATTGTGTGTTGTCGCTCACCTCTCAGGACTGGCAAACCTAACACTGTTCTCCATCCCCGGTGTGGTCATTGTCGCTTGCAGCCCAGCCCTATACTCAGTGTGTACTATTTTGTCAGCTACTTGAATCTCCTCGATCATGCTGGTGGGACCCTGCTGGGGACTCTGGGGGGAGGGGGAACTGAAGACATGGCTGGTTGCCCTGACAAAATGAGCCAACTCCCCCCCAAAAAAACCCCATGTGGAGTGGTTTCAGAAGTGTGCGCAAACGTGTGAGGATGTGGCTAGTCAGACCTGGTCATGGTTACTGATGTTACTCAATGTTACTTCTGCTTGTTCCCACTGTTCTCAGGGTAACGCACAGTTGTGAGTCGGCAGTGCACCACAAGCATTCAAGATGCTACCCCAGACCCTCTCTCTCTCTCTTTGGCTTTGCTCGTTTGCCACTTGTCACTGCTCCAAGCAGCCACCCTTAAGTCTCAGAGCAAGGTCAGCATCTCTGGCGCTGAAGTTGACAGGACCCCTCAGCAATCTAGTGGCTGGCACCAGGAACAACCTCCAAAACCTGATGATTACAAAGGAATTCAAATCTGGTAATCTCCGACAGCAGCCAGCACTGCACAGTCTCCAGAGACAGCATGAGCAAGCTTCCCTAATAATGGCCTGGCACCATGTAGGGTGCTCAGTGCTATAGGCCAGGAGACCAGGAGCTCAAGTTCCCTCTTAAACTGATACTTTGTCAATGGCCGAGGCCTCCTAACCCTACCCAGCAGGGAGGCAGCGCAGCCTAGTATGACACAGGCCTAGAACGCAGGGAACTTCATAGTCCTATTGTCTCTTCTAACAGAGCTACCTTGTGCCACTTACCCTCTTCCCTTCTGAGGTGGATCAGGACAAATCCACATAGGCGGCGGTGCTGTTTGTACAATGGGCTTCCTCCTGCCCCTCACCACTTCACAGCTCTGCTGAATTGCCCCAGGAAACAGTGGCACCTGACGTTGCCACAGAGTGAATGAGGAAGGGAGCTGCTGGCAGGGAAGGTGCGCGGGAGTTAGACAGAGCCAGAAGAAGTCAAACAGTGTGGGGTGGTGCAACCAGGAACTGCCATCTGCAAATACCACCACATCACAGCTGTTTCTAGTGTGTCCCAATGTTCACATACAACCCAGGGAGACTGCCCCTGGAAAGGTAGCACTACTGTCACTTAACAGTGCCACCGAGGACACAGTGTTACACCCACATCCAGCACAGTATAATGTAGATGCTCTGTACGGGCATGGGGAGTTACACACAAGCACATGTACAGTTCTGTCCTTGTGTATGCACCCTCTACAAACATAACCGAAAGCTCTAAGCCCTCTCTTCCTGGAGACACAATCCGACCTGGGTCCCAGCACTCCCCTCTCTGGCCCTGGATCCCATGTATTGCGGCCCAGTCTCTCTATCGCCGTGTCCTGGCCATTGGGAGGGGCTAGGGATGGTGAAAGTGGTGCCCCGTGCTAGTCTTGGACTGTCGTTTTGTTGCTGTGGTAAAAGGACTGGTGGAGAATTCAAGGCTTTCTGTGCTGGGAATGATGGTGCACTGCACTGAGCCTTTCCCTCACACCACTAGGCCATGTCTACACTAGGAAACGATTCTGAAATTACTAACTTAACTCCTTATTTAACAAATTCGAACTAGCGCATCCTCACTATGCGGAAGCATCAAAGCTAGTCCAAGGCAGGCTCTGCTAATGTTGCCACGCTATCTCGGACTTGGAGCCCCAGCAAGCCCTGGGGAGTAATTAGTTCAAATTATTTTGGAATAGCGAGCTTGGGAGTGTGGATGCTCCACTTATTCATTTGACCTATTTTGAAATACAGCCGCTCCCCGAGGTATGAACAAGTTACGAACCAACACTTGGTCCATAACTCGAAGTGTTCATAACTCGGATCCCATAGAGTTACATGGCGATCGCGCTGTTTGTAAGCGTGGATCCACCGTTCGTAACTCGGATCCGCATTTACAACCACGATGGTCGTCAGTGGAGGTGGTTGTAACTTGGGGAGTGGCTGTAAAGCCCTAGTGTAGACCAGGGCCTAGTAAATAAGGAAAAGTGGCATCAGTTTGTACTCAGTGTATGTAGAACCGCTCCTGTATGGAAGTTAGCTCCAGTAACCAGATCAGCCTTAGATCCCATCCCCTTACAAATGAACAATCCAAGAGAAGTTCTATCAGGTCATGAGGCCCCACGCTTTCTCCCCATGGGATGGGGGTTCATCAGAGGCCCCTCTCTGAGCGGTGATCCATACCTGCTCCCCAGGCTGCTACTGTCTCCTGGAAGAGCCAGAGCCTTTTACATTCCTGTATCGTGTGTCTGGTTCGCTCATCAGAAAAATCTGGCAGCCAGTAGATGGCACTATTGGAATGAAGATTTCACCCAAAACCAAACCAAATTTCTCTAAGCAGAGGTTTGGGCAAGTGCCACCTAGAGCTGAAGAACTGAAAAGTAGGTCAGTGACCATCTGTCATGCTCCTGACTGCTCAAGGAGGAACTAACAGGCTATCGACGGTTAGCTCGCTGTGTGACTGACTCAGATCAAAGTTAAACTCTGCTAGGAGGTGGCTGGCTTTACCTGCCAAAGTCTGTTTAGTCAGCTCGTATGCCACACGCAAAGTTACAGGGAGATGTGGCTGCTCACGGAGATGAATATTTTATTCAGCAACAGGAAATTAATTTACCAGGAAGAGAGACAAACTAGTAGATTCTAAATAACTGACGTCGTTTTGCCTTGTAATGTCTTGTCACAGGAAAATTCCACATCAGTAAACCCTGCTGAGCGATCTGTGGCTGAGTATTGACTCTGAGGACTGACTGAGCTCTGGGCTCCAGACAGCTCCCACTGAAGTCAGTGAGTCTTGCTGGCAGCGGGAGCCAGGCTGCCTTCTACCAACGTTGAGAGGCTAAGGGCCAAACACCTATTTGCGTGTCAGCATGGACGGTGCCCAACCCCTCTCAAAATCTACTCCTTAGTGTTTCTAAACATACGTGCTGTGCAGACAGGGTACAGAGAAGGGCAGCAACCAGTCCTGGTAGCAGGCATGGCCAATGGTTAACTGGTCAGTCTCAAAACTGGAGCCAAGGGGGGTGAGGGAATAGCTTTTATTGGACAACCTGTTGATGAAAGAGCCAAGCCGCCTAGAGCTCTTCCCTACAGACGTTGGTCCAGTTGTAGATATCCCACCTTGTCAGAGGCTGGGCCCAACAGGGCAACAGCCCATACTGCAAACAACAATGAAAGAGATCCACCCTCGGTGCTTACCTGGTCCCTATTACTGTAATAGCTGAGCACCTCACAGTTTCTAAGGCTGCTGCTCTTGAGCAGAGCCCCTTGATGGGCCACGAGCAGGTTTTGGAGGGGTCTGCCAAAATAAACTAGCAAGCAGGGCCAGCATTGCAAGCCACAGCTGTGCTGCAGCAGGGAAGGTGGGTTGGGGCTGTGCAGGTCGGCCAGGACAAACACTCAGCCTGACGTGTCGTGTGCCTGTCGAGATACCCCGTATTGAGACAGAATTGACAATCAGCAAAAAGTTTCACAGCGTTAAGTAAACCCAAACCAAGCTGTTTATTCTGTATCTGTTACCCTTTTCTTTTGTACATTACAGGTGTGTGTGTGTGTCGCTGTGTAACACAACTCATCTACTGTGGCACAGCTGGGCGGTGGTGGTTTATAGCCTCTTTTGGGGGCTCAGAAAAAAAGGTTAAGAACTCCAGACCCCAGTCTGCTCTGAATCCTCGGAGAGGCAGGGCAGGGCTGTTTTATTCCCATTGGACGGCTGGGGCACTGAGGGGGGCAGGGATATCCCAGAAGCCTCTCTGAATCACTGTCACTGGGGTTTGGTGGGGGGAGGAGTCTAGCTTTCAAGTGACTGGGGGAACCAGAGGTTGCAGACACCATCCCTATCCCCCTGCTGCTCCCTGCAGGTCTACGGGAGAGTCTGGCGAGGGAGAAGCCTGGTTAGCTTGTGGGGCTTTCACCAAGACTCCTCTGCAGATGCTGCCCCCGGTCACTGACATTTCCTCTCTGCCTATGTGCTGCAAGAGGCGGCTGCGTCATGTGCTGCTGTATCGTTTCGGGCAGTGAGCAGAATGTGCCTCGTCCTCTCTGCTCTAGCTGCCGCCTCCTTCCCCAGGCACAACCGGCTTTGCCTGCCCCAGCCTGAGACCCACCTTACCAGGCACCTTCTGCCCCAACAGAGGGGTGTTGCTGTGAGGGGCAGGAGGTGACCAGGAGCCAGTGAAGATCTTCCCCCTGAACACAAACCCATAAGGCCCTAGGTGAGGAGCAGCGGCTGGGCCAGGTGCAGCTACAGTGCTGAACAGCTGCTCCTTGCTGCGGTTGGAACCAAAGCACATGCAGCACCCACCCTCAGCGTGGACACTGCAAGCTGTGGGGTACCCCTGGCTTGAGTGTAAATGCCATGGCTGGGTAGAGGTGTGATTCTGGAGCCATTTATCCACTGCTGAGGAGGGCAGGCGCACTGGCCTTAGAGCGGTTTCCAGGCTACATCGAGTTGCCACTGCCACACTCCACTGTCACAGATTTTTCTTGGACTCGCGTGTGATTGTTGTAATTTCTTCCAAACACCCTCCCACGCAGGGCATTGTGTAATACCAGCACGCCAGGCGGGCTCTGTTCTTTGGGGTGTCGGCATGTTCCCAATGCCATCAGTGTGAATCCATTTTTTTTAAAACAAAATATGCCCCACTTGGCGGTAGGCCACAGACTTGACTCCTCCACACCACAAGATCTCTCAACAAAGAGCAGCCATGCACCACGTCACAGGCTGGACCACACAGAAGTCACCCTGGCTGTCAGGCCTGAGTGCAGCTGGAGGAGGGACCTGATCTCGGGGCTGAGCACTGCAGGTATCCCACAGCGGGGCTGGTCTCTGGGTGTGTCCCACGGAGGGGCTGGTCTCGGGGCCGGGCGCTGCACGTATCCGACGGAGGGGCCGGTCTCAGAGCCGGGCACTGCATGTATCCGACGGAGGGGCCGGTCTCAGAGCCGGGCACTGCATGTATCCGACGGAGGGGCCAGTCCCGGGGCCAGGCGCTGCACGTATCCGACGGAGGGGCCGGTCTCGGGGCCAGGCGCTGCAGGTATCCGACGGAGGGGCCGGTCTCAGGGCCAGGCGCTGCAGGTATCCGACGGAGGGGCCGGTCTCGGGGCCGGGCGCTGCAGGTATCCGACGGAGGGGCCGGTCTCGGGGCCAGGCGCTGCAGGTATCCGACGGAGGGGCCGGTCTCGGGGCCGGGCGCTGCAGGTATCCGACGGAGGGGCCGGTCTCGGGGCCGGGCGCTGCAGGTATCCGACGGAGGGGCCGGTCTCAGGGCCGGGCGCTGCAGGTATCCGACGGAGGGGCCGGTCTCAGGGCCGGGCGCTGCAGGTATCCGACGGAGGGGCCGGTCTCAGGGCCGGGCGCTGCAGGTATCCGACGGAGGGGCCGGTCTCGGGGCCGGGCGCTGCAGGTATCCGACGGAGGGGCCGGTCTCGGGGCCGGGCGCTGCAGGTATCCGACGGAGGGGCCGGTCTCGGGGCCGGGCGCTGCAGGTATCCGACGGAGGGGCCGGTCTCGGGGCCGGGCGCTGCAGGTATCCGACGGAGGGGCCGGTCTCGGGGCCGGGCGCTGCAGGTATCCGACGGAGGGGCCGGTCTCGGGGCCGGGCGCTGCAGGTATCCGACGGAGGGGCCGGTCTCGGGGCCGGGCGCTGCAGGTATCCGACGGAGGGGCCGGTCTCAGGGCCGGGCGCTGCAGGTATCCGACGGAGGGGCCGGTCTCAGGGCCGGGCGCTGCAGGTATCCGACGGAGGGGCCGGTCTCGGGGCCGGGCGCTGCAGGTATCCGACGGAGGGGCCGGTCTCAGGGCCGGGCGCTGCAGGTATCCGACGGAGGGGCCGGTCCCGGGGCCGGGCGCTGCCTGTATCAGATTTCGGGGCTGGGCGCTGCACGTGTCCGACGGAGGGGCGGGTCTCGGGGCCGGGCGCTGCACGTATCCGACGGAGGGGCCGGTCTCCGGGCCGGGCGCTGCACGTATCCGACGGAGGGGCGGGTCTCGGGGCCGGGCGCTGCAGGTATCCGACGGAGGGGCCGGTCTCGGGGCCAGGCGCTGCACGTATCCGACGGAGGGGCGGGTCTCGGGGCCGGGCGCTGCACGTATCCGACGGAGGGGCGGGTCTCGGGGCCGGGCGCTGCAGGTATCCGACGGAGGGGCGGGTCTCGGGGCCGGGCGCTGCAGGTATCCGACGGAGGGGCCGGTCTCGGGGCCGGGCGCTGCAGGTATCCGACGGAGGGGCGGGTCTCCGGGCCGGGCGCTGCAGGTATCCGACGGAGGGGCCGGTCTCGGGGCCGGGCGCTGCAGGTATCCGACGGAGGGGCGGGTCTCGGGGCCGGGCGCTGCCTGTATCAGATTTCGGGGCCGGGCGCTGCACGTATCCGACGGAGGGGCGGGTCTCGGGGCCGGGCGCTGCAGGTATCCGACGGGGGGGCGGGTCTCGGGGCCTGGCGCTGCCTGTATCAGATTTCGGGGCCGGGCGCTGCACGTATCCGACGGAGGGGCGGGTCTCGGGGCCGGGCGCTGCAGGTATCCGACGGGGGGGCCGGTCTCGGGGCCGGGCGCTGCAGGTATCCGACGGGGGGGCGGGTCTCGGGGCCGGGCGCTGCAGGTATCCGACGGAGGGGCCGGTCTCGGGGCCGGGCGCTGCAGGTATCCGACGGAGGGGCCGGTCTCAGGGCCGGGCGCTGCAGGTATCCGACGGAGGGGCGGGTCTCGGGGCCTGGCGCTGCCTGTATCAGATTTCGGGGCTGGTCTCTGGGTGTGTCCGACGGGGCGGGTCTCGGGGCCGGGCGCTGCACGTGTCCGACGGGGCCGGTCTCGGGCCGGTCTCTGCCCGGGCCCCGCTGTGCGCAGCCGGGGGGGGCTCGCGTCAGGCCCGCGGGGGCTCGGGCGGGCCCCGCTCCCAGGGCTTGGGCCGGCGGGGCAGGCGCGAGGGGGTGGGGCTCGCCAGGCTCGCGGCGACGCGGGGCCGGTGCAGGCCGGGCGGGTCGCGGCCGCTGCGCACCAGGCGGAGGATCGCGGAGAAGGAGGCGGCGGGCGGGGGCGGAGCCGGGTCTGGGCTCGCCGGGCTCGGAGCCTCCGCGCCGGGCTCCATGGGCGGCCGCTCCCACTCCAGCCGCGCGGGGAGGGACAGCGGGACGTACCACGTCAGCGGGGGGGGGGTGATGGGGGAGCTGCGCTGCGCTCCGGCTCCATGCAGCGCCCGGCTGCAGTGTCCTACCAGTGCACCGCCCCTAGCACCGCCCCGCCCCTAGCACCGCCCCCTACACTGCACCGGCCCCGCCCCTAGCACCGCCCCCTACACTGCACCGGCCCCGCCCCTAGCACCGCCTCCTGCACTGCACTGCCCCCTTCACCGCACCGGACCTGCCACTGCCCCTAGCACCGCCCCCTGCACTGCACCGGCCCCGCCCCTAGCACCGCCCCCTGCACTGCACCGGCCCCTGCACTGCACCGGCCCCGCCCCTAGCACCGCCCCCTGCACTGCACCGCCCCCAGCACCGCCCCGCCCCCTGCACTACACCGGCCCCGCCCCTAGCACCGCCCCCTGCACTGCACCGGCCCTGCCCCTGCCCCTAGCACCGCCCCCTGCACTGCCCTGGCCCTGCCCCTGCCCCTGCCCCTAGCACCGCCCCCTGCACTGCACCGGCCCTGCCCCTGCCCCTAGCACCGCCCCCTGCATGGCACCGGCCCTGCCCCTAGCACCGCCCCCTGCACTGCCCTGGCCCTGCCCCTGCCCCTAGCACTGCCCCCTGCACTGCACCGGCCCTGCCCCTGCCCCTAGCACTGCCCCCTGCACTGCCCCGGCCCTGCCCCTAGCACCGCCCCCTGCACTGCACCGGCCCTGCCCCTAGCACCGCCCCCTGCACTGCACCAGCCCTGCCCCTGCCCCTAGCACCGCCCCCTGCACTGCACCGGCCCTGCCACTGCCCCTAGCACTGCCCCCTGCGCTGCACGGGCCCTGCCACTGCCCCTAGCACTGCCCCCTGCACTGCAACGGCCCTGCCCCTGCCCCTAGCACCACCCCCTGCGCTGCACGGGCCCTGCCACTGCCTCCCCGCACCTCCCCTGCATGGCACTAGCCCTGCCCCTGCCCCCCTCCGCCCCCCCGCACTGCCCCCTGCATGGCACCGGCCCTACCACTGCCCCCCGCGCTGCCCCTTGTATTGCACCAGCCCTGCCACTGCCCCCCCGCACTGCCCCTTACATGGCACCGGCCCTGCCACTGCCTCCCCGCACTGCCCCCTACACTGCACTGGCCCTGCCACTGCCCCACCCCGCACTGCCCCCTGCATGGCACCGGCCCTGCCCCTGTCCCCCCCGCACTGTCCCCTGCATGGCACCGGCCCTGCCACTGCCGCTCACACCATCACCTGCACTGGCATTGGCCCTATCACTGCCCCCCCCCCCACACACACACTGCACTGGCACTGCCCCAGCTCTGCACTGCTGCTGGCACTGGTATTACCCCTGGCACAACAAGGGCCCTGGCACTGTCCCCTGCACACACAGACAGTGGAACTGGGGGTGCTGTCATGTTCCCTGGTTTCAAGTGTTTTCCATCAGCTACAGAGTTTTTATTTGGCACAAAGGCTCTCAGCACCCCTGACCGCACTGCCCCCGCCTTGCTATGTCCTGTACGGGCGGTGGCACTGTGTCCAGCTGCGCCCTGCACTGCCCCCGCCTTGCTATGTCCTGTACGGGCGGTGGCACTGTGTCCAGCTGCGCCCTGCACTGCCCCCGCCTTGCTATGTCCTGTACGGGCGGTGGCACTGTGTCCAGCTGCGCCCAGCACTGCCCCCGCCTTGCTATGTCCTGTACGGGCTGTGGCACTGTGTCCAGCTGCGCCCAGCACTGCCCCCGCCTTGCTATGTCCTCTACGGGCGGTGGCACTGTGTCCAGCTGCGCCCAGCACTGCCCCCGCCTTGCTATGTCCTGTACGGGCTGTGGCACTGTGACCAGCTGCGCCCTGCACTGCCCCCGCCTTGCTATGTCCTGTACGGGCGGTGGCACTGTGTCCAGCTGCGCCCTGCACTGCCCCCGCCTTGCTATGTCCTGTACGGGCGGTGGCACTGTGACCAGCTGCGCCCTGCACTGCCCCCGCCTTGCTATGTCCTGTACGGGCGGTGGCACTGTGTCCAGCTGCGCCCTGCACTGCCCCCGCCTTGCTATGTCCTGTACGGGCTGTGGCACTGTGTCCAGCTGCGCCCAGCACTGCCCCCGCCTTGCTATGTCCTGTACGGGCTGTGGCACTGTGTCCAGCTGCGCCCAGCACTGCCCCCGCCTTGCTATGTCCTGTACGGGCGGTGGCACTGTGACCAGCTGCGCCCTGCACTGCCCCCGCCTTGCTATGTCCTGTACGGGCGGTGGCACTGTGTCCAGCTGCGCCCAGCACTGCCCCCGCCTTGATATGTCCTGTACGGGCGGTGGCACTGTGTCCAGCTGCGCCCAGCACTGCCCCCGCCTTGCTATGTCCTGTACGGGCGGTGGCACTGTGACCAGCTGCGCCCTGCACTGCCCCCGCCTTGCTATGTCCTGTACGGGCGGTGGCACTGTGTCCAGCTGCGCCCAGCACTGCCCCCGCCTTGCTATGTCCTGTACGGGCGGTGGCACTGTGTCCAGCTGCGCCCTGCACTGCCCCCGCCTTGCTATGTCCTGTACGGGCTGTGGCACTGTGACCAGCTGCGCCCTGCACTGCCCCCGCCTTGCTATGTCCTGTACGGGCGGTGGCACTGTGTCCAGCTGCGCCCTGCACTGCCCCCGCCTTGCTATGTCCTGTACGGGCGGTGGCACTGTGTCCAGCTGCGCCCTGCACTGCCCCCGCCTTGCTATGTCCTGTACGGGCGGTGGCACTGTGTCCAGCTGCGCCCTGCACTGCCCCCGCCTTGCTATGTCCTGTACGGGCGGTGGCACTGTGTCCAGCTGCGCCCTGCACTGCCCCCGCCTTGCTATGTCCTGTACGGGCTGTGGCACTGTGACCAGCTGCGCCCTGCACTGCCCCCGCCTTGCTATGTCCTGTACGGGCTGTGGCACTGTGACCAGCTGCGCCCTGCACTGCCCCCGCCTTGCTATGTCCTGTACGGGCTGTGGCACTGTGTCCAGCTGCGCCCTGCACTGCCCCCGCCTTGCTATGTCCTGTATGGGCTGTGGCACTGTGACCAGCTGCGCCCTGCACTGCCCCCGCCTTGCTATGTCCTGTACGGGCGGTGGCACTGTGTCCAGCTGCGCCCTGCACTGCCCCCGCCTTGCTATGTCCTGTACGGGCGGTGGCACTGTGACCAGCTGCGCCCTGCACTGCCCCCGCCTTGCTATGTCCTGTACGGGCTGTGGCACTGTGTCCAGCTGCGCCCTGCACTGCCCCCGCCTTGCTATGTCCTGTACGGGCGGTGGCACTGTGACCAGCTGCGCCCTGCACTGCCCCCGCCTTGCTATGTCCTGTACGGGCGGTGGCACTGTGTCCAGCTGCGCCCAGCACTGCCCGCCTTGCTATGTCCTGTACGGGCGGTGGCACTGTGTCCAGCTGCGCCCTGCACTGCCCCCGCCTTGCTATGTCCTGTACGGGCGGTGGCACTGTGTCCAGCTGCGCCCTGCACTGCCCCCGCCTTGCTATGTCCTGTACGGGCTGTGGCACTGTGACCAGCTGCGCCCTGCACTGCACGGAGCATCACTCTGCTCTCAGCTACCACGTACGAGCCCGGAGCCCAGGGGTTCCTGCCCACACATCCCTCACCATGAGCTCTGGACTTCATAGGCAACCCTGTGGGAGGGGGGTGTCCCAGTGACTGCCCCATGCGCACACACACCAGGGCAGCAACTCCCCTACACACGGACGCCATTAACTGCACAGGAACCTCACCACAATTCCCCCCGGAGAGAGCCTTGCGGGGATCTCCACCCACACACGCCCTGGCAGTGACGCCCCATCCACGCATGACCTCAGTCTACACCCTGGATTTGCAGCCACTAAGAGGCAAGTAGTGATGGGGCCAGGCAGTAGCTGCAGCAAGACCCCACCCAAGCACAAGTGCAAAACCTGCACCCTCCGAGGGACCATGTGGCAACCTGCATTGCCATGTGTCACGTTCCTCTCCCCTCAGCCCAGCACTGGGGAAGAACAGGGCCTGGGTCTCCTCTCCTGTTCTCGCCAGCCTCCCTGCACCGGCCCCACCCCAGCCCCGAGTCTTGTTCAGGACTGACGTCAGTAGGGGGCGCTCCGGCGGCAGCAGCTGGCTGCTCGGAGAGGCAGGCAGGGGCAAAGACTGGAAGCCGCAGGCATGGCTGCCTCTGCACACCCCCTTCCCCAGTGCCAGTGTCGGGGCACTCCTCCCCTCAGCACCATGCTCGCTGGGCCTGGCACACTCCTTGTACACCAGGCAAATCTAGTGCCATAGGGTGCGAGGCCCTGCCCCAGCCCCGGCTCATCCTGGCCTTGCCGTCCTCTGTGGCTGGGACACCGCCACAAAATACGTCTGCTCCCCACGGAGCTGCACGCTGGGGTCTCTGCCCTCCCCTTTGCCTGTGGGGTTCTGCGGTGCGGGGGACCCAGTCCGGCCAGCTCAGGCTGCCGCAGGGCTGGGCTGAGCTCAGGGCCTTAGAGTGCATTTAGGCGCGCTCTGCCGCGACGCACGTGGGCTTGCAAAGGGTTAAAAAGCGAGGGTGTTTGTTTGCTAGGGAGCACAGCAGCTGGTTAGGCAGCTGGCAGAGACGGTTAGAAAGACGTGGGGGGAGGCCTGAGGGTGCGGAGAGGAGGGCTGGAGGTCCCTTTGCCTGCTGCATTGCTATGCCTGGCTCAGAAGCTGCAGCCTCTCGCCATGGGCCTGCCCTGGTGGCTGCTTGGGCAGCTCTTGGCCACCACAGTATTTCAGCTCCTGCTCCGTGAGTATGCCTATCCCCAGGGGCTCCTCTTGCTTCACTCAGCTCCGTGCTCTCCAGGACTGCAGGGGAAAGGACTGGCCAGCACGTACGTCTGTGAAATGATTCCCCACGCCCTGCAAAGGTGCAGCCAGGCCCTGGGGTCTTGTGCCAAGGAAGCGTAGCGAGGGTGGGGAAGCCAGGCATGGACCTAACCCCTACCTGGGCACTAACAGCTGGCGAGCAAGAATACGCACCCCACAAGGCAATCCTTCCCAAGAGTTTTGACACCAGTTTTAGCCTCGCTGCTCCCAGTCAGAAGGGTTCTAAGGTCAGGCAGGTCTTGTGGCCAATATGCGTTGCTAACGGGCTGCCTGTTCTCCCCCCAGGCAGCGCTGCAGTCCCTTTCCCCACCTTGGCGCCCCCACTTACCATGGTTGTGAATGGCGAGAGGAAGACCCTGGTGGTCTGTGTGGTGAGCGATCTCTCCCAGGACACTGCAAACGCCATTTGGTTTTCGAATGAGAATGGGAGTGTCCTGGACTCCTTCACCTACGGCGTGTCCAGGGAGGAAGACGGCACGTTCAGCACAGTCTCTCACCTCTCCGTCAACACCACAGATCTGGAGTCCTGGGAATCTCTCGCCTGTCACGTGAGGCAGAACAGAACCACCCAGGTGTGGAGTGCCAGGTCCCTGCCAATCTCGGGTAAGTCCCAAGTCGAGAGACTTTCCATCACCACAGACCACATTGCTGTCACTTCCCTGCCCCCATCTCCCTCCATCACCCGTCCCCCGGAGCCATGCATTCCTCCCCTGGGTCACACTGTGCTTTCCCTGAATGACCTGGGGGAGAAAGTGAGGGTCCAGCGGTGGCCCACTGCCCATTTACAACAATGCAAAGAGCAAACACCAGGTGGTTCATTCAAAATCAGCACCCTGGGGAAAAATAAAGCTATCCCAAAGGGTCCCCCTCCCCCATGGGGACAACTGTCACCCAAGGAGAGCTTGATTAATGGCAAATATGCTACAAAAGGGTCAAGAAAGCTCTAGACTCAGCAGAGCCACAGAGGTGATGTTATTCCTGCAGCTATGGGAGAGAGATGTAGGAGAGAGGAGACTCACGTGGGAAGGAGAAACGCAGGCAGCTCACTGCATTAGAGATCTCTACAGGGAAATGCGCCAGAGTCTGCTTGAAGCTAGCCTTCCACTACATGCCCAATTTCGACACACACACACACCTCTCATCACCAACCTTTCTGCATTTCATAAGCTTAGTCTATCAATCTTTCTGAAAAGACTGAGGAAATTGGACCAAGCACTTCATCAACAAATACTTTGAAACAACATTTGCAAAAATAAGGATGTGGCGAAAAACTGTGTTGAGCTAAGATTCTAAATATCCTTCAACAACAGGTACATCAGGAGCGAACTTGAGAACACTGCAGCTGCTTTTCCATAGGCATGTGGCTATTAATTATTTAACTCCAGTTTTCGGACGTGTTTTGCCTGGATCTAACATAGTACATACAGAGCCGTAACTCTTTAAAGCCTGGGCATGCCACTTTTCCATACACGGCTGAGATCAGGTCCCTGGGGCACCATATGTCTGGGAAATTGTTTTGATCAGTGATGTTTTAGATGGTGGCGCTGCGTATTCATTAGACTGAAACGTGGCTGTGGCAGAGTTAGAAAATGAACAAATCCGTACAACAACAGCCTTAGCACCCATCTCTTACCCATTTGGTGATGGGGGGTAAGAGGACTGTCAAAAGCTGAAGGAGGAGTCAGTCACTTGACTCCCATGGAGAAGCAATGTGGGTTGAGACGCTACCTCCTATGTCTTGTTTGTGGCTTGAAAAATCACCTCTGTAGTCCTTAGCTCAATGTTACTCTCACCGCAAAAATCGCTTGTTGCTTTGCCCAACTTTTAGTGACACGTCTGTGAAGCAGCAGTTTTCTGCATTTAAAATCCTAGTGCAGGAAAAAAGCTAAGCCAGCGTGTGACCTTTCCAAGCTTTGTCCATTTCACCAGCAGAGCTTATGAGGTAAATGGTCCAGGGGCACTTGGTGTATCCATCCTAAGAATGTTAAAAAGCAGTAAATTAAGTAACTGTGGGCCACAGCATAAAGCTTACCCTGCGGCACAGCTGGCTCCCTGGGAGCAAAGCCAGTGCATGCCAGGACCTGGCTCCCAGCTGCCAGCCCCATTCCCGGGGAGCCAGCTGTACTGCGGAGGTTTATACTGCAGAGCCCGCAGTGTGCAGCAGCAGCTGGCTCCCCATGAGCCGGTGCATGCTAGAAGCTGGCTCCCTGCATATACTGGCTCCCCCATGCTGGACCTGCTCCCAGGGAGCCTGCTGCTGCCCCATGATGCTGCCTCTGATACAGAGCCAACAGTGTGGGGTGGCAGCCAGCTCCCCGGGAGCAGGACCAGGAGCCAGCATGTAACCATTATGGTAACCGATAAGCTCATGCTTATCAGTTAACCCTTTAAACGGTTTTATTATTACATCCCTAGTACATCCCTTCTGTCAGCTAGTTGCACATCGAAATGTATACATCCAGTGAGGTGCTTTCACGTAACTACTTAAATAATTGATTATGCCTCCTCAGCCCTACCTCTTCAAACACTCCTGTCTCATATTAAAACTTGCAAAATAGAGGATCTTCATTAAAGGGTATTTACATATTAAACACAAAGTTTAAAAGTTGAGTTGTTTGCATTATCTGTGCAAAGAAAGAAGAGGGTGGGGGAGCAGCTTGTTTCAAAGCAAGAAGAGTGTGTATTGCATAATCAAGAAAGATCTATGTCAACCCAAAAGGTGAATGAATTAGAAAGTTCTGAGAACATGGAAGCAGGAGGTTGTGGTGGGTTAGCCCTGCAATCGGTACTGTTACAATTAGTATAGTTCCTCCTACTAACAGTTTTAACTCTGTCCTGTAGAAGACCACCTGGAAGAGCCGTGTCTGGATGAAGACCAAAGAGGTAAGTTATAACTGTTCGTTCCTCCTGGCACATTCACACTGCCCGTTTGAATCCTGCCCATTCTGTGATGGAAACAGAAGGGCTGGGGAAAGAGGTGTGTAGACACCACCTTTGGTGTAAGCCTTTTCTGAAAATGAACATCTGAACGAACATCCAGGTCTGGGGTAGTTAAGTTATTCCAGATTTGCAGCAGTGTAAATGAAAGCAGGGTTTTACCTAGTACGTCCAAGAGTTTTCATCGCTGGGTGAAAGACGCAGATTGCGAAGTGACTAATCCTTGCCACCTAAACTTCTGTATGTCAGAAGTTCTCTCTGTCTCGAGGAAAGAGGTTGTCAGTAGCATTGCTCTTAGAGCCTTTCTGTAATGCAACCCCTGGATCTGCACTCACCACAGCAGACGTGCATTCAGAATCTCCATATCACCACTCAAAAGGAAACTGACCTGCTCTGGAAGAGCAGCTGATCTTCCGAGTTGAGAAGTCAGCTCTCCAATAGAGCAGGTCAGGAAATTTTCATAGAAACATTATTTTATCTCAAAATGTAGATCCCTCAAATCTAACTCACTTGTAGACCAGGGTCAGTTTTAATGAATCTCCTGATCTGAATCATTTTTGGAAAAAAAATTGAAGTTGGCAAAACAGTGTGACCTGACGGTTTCTAAACACTAAGGCTATGTCAAGACTACGTAGAATTTTCAAAAGAGGATATGCAAGTTCTGTGGGAATTTGCACATCTTATTCCGATCTCACTTTCAAAAGAAGATCTTTCAAAAGTGAAAGTAGTCTGGATGCGTTTGTTTGTTTTTTTCAGGAAAAACACCTTTTCGGAAAAAAAACGCTTTTCCTTAAAGATTCTTTTGAAAGTGGGATTGGAAGAAGATATGCAAATTTTCTTTGGGAAAAAAACGTAGTTTAGACGTGCCCTAAATGTTAGTCATCTGGTTTGAAAGAGATTTACATCTGAAATGTAAGTTAACTGGGAAAAAAGCCAAAGCAAAAGTTTGAAACAGAAAGGAAATGTTTTGAAATTATTACAACAAAATGTTTCAATTGATCTGAAAAGGTTTTGGTTTTTTGAACATTTTAGATTGACTTTTTGTCTTTATTCAAGACAGGAAAAAAATGTGAACTTTCAGAACTATTTGTGGGATGGAAGAACCATTTGTGAAGTGGTCTCTGAGGCTATAAAGTGCCACAAAATAATAACCAGGATGCTAAATCCACATTTCACTGTGAGATGCTGTTCAGTGCAAGGGCTGGAGAGAAATCCTCCAATATTACCTGTCAACATTACAGATTTCCAGTGATGCCGTCCTGGCAGTAATGTCAAGAAAGGAACAATTTCATCAACACTTATCCCCTATACAGTGTAGCTTGCCAGGATCATCTGGAATCTCTCTCGCAATCCATTTCCTTGCCAAGGCAGGGACCTAGGGCAAGTCAGTCCCTCCTATTGTCTACCAATGGCACATAACAGTCTAGTCTTCTGTGAGCTGTAGTGTTTTGGTCTAATTTCAAGTGTTAACACGCAGGTGCTGGGTGTGATTAATGTCCTGTGATCTATAGGAGGTCAAGTTACAATGATCTAGTGATTACTTTTGGCCTTAAACTCTATCCCCTCTACCTGTTAGTTGTAAACAGGTGGGGGAAGTAGAGGGACAGGATAACACATGGAATAGGACCGTGTGATTCTTAGCAATGATCTCAGCTCACCACCTTTCCAATCATTTTCAGGATGCAGTTTTTGATGTACATCATGGCAGAAGTGAGTCTGGGGAAGGGACATGGAAGAGGATACAGTAGTGGCTTTATTGCTTTCACCTGGAAGCTGTTCTGATTAGTAGGGGGCAGTGTAGGCCAGTATGTCAGAATCCTTGTGGAGATTGGCACTGGTGGAATGAAGGGGAGAACTGACTTTGCATAAGGTAACAGGCTGGATAGGTGGAGCCTGATAGAGGGACGTTGTGGGGGGTTTGGAAGTATGGACAAGAAGTCAGTGTTTGTGATGGGAGATGAGCCAGTGGATGAATTTTAAAAGGGGCATGATGTAGCCAATGCATGGAAGATGATTGTGGCAGCTGCATTTTGAATGCATTTGAGAAGGAGAGGGGGCAAGCACTGAGGCCAGCAAGGAGGAGGAAAGAGCAGGGTCAATGCATAAGACAATCAAGGCCCCGAGACGAATTTTGGCTATGTGGGCAGAGAGGGATATAGGCAGAGCTTGGATGTGTAGGTGAAAAGAGATGGCAAAATCCAAGAGGAAGCCATGTCTACCGTTTTACAGAAGGCGAAATGGAGTCACAGAGTCAATTATTTAATTATCAAAATAATTTATGTCAGTAAATGGTATAGAGGGTACACTTACTAAGTTACCCTTTGGAGGGGAAGATTAAAATTCAATCTGGATAAACTATAAAAATTATCTGGAGTAAATAGGATGACAATCAATAAGGACAAATTCAAAGTGCTCTGCTTGGAAAGGTACAATCAATTGCACATAGAAAATGGGAAATGACTGCGTAGGAAGGAATACCATAGAAATACCATAGGAATACCACTGGGAATATCAGTGGATCAGGAGCTAAATAACACAGTGAAACACGGTTGCAAAAAAAGCAAATAATTCTGGGCTGTATCAGCAGGAGTGTTATATGCCAGACAAGTAATTCTATTCTAGTCCATGCAGATTTAGGCCTCAGCTGGAGTACTGTGTCCAATTTTGAGTGCCATATTTCAGGAAAGATGTGGACAAACTGGAGAAAGTTGAGGAGAGCAACAAAAACGATGGAAGATCTAGAAAACATGACTTATCAGGGAAGTCTGAAAAAACTGGGGTTGTTTAGTCTGGAAAAAAAGACTGGGGGTAAAAACGGAACATTATTCTCCTATACATAAAAGGTTGTTACAAGGAGGAAGGTGATGAATTGTTCTTCTTAACGTCTGCAGACAGGACAAGAAGCAATGGGCTTAAATTGCAGCAAGGGTTTGCAATTTAGATTGGACATTAGGAAAAACTTCCTAACTGTCAGGGTAGTTAATCACTGGAACAAAATTGCCCAGGGACGTTGTGGAATCGCCAGCATTGGAGGTTTTTAACAACAGGTTAGACACGTGCCTGTAAGGAATGGTCAGTTATTACATAGCCCTGCACTGAGTGCAGGGGACTGGACTAAGGGACCTCAGTAAGTCACCTCCAGTCCTACACTTTTAGGAATCTGTGGTCACTCAGTGAGTGGGTGGCAAATCTGCTAAGTCACTAGAGTTCCCAGCGCCCAGGCCAGAGCTGCTTGGTTCTCATAATGTTGGCTGCAAGTGAGACAGAAATAAAACAGCCGTAAGATTTCTTTATAATCACTCTGATGAAACCAATGAATGTGCTACACTAAGTACCTGAGTTCTGAAGGAGGTGCATTAGGCCTTTCAGACTGACTCCTATTGCTTAAACCAGGGGTCTCCAACCTACAGCCCCGCCAGAGCAGTGCACATGGCACAGCCTGCTTCAACACAATATAGTAAAAGCTGATTTATTAGTGTGTTGGCATCATGCTTGCATCATTTTAGTTTACACAAGAGTGTAAACAGACAATACTTTACAGAGAAACAACCTACCTAAATGCATACAAACAAGTGAACCTAAAATATAAATCAGTAAAGGTGACTTTGTCTAAGTGAGAGCTGTTTGGCTCTCACAAGGTTGTGCTTAGGTTTATGTGGTTCTCTTGTACAATCAGGTTGGGCACTCTGGTCACACACAGTCCCAATAGCGATCATTGGTAATACTTGTGTGTGGCACTTCAGGGCCTGATGAGGTACATTATTTCTATCTGTTGCAGCTCAGCCTGACTATTCACAAACCCTGCTGCTCTTGGCCATCCGTGTGCTATTGCTGAAGTTTCTTCTGTTTGACGTATTGATCACCTGCAGCTTCCTCTTCAAAGGGTAAGACTCCATAACACAGGAAAACTGTAGAGTACAAGGGGACTCTAGTCGTGGCATCCAGTTGCTAGGAAGCTGCAAGAACTTCAGAAGTTATTAAATTGTTGGCAGCAATTAACAAAATAATGAGGTGACTTGAGAGGCCACCATTCTGCAGAAAACAATTCTGCAAATGCAGCTTTCAGCTGAACGTAGGAGACTTTCAGTGATGTAAAGTGGTGCTTAGGGTTCATTTAGAAACAGGTTGGATCACAGCTAGGTCCTAGTTCCTATCCTGACTGTGCTTCAGTCTTGGAATGTCTCCATCCCCTGTGCTGGAGTAGGAATTGCATTCCTCAGTCTTAGCCACCATTAGCAGCCTGAGTTTTCAGCTGGGAAGTAACAGTTAAGTGGACAAGACACTAGAGGGAGAAAAACAGAGGCAGAGCTAGTCAAGCTGTGACTTGCCTCAGGAAGGCTAGTCCCTCCCCCAATCCCCACAAGATCTTCAGCACCTTCAATCACTGCCCCAACCCAGCTCTCCTCCTCTCCCCATTTCTCTCTCTTCTTTATCTGCTCCTCCTCCTTGTAGGCAGAGTAGACGTAGCTGTGTAGGCAGGGCCTAGGACATTAGAGGAACAAGGTGTAGCAGGCAATATCGATCTCCTTGTGCTGCTTGGTGGAACTTAGCACAGCACGGGATGGAAGTGATTGTCCCCTAGATGCCAGAGGAGGCAGCCATTTCTCTCAGGAGGAAGCGGGGATGCTGTTGTCAGAGCTGCTCCCAGCTCACTAGTGGAGTCAGGGGCTGCCACATATTAGGGATGTTAAATTTAAATGAATTAACTAATTGAATAGTCCATGGGACTTCCATCAACTATTCAAGTAGTCAATAAGGGCACCTCCTCCTTTGAACTGTAGCAAGAGCCCTGCCAGGCTCCTGCGCACCTGAGCCTTTGAAACGTACAGGAGCCCCAGTGGGGCTCTTGTACATTACAAAAGCAGAAGCCCAAGGGGCCAGCAGGGAGTCCCTCGCTGGCCCCATGCTCCCTGCTCGGCTTCTGCTTTTGAACCGTAGCAAGAGCCCTGCTAGGGCTCTAGTACATTTCAAAAGCAGAATCCCAGCAGAAGCGGCATGAGCAGAGACTGCTTTCAGTCCCCACTGGCACCATTTCCTGCTGTGCCTCTACCTCCCCTGCTTTGCACAGAGACGGTGCTGGGGGGAACCGGCTTTTAAGTTGGCTCTCACCAGCTCCTGCTCCCCCCTTGCTGCCTCTCTCTGATCGAGGCAGCAAGAGGGGGAAGCAACTAGTCACATCACTAGCCGACTATCTGATAAGCATAAGCTTATCAGATAGGGATGTAAGCAACTGGTCAACTACCACATATATGCTGGCAGAGTTGTCTGCACTGCAGTTTGCAAACTCCAGCACTGGCTCTGCACCCAGAGGTTATGAACACTCTGCCAGTTGTTAGCCAGCCCCACAAAAGGAATAATTTGCAGAGGTGCTGAACACCTGCAGCACCTACTGACTTAAGCAGAGTTTGGGGTGCCCCACCCATCTAAAAGCCAAGTTATCCTGTGCATTGTCCTCTTGCTGGAATGAGAGCAAGAGGAC
The DNA here is from genome assembly GCF_052426305.1 of Pelodiscus sinensis. Lineage (NCBI taxonomy): Eukaryota > Metazoa > Chordata > Testudines > Trionychidae > Pelodiscus > Pelodiscus sinensis. The sequence continues at coordinate 200,218,774 of NC_143054.1, read as the reverse complement.
AATACTTGTTTGCGGAACGTTGTAGCTTGGCAAAACATCATCCATCTCTGCAGCACATTCCTAGGTCAGCCTTGTAGAGCAGCAAGCATGTGAAGAGCAAGTAAAGACTGGAAAGCAGAGGCACGATAGAAAATATTCCTTGCCCTCTGCTATCCTCACCTTATTACAACGTTTCATCTCCTTTCAGGGGACGCCAAGCTCTGCCACTGAACTCTACAAATAGTTCATCTGCTCTGGATTGGTTGGGCTATGGAGAACCAGGCTCGCCTGTCAGCATGGAGAGAGGACCAAGGCAAAGAATGAGTCGGACAGAGCTAGTGACAGGAGCTAGCCATCCCATGGGTGGCAGAGAGAGAGCTTCTCACACCATTTCCTTAAACCTTTCACCCTTCTGAGCTAGAGCAAATCAACTGACCCACCAGAAGCTGTCCTCGCAGGAGGACTTGTGCAGTTTACAAGGTGTTGTGCTTGATTTGCTCACCTCTCTACCTGCTACACTGATGTCAGCCAAGACAGGAGCAGTGATGAGCACGTACCATGTGCAGAATAGATGGTTGCAAGCTGGACCGAAGCGTAGGACAGAAGACAACAAACCTAGGCTAATGGTGTACCAAGGCGAGTGGGCTCAGTTTTCCCTCTTGGTCAGAAGTTTTCCTTTTTATATTTGTTTTTTATTGATGTCTTAACGGGGTAAACGGCACAGTTTACAGAGGAACATGGCGCTCATAAGCTGCAGCAATGTACTAGTAATACTGATACAGGGCTCATCTCCAGAGCTCCACTTGCAAACGCCAGGAAACACCTTGCTGGTAAAGAAAACCCTTTTTGGGGCAAAGAGAGCAGTTTGTTCTCAGAGTCAGCATGTAGGAAAACTCGCTGGAAAAGTCCTTTGGCTTTTTGGATATAAACAAAAAAACAAAAACACTGACTTTTGAATTTTTTTTTAAACAGACAAAACTATTGGTTTCATTCAGCAAACAGTTCTAGACCCTCCCAAACATGCATTTTGTGGAGAAACAATACATTGGGGAAAAAAGTCCCCAGTTCTACTGTTCACACAAATAAAATCCAATCATTGCAAAAATCATGTACAGTCTGAAACGCTCTCAATCCATGTGTAGTTGTTTCTCTCTAGATTAATAACCTCTTCCTGCACAGCTTATTTTTTTGTATCCAAATGCATCTGCTCCAGTTGCAACAGGTGAGAGAGAAGCTCAAAGGCTCCCTCTTCTCAGGTTTTTATAAGGGAAATCAGAAGTAGGGAAAACCCTTTGGAGGCCCAAGGAATCTATCCTGCCTTTTGCACAGGAATCTGCTTCTTTTGCGAATAAGGAGAAGGAAAAGCCCAACCTATTTCATAAACAATTATAATACAGGCAGTCCTCAGGTTACATGGATCCGACTTACATCAGATCCCTACTTACAAACGGGGTGAGGCAACCCCACACTAGCTGCTTCCCCCCAGCAGACCAGGGAGACGCGGAGTGGCTTTTCTCAGCAGACACCTCAGCTTGAGAATAAAGAACTGAGGGAAGTGAGGTGTGGGAGAATAAAACTGAGCTCTGGAGAAATGTTTGGCTAGAGTTTCCCCTACAATATGTACCAGTTCCGACTTACATACAAATTCAACTTGAGAACAAACCTACAGTCCCTATCTTGTACGTAACCCAGGGACTGCCTGTAAAGTCAAACCTGTACAGAACATCCTCATGCGTCCACATTTTTCTGTAACGTGTGTACAGAATACAGTGATGGCAAATGGCTATTCCAGACCTCTTTGTCCATAGCTCTCGCAGCCAACATTTCTGGCTCTTGGGTACTGAAAAAAGAATAATACATTCACCGGTTCTGGCAGCCACAGCAAAGGGTAACTTGGGCATGAAATGAGGGTGGGTGCAAAAAGTGTGGAGAGGGAACTGAATGAAACAAGGTGGGGTGGGGGAGAGGAGCAGATGGTTCAAGCACTCAGAAGCCTATACAAACTATTCAGGCTGAATGGATAGAAAGCAGGGTTTTATGCAAATGAAATAATTTGGGTATTTAACTGGTATAATTTGTATACACAGCACCATGCACCACGCTTGCAAATAAAAGAACCACACAGACTGACCCCCGACTTGCTTTATGCCCACTGTTTCCAAGATCATTCTAGGGGAGCAGGGGCTAGCTGGGTAAGAGGATAGGGTAGGCTGTCTGGGAGCAGGGCAGATAAGCACAGGCCAGGTAGGGGTGTCTGTGCCCTCTGTATGTTCTCATCTCCCTGCATCAGGACCTGCTTTGGGTTCCGAGTCCCAAACTAGCTAGTCTGTGAATCCCCTAAAGCAAGGCTACTCAACACATGGCCCATTTGTTTGCGGCTCGCGGTGTAGTTTGGGTTTATGTGGGGCTCAACACATGGCCTGCGGGTGGGAGCCAAAACAAAAAAGGTAGTCAATATAATGATCTTCTGTTGACATGTGTTTTAGGAGTTAAATTCCTGAACTGTCATTGCTCATCAAAAGTGCTGGCATAAGGGTGAAAATCGGGTAAATATTGCATTTTATTAATATCAGCAGAACTGTCTTAAATGGGGCCTGTGTTTTGCATAATCTTGCCTTAAATTTGAATTCATGCCCATCAGAGTGAAAGAAGCTACAGCCGGTCCCCGAGTTGCGAATGGTCTACTTACGACTGTTTGCATTTACAACCGAAGCTATCGTAAATGGCGGACCCCAAGTTACGAACGCGATCCACGCTTACGAACAGCGCGGTCGCGTGTAACTCTATGGGGTCCAACTTATGAACAAACCGAGTTACAACCAATTGCTTGGTCCGTAACCAGTTCATAAGTCAGGAAGAGGCAGTATTTGCATGTATATGCAACCACACTTACGTTGCAGCCCTTATCATTGTGGCCCCCAGGGCTTCCAAAGTTAAGTAGCCCTGCCCTAGAGCAATGGTTTTCAAACTTTTTAGACTTGTGTACCCATTTTCAAATAGGGTACATGGTAGACTACCTTATCTTAGATAGGATCATAATATACCTATGAAAGCAGAACAAAAACCTCTAAGGAATAACATGATTCAACAACATACAGGTCTTGGAGAGTGTCATCCTAGATACAATTATTGTTGTTAATGAACTTTATTATATATACTTTCACTTTGGATAAAAGTAGTCCCTCAAACAAGTTACTAATTGTTCCAAACGTTGAAATGACAATGAAAACTTCCCATTTATTGTAATTAAATAAATTAAGGGTCCATGCTGATCTCAATCACTCAGACATAATCCATGGTAGCCTGTTCATGACTAAGCATTTAAAAATGTCAAATCAGGTATTCTTGTTCATAATAGATACAGAAAAGGAGGCAAAGAAAAGTTCACTATCAATGCATTTTTACAGCTGACCTGGGTAATACAAATAATATATTGGCATTTTTAAATTCTTGGTGACTCATGTATAGTATTTACAGATGCTAATTAAAAATAATATAAATGCTTACCTATCAGTATGATGGATGTCTTTGCTTTACAAATTGCAGATAGCAGGGAAAATTGGATAGAGTTTCAATTGCACAAGTTGTTTTCAGCATTTAATCTTGGATGGTATACAGTCTCAAACAATCACCATGAGGGCAGAGAATCCAGTCTCGCAAAGGTATGATGTAGAGAAGGGCATCAGAAATTTGAAAGTTTGTTTTGATAGGTCTGGGTAATCTTCCATTCTTTACACCCAAAAGTCTGCCAAACATTTGCATACACACTCTAATTTAAGCCCGCCATTACAATAGAGATCTAAAAGTTTTTCCTGCTCACATACTGGCAGAGATATTCAGGCACTGAAATAGATTGCATATCCAGGCATTTGCATTGTCCATTTTGGGGAAATATTTTCTAAGTTGTTGGCTAAGTTGTTGCAAGTGCTCCATAATGTCAGCATTCACACTCTTACATAATGGCATGTGGTAATTTGTTGCAAGAAATTCTAGCAAAGTTAAAAAGTAGCTACACCAAAATAGTCGGTTCTTAATCATGGATTGGATTTTGTCTTGTTTCAAAAATAGTAGTGCTAAGGCCATGAAGGCCTAAACTGAGCTCACTATGTAAAGAAAAATGTGGGCCAAGCTGAAGCCAGGCAGCATCTTCCCATATAGGTGACTCATGGTAGCACTCGGGAGGCGCACCACCACTGATGTCCCTACCATTTAACATTAAAATTTTAATTACTAAATGGGGTGCCCCCTCTCTGCACCCTCTCCAGCTGCAGGTACCAGTCACCACTGTCTGTCTTCCAAGCAAGTAGGGGAGGTGGTCAGTAAAAAAAAAATAATAATAATAATAATAATTGATGCTCACTGCACAGCTCAAAGAATCGTGACAGCACTTTGCCATACAACAGCCAAAGAGCCTCGGTGTTCATTAGGAGCATCAAACGTTCACTTCCCATTTTGTGTCTCAGAATTTTCTTGAATGTAGATACTGACCCTTAATGAAGTTAACCATTTTGACAGCATCAGACAACACTGACAATAAGTCTTCAGTATTCTGGGAGAAGAAAGGACTTCTTTGTGGATGCAGCACTGCACCCACGTGGCTTGTGTGGCTTTGTCCTTGATTCAAAACATGACCCCACCGTGCTTTCCTATAGTCAATTTTGCCTCACCAGTAGAAACCCCTACACAGCGCAACCAGTCAATTCTATTCTCACTCATGAAGTTACCAAGAGGTGAAAAAATCTCTTCTGTTTGGGTAGGCAGGGGACAACAAGAGAAATTTTTTATGATGTATGGTACTTTCATACATATAATAAACATGAACCAACAGATCAGCTCTGCTAGGTAAATCTGTAGACTTGTTGAATTGCATAGAATAATCATCACTATTTCTAATGTGTTTCACAAGCTGAAAGAGAATGTTTTCAGCCATATCAGCAATGCAGCGTGATCCAGTGTTATTGGAGAGGGATAAAGAATCATGGTTTTTTTCCTGCTTTTTCACTACTGCTTTCACAGCAGGTATAAGAAAACCACCTGTGGTTTTCATGTTTTAGTCACTCATACTCAAAGTATGAAGTGTGAAGTGCATTTACATTTCCAATGTAAGAATTTGCAGAATTTTTTTTTACTGCTTTTTAGCTCTTTGTCTTTAAATTGTGTTCAGTCTCTAAAACTGGTGAAGAAGGGCACGCCAGACCAAGTTCAATGTAACTTTCATCATACTTGTGGATTTTTACACCCTTTCTTTGTTCTGCTCAGTCGCATGCTTCCCAGGTTGCACTCCTAACTTCCTCTGCGTTGGCATAGCTACAGCCAGCAGTAGTAGTTGAATCAGCTGAAACTGCAGTTGTTGCAGGAGGCTCCTGTTTACCGCTGTGTGTTCCACCCTTTACTAATGTCCCAGGCGTAAGTCAACGAGCCATATTTTTTCAGTGAACTGAAGATTTAAAAACTCTTAACTCTGAAACCGGGTATCAGTAATAGCATCACTTAGACTGTCTGAGTTAGCCTGTCACGCATGTACCAAGGTAGCTGCAGTTTTAACTGAAAGAAGATTAAAAATGGATTAGATTGCCAAATTTTACTAAGTAAAATGCACCACCCACCATTATGGAGCTTTAATCCTGTACCCCCTGAAGAAGTGGGTTGTGCCCACAAAAGCTTGTGAAGCCAGCTACACTTTTTGTTAGTCCCTAAGGTGCTGCGGGACCATTCGCTGTTTCTTAAGCGTTTTCAGTTACAGACGAACTCGGCTCCCCCTCTGAAACCCCCTAACAAGAGATAGGGATACACATACCCAAGATACCATTTAGGGAGGGTGAAGGAGCACCCCCCATTTCATACCACCTCAGGGGGTGCCCCACTCAATCCTCTCTTCTCCCCTCTCCTCTCCAGCCCAGACCCCCCCCAGACACTCCCTCTGCAGCCCAGAGCCCCCCCCAGACACTCCCTCTCCAGCCCAGAGCCCCCCCACTGAGACACCCCCTTCCTGGCCCAGAGCCCCCCCCCACTGAGACACCCCCTTCCTGGCCCAGAGCCCCCCCCCACTGAGACACCCCCTTCCTGGCCCAGAGCCCCCCCCCACTGAGACACCCCCTTCCTGGCCCAGAGCCCCCCCCAGAGCCCCCCCCACAGACACCCCCTTCCTGGCCCAGAGCCCCCCCCCCCCACTGAGACACCCCCTCCCCAGCCCAAAGCCCCGCCCACTGACGCTGTCCCCGCCCCAGCCCAAAGCCCCGCCCACTGACGCTGTCCCCGCCCCAGCCCAGAGCCCCGCCCACTGACGCTGTCCCCGCCCCCTCATTTAAATGCCTCGCACCGGCCGGAAGCGGCGCCCCGCGGCCTGAGGGAGCAGAATTCCCGCCTTCTGGACCCAGGCAGCGAAGCGGGCTCCTGATTGGCGGAGCTCGCGGCAGCGCTTCCTGCTGGCCCATTGGCTGGCTCAGCCGGGGCGGTGGCCTCCTCGCCCGCCCATTGGCCCGGCTCTGACACGCTCGGCGCCGTGATTGGGCGCGCTGCCGTGACGCCGGCGGGTTCCCGGAAGTGAACGTGGAAGAGCCGCTCGCCCGCAGCCCGCGTCCCTCGTGGGACCCCCCCCCCTCCCGCCATGGCCGAGCCGGGCCCCGCCGCCCGCCTGCTCCTGCTGCTCCCCGCGCTGCTGCTCGGCCCCGCCCCGCCCGCGCGCGCCGCCGAGGACGGAGACTGGGTCCGGCTGCCCAGCAAGTGCGAGGGTGAGGGGGGGGGCTGGAGCGGGGGGGAGGGGAGCGGGGGGTTGCAGTGGGGGGGAGCGGGGGGGCTGGCGTGGGGGAGGGGAGCGGGGGGTTGCAGTGGGGGGGCTGCGGGGGGGGGCGGGGGGTGGGGGGGGGAGCGGGGGGGTGGCGTGGGGGGGATGGGGGGGGGCTGGCGTGGGGGAGGGGAGCGGGGGGTTGCAGTGGGGGGGAAGCGGGGGGGCTGGCGTGGGGGAGGGGAGCGGGGGGTTGCAGTGGGGGGGATGCGGGGGGGCTGGCGTGGGGGAGGGGAGCGGGGGGTTGCAGTGGGGGGGAGCGGGGGGGCTGGCGTGGGGGAGGGGAGCGGGGGGTTGCAGTGGGGGGGTGGGGGGGATGCAGGGGGGGGCTGGCGTGGGGGAGGGGAGCGGGGGGTTGCAGTGGGGGGGGGCAGTGGGGGAGGGGAGCTGGGGTGGGGGGGGGGAGCGTGGGGGGGGGGGGGGTTGCAGTGGGGGGGAAGCGGGGGGGGGCTGGGGGAGGGGGCGGGGGGTTGGGGGGGGAGCGGGGGGTTGCAGTGGGGGGGAAGCGGGGGGGCTGGCGTGGGGGAGGGGAGCGGGGGGTTGCAGTGGGGGGGCCCCAGCCCTGTGTGCGGGGGAGGGGTCCATGGTTTCCCTGGCGGAAAGGGGGGGGCCGCAGTTCCCACGCTGACAGCGAGACCCCCCCCCCACAGGACTTGCCCGGGTCTTTTCACTTGCGACGCCTCCAGCCAGCGGCTCATGGAGCCCGTGTCCTACCGTGGGGGGACGGGGGGGAAGGCCGAAGGGAGCTGCTGCTTCTCCGGGCAGTGGTCAGGGCTTACACCCAGAGGGGTGAGGGTGGGGAGTGCGCCACCGCGCAAGGCCTTTAAGCAAGAAGGAGCAAGAGCCAAAGCTTAGTGCTGTTGGGGAAATTCTGTGCTGAAAAACAGGAATCGTAGATTGGGGAAGTGGTAAGGGCGGGGGGAGAATCAGGCCAAAGTGTGTGTGGGGAGAGTGGCGGATGTGGTGTGAAATATCCGTAGAATCGTAGAGCTGGAAGAGACCTCAAGAGGTCATCAAGCCCCCTGCCCAAGGCAGGATCAACCCAGCCAGGGCTTTGTCAAGCTGAGACTTAAACACCTCTAGGGATGGACATTCCACCCCCTCCCTAGGGAACCCAGCCCAGCGCTTCCCACCCGCCTAGGGAAATAGTTTTTCCTAATATCCAACCTAGACCTCTCCCACTGCAACTTGAGACCATTGCTCCTTGTTCTGCCATCACTGAGAACAGCCTCTCTCCATCCTCTTTGGAACCTCCCTTCAGGAAGTTGAAGGCTGCTCTCAAATCCTCCCTCACTCTTCTCTTCTGCAGACTAAACAAACCCAAATCCCCCAGCCGCTCCTCATAGGCCTTGTGCTCCAGCCCCCTAATCATTTTGGTCGCCCTCCGCGGGACCCTCTCCAATGCGTTCACATCTTTTCTATAGTGGGGGGCCCAGAACTGGACACAATACTCCAGATGTGGCCTCCCCAGAGCCGAGTAAAGGGGAATAATCACATCTCTAGATCTGCTGGCAATGCTGCTCCTAATGCTCCCTAATATGCCATTAGCTCTCTTGGCTACAAGGGCACACTATTGGCTTCTGTCCAGCTTCTCATCCACTGTAATCCCTAGGTCCTTTTCTGCTGAACTGCTACTTAGCCATTTGATCCCCAGCCTGTAATAGTGCTTGGGATTCTTCCATATCAGGTACAGGACTCTATACTTGTCGTTGTTGAACCTCATCAGTTTTCAAAGATAATGGCCAAAGGCTCTGCAATGACATTTGCCAATTCCCTCAGTACCCTCAGAGGCATTCAATCCAGATGCACAGATCTGTGTATGTTTAGCTTTTCTAAATAGTTCCTAACCTGTTCTTTACCCACCAAGGGCTGTCCACCTTCATCCCATGTTGCATTGCCTAATGCATTTGTCTGGGAGCTGACCTTGTCCGTGAAGACAGAGGTAAAGAAAGCATTGAGTACTTCAGCTTTTCCCACATCATCTGTCACTAGGTTACCTCCCTCATCCAGTAAGGGCCCCACACCCTCTCTCATCACCTCTTATTGCTAACATGCCTGGAGAAACCTTTCTTGTTATCCTTCACATCCCTTGCTAGCTGCACTTCCAATTTCACTTTTGCCTTCCTGATAACTCCCTTGCATTCTCGAGCAATATATTTATACTCCTCCCTAGTCGTCTGTCCACTTCTTGTCAGCTTCCTTTTTGTGTTTAAGCTCCCAAGGATTTCCCTGGAAAGCCAATCTGGTCGCCTACCGTAATTGCTTTTCTTGCTGCGTATCGGGATGGTTTCCTCCTGTGCCTTTAATAAGTCTTCTTTAAAATACTGCCAGCTCTTCTGGACTCCTTTCCCCTTCATGTCAGCATTCCAGGGAATCCTGCCCATCAGTTCTCTGAGGGAGTCAAAATCTGTGCTTCTGAAGCCAGGGTGTGTATTTTGCTGCTCTCTTTTCTTCCTTTGGTCAGGATCCTGAAATCCACCATCTCATGATCACTGTTTCCCAGGTTGTCACCCACCTCTACTTCCCCAACTAGTTCCTCTCTGTTTGTGAGCAGCACGTCAAGCTGCGCACGGCCCCTGGTCGGTTCCTTTTGCACTTGTACCAAGAAGTTAGCCCCAACGTTCTCTAAAAACTTCCTGGATTGTCTGTGTACTGCCGTATTGGTCTCCCAACAGATGTCAGGATGATTAGTCGCCCATAAGAACCAGGGCCTGCGATCTGGAAGCTTCTCTCAGTTGTCTGAAGAAAGCCACGTCTACCTCATCCACCCGATCTGGTGGTCTATAGCAGACACCAACCACAACATCACCCCTGTTGCTTCCACCTCTAAACTTAACCCAGAGACTCTCAACAGTCTTTTCTCCGTCTATATACTGGATCTCCGAGACTCATAGTGCTCTCTTACATGCAATGCAACTCTTCCTCCTCCTTTTCTCCCCCGCTTGTTCCTCCTGAACAGTTTATACCCTTCCACAACAGCGCTCCAGTCATGTGAATCATCTTACCAAGTCTCGTTATTCCAATCAAACCATAGTTCTTTGACTGGGCCAGGGCTTCTAATTCTTCCTGTTTGTTTCCCAGGCTTCTTGCATTTGTGTACAAACACCTTAAATAACCAGTTGATCGCCCGACCTTCTCCATCCGAATCAGGGGTCCTCCCTTGTTGCTCATTCCTCCTTGTGTTTCTTCCCAGTATCCGACTTCCTCACTTACCTCAGGGCTTTGGTCACTGTCCCCCGACGAACCTAGTTTAAAGCCCTCCTCACTAGGTTTGCAAGCCTGCCTGCGAAGATGCTCTTTCCAGAGACCAGTGAACTGCTTGCTCTGGGGGGTGGAACCATTAAGCACTGACTGAAGTGTTTCTTGGTTAGCAGTTACACAATAGTTCGCTGATTTGTCAACCAAAAAAATCTCTGGAATAGAAATTCCCTCTCTGACACAGTAGCTGGAGGGTGTCTGGTTTTGTGTGTCAAATAATTATAGAGTGTTCCCTGAAAGCAAGCTACAGTGGGTGCTTTAGTTAGAGGCATGTTTTACTCCAAGCATCTGTTTCTAAAATGCCCTGACTTGCTGGAAATGACCGACTTGTACCTAAAACATGCCAGATCCTTAGGAGAGCAGTACGGTTCAGTGTGCCCACTAACCTGCTTCTGTTTTCTCTTTTCCAGTGTGTAAATATGTGGCACTAGAGCTGAAATCTGCCTTTGAGGAAACTGGGAAGACGAAGGAGGTGATTGACACGAAGTATGGCTTTCTAGATGGAAAGGGATCAGGGATCAAGTACACGCAATCGTAAGTGAATCACTCAGTGGCCGTCTTTGCTGCGCCCCTGGATTAATAAATGCTTTCACAAAGAGCACTTGCGAGCAGCAGGTGGTCTGGCCACCTATCACACTTTGGGGCAAAGGCTGCTTAGGTCTTGTCCGGAGTTGTTTGTGTGGGCAAGGTACGATGCATGTTGAGCCCCTAGCTGGGTTTGAGGGCAGTGGTGCTGCTCTGCATGTTACCAAGAATCGCAGCTCCAAAGCACAGTCACAGAGGTTGGTTTTGAGCTTAGCAGTCTTGGACAGGCCTAACACAGGATCTCCATCATCTGCTGGAAGCTGGACTGAGGTTCAGCTGCTGGCTCTCTGCAGAATTCTGGCAATTCTCTGGCAGCTTCTCTTACTACTTTTTTTTTTCATAAATGTTAATGGGGTCATCAGCTCTTTGGGCCAGGGTCACTGCTGCTAAATTCCATTTATCTTACGCTCTCCCAACACACTGGATTCCCAATGGGCCTCAGCTGTCTCATTGCAGAAGTTGGCAGACAAAGGTGAGGGTTCTGTAAGCTGAAGCGGAGAAGTTTATGGTGGCTTTAGCCATCTGGGGATTTAGGATAACCGCATGGGCTGGGTCAAGGGGAAGTAGGAGCCTAAGTTGGAATTTAAATAGTCATTATTCAGCTCCAGCGAGATCAGTGGCGCGCTTCCTTAAACCTGCTTCAGATTCTGCCAGTGTGGGCAGATGTCACTGCACTAGGTACGTTCGGCTCACCTCTTCAGGGTTACTAGCCCTCCCAGCTGAGCAGGTAAGAGCTGCAGAACACACGACCCTGACCGGAGCCCTCAGGCAGTCTCCTGGCTAATAGGACTTGGAACATACGCTTGCCAAGGTGCGGCTTTTCTTAGCAAGGGGAAGGGGGCCCAGGCCTTCACTTTCTGCAGAATTTCTGCTTCCATGGACCCTCTTACTGTTAGGCTTGATTTTTGTCAAGGCCGTTAGCGCCTCTTGTGGCTGCATATAGAGACAGTTTGAGTTGAGGCTTAGCCAAGGCACCTGCCTGCTCCTTAGAATGTGTTTTGCACAGGTAACCCACTAGTCTGCTTTTCTGGGATCTGCACTGGCTGGCAGTATGGTTCTGGGTGGGGTTCAAAGTCATGACACTAACTTTAGAACCCCCAATGCTGTGGGTCCCCTTTGCCCCCCTCTGGGACACGGCTGTGCCACAATCAGCAGAAGTGCTCAGGCCGGAGCCCTTGAAGTGGAAGTGGGCAGGGGTTCCTGGTAGCAAGCTCTCTGAGAACCTGTTGACTTTGAAAATAGCTTCCCAGCCCTTGGTTTGCCACAGCCAGGCCTTGTGAGCTTCCGGCCGTGCTGCAAAAGCCACCTTTTCTCGCAGGCCTCTGAGAAGGGGCGCACTGATAAACAGACCCAGTGTGTTCCTGGGAAAGAGTTATTGCTTCAGAATCCCTCAGCAGCTTGTCTTCCTGTGGGAGGAGGCAGGCCTGCTGACGTGGGAAGCTGTGAATGTTCTAACCGAATGGCATTATTCCTGAGCGTACGATCCTTTGAAATCCAGTCGCTTGAAGAACTCTAGAGATGTCACCTGGCCCCCAGCCTAGCTCTGCATTGGGGCTGCAGGGTTGATTTCCCGTGCTCACGCTGATCGAGAGAGCCTGCTACAAACAGCAGTGAGTGGGGCAGTACCGGCTAGCTGCCCCAAGTACAAGCCTGTCCACGACTATCAATCTGTACTCTGGTCAGCTAGCCTGCCTCCGCCACTGTGGCTGCGTGTGTGTGTGTCGCGTGCTAGCCCAGCCGAGGGTCTATCCAGCCAAGTGTGACATTACCCTTCCAGCTGCAGAATAGCCAGGCCATGGGTCCATCTTGGCCCACTCGTCTCCCCAAATGTTTTTCTCCCTTGCCATTTTGAGGAAATGGAGGTACAGAGAGAGGAAACTGGCTCTGGTGAAGGAGGGAGGCTGCTGTGTACGCAGGGTACTCTTCGTTCGCTCTGCTTTTGGGTGTCACAGTAACAATGCTGGATGAGCAGCTTGAGGCACCAGCGAGATATTGTAAGTTGATGGGTCCTTGAATTTGCGAGAGGTACCTGGAGTCTGAGCTGGGGGCTGTACGTTAAGCTTTTTGAGCCCTCGCGATTGCATAGATGACCTGCCAGATGTGCATTGCCTGAGTCTACAGCACCTAGCTCCAGTCTGTTGCTCAGAGCTTTCACGTGCAGCAGCGTGGACCAGACAGAGGAGGTTTTGCAGCTACCGCTCAGGCCTCTGGGGGGCAGACATGCCCCTTCGAATCTTCCTGCCATTCTGTTGCTGCTGCTTGGCAAAGGGCCGGCTCAGGTGCCAGCCCCGTGGGCTGAGGGCCCAGGAAATGAAGGCTGTAGTGGAGGTTTCAGCAAGAGAGAGGCCTCCCTTGCAGGCGCCTGTGGGGAGGCGTGGAGTTGTTAGATCTCCCGCAGTTGCTAGGAAGCGGTGGTGGAGGAGACCGTCCTTCCTTTCAATAGCCTGCTGGAGGAAGGGGAGCCCCCACCCCTCCACAGTAGCTGGAGGTCAGCGGGGCCTCTCCCTTTGGTGCTTGCAGAGAGCCGGGCTGTGCTTTCCAGTCGGTCAGACGCCTGCCATGGCGAGGCTGATACCGTCTGAACCGTGGCGCTTTCGAGCCGGGCCCAGGACCGGCAAGCGGGTAGAAACCCCAGTAGCTGCAGAGACGAGCCGTCGCCCAGCTCCCTGCTGTGACGTCTGTCGCTAGAGAGAAGGCTTGGTCCTCCAGCTGGAGTTTCTCTAGCCCCGTTAGCAGGCGGTACCTTGCTCGGGGAGCAGTACTAAACCCTTCCCCTTCTCACCAGTTTCTCCTCCGGGCAGGGACATCCGTCTGATCGAGGTGACCGAGACCATCTGCAAGAGGCTGTTGGACTACAACCTGCACAAAGAGAGAACTGGCAGTAACAGGTTTGCGAAGGTTTGTCCCGTCGCTCATTCCCTCTCGCTGGAGCTCATGTCCGATGCCCCCAGCCCATCTCCTCTAGGCCTGGCCTTGCTGAGAGCATTGAGGTTAGTGTCCTTGCTCTGTGCCTGAGACAGACTCCCAGGCATAGCTCCTGGTGGAAGTTACTTACCCCCCCCCCCCTTCCCTCACATCCTTCAACTTGTTAGTTTCGTCTTCTCCCCATAGCGCCTCTGGGGAGTAGCATGCCACCGGGAAGCCGGGTGAGGGGGTGTCGCAGCCCTGTGCTCATGGCTGGGGCAGGGGAGTGCTCCGGATGGGCTGGGGTAGCCGCCTGGTGTAATGGGTGTGTGCTGAGTGGAATCTGCCTACGATCGGGGATTGGATGCGGACGAACGGTTCCATTTCCGAGCTTAGGCGGAGATCGCTGGTCCAGAAATGTGAAAGCTCAGGCTGGCCCGTCCTCCTGACTGCCCCTTGTGCGTTTGCTCTGTGTCTGCCGGGGATCCCCGAGCCGGGGGGCAGGGACAGCTGTGAAGCCAGGACATTGGCAAGGCCTGTGCACAAGGAGGCAGAGCGTCCCAGAGAACCACTCGGAGGTGCTGGAGTTTGCCTTTCCCCAAGGCGTTTCGCGCGGCCTCCGGCTGGATCGTGCCTGTGGTGGAAGAGGCAGGGGCTGCGTGACCTGCGGCTTTAGCCACGGGAGCCAGCTGCTGTGCCCTACCTCACGGCGACATCCACCTCAGGCCATCCCTGTAGCAATCCCCTCTCCGCTCTAGTCCGAGTCCTACCCCTACTTCCTCTGGAAAGCTGCTGGCGTCCCGCCTCTTTCCCTGCTCAGACCGCCAGGCCTCATCAGGGCCAGCGCCGGCTCTCTCCCACGGGCCGCCAGCCCTTTGACACCGGGCCACTGGGACCTTCTCTGACCCTCGCTCCGACTCGCTTCCCTCCCCTCCTCCGGGTCCCTCGCCCGGCTCCCTCCTCCCCTGCCCCACTGAGAACCTTTCGGTGAGACCCTCCCCCTCCACTTCACCAGGGATGCAGCTACTCCCTCTCCACCCCTTGTGTGTGGACCCCCCCTCCTTCAAACTCTCCCTCTAGACCCACTTGCACCAGGACACTGCCAGGGAATCATCCACCGTGTCTGCTCCCTGGAGGAAAGTCCTGTGTTCACTCGGGCATGGAAGCACAACATCTAACCAGGGTCCTGGCCTCCCCCCAGCCCTCCTCCTCCAGCTGGCATCTTTGGTGACACGTCTGTAGGCCGGCAAGCACAGTAGGGCCCACTCCCGTGGCGGCTGCAGGATGCTGTGCTGGGGAGGTAGAAGGTAAAGCAAGGCTCTGACACCCTCCTGACAAGTGAGTGGGCTGCTCTGCCCCTAGGCTTCACGCGGCCTGGCACGGGACGCTGCTCCTCCTGCAAAGCTGGGAGCTGGTGTGAGTTCCCCTCTCTCCCTGAGTTCCTGGCGGGTCATGCGGGAGTTGTGTGCGAGTGGAGCTGGGATTCTGCCCCTACCCAAGGGGGATTCACTCCGGTGGCTGTGTCTCCGTAGGGAATGTCGGAGACCTTTGAAACTCTGCACAACCTGGTGCACAAGGGGGTGAAAGTAGTGATGGACATCCCTTACGAGCTGTGGAACGAGACCTCGGCTGAAGTGGCCGACCTCAAGAAGCAGGTACCATGCAGGCGGCACTGGCTTGGGGGAGGAGGGCTGCGGTTCAGTGTAATGGCGGGGGGCTGGGGTGCAGAGTGCCTTGCTGCTGGGCGCAGGCAGCTCGGGGAGAGCTGACTTGGTGGGGGGTTGTTTGGTGGGCTGCTGGTCCTGGAGCGGCGCTTGCTTGTGGGGTTGGCAGGAAGGCGAGCGGGACTGTGCTTTCTCTCCGCACTAGTGCGACGTGATGGTGGAGGAATTCGAAGACGTGATCGAGGACTGGTACAGGCATCACCAGCAGGAAGATCTGGCTCAGTTTCTCTGTGCGAACCATGTGCTGAAAGGGAAAGACACGAGTGAGTTTGACCCCAGCGGATACAAGGGAGCATTGGCCTCCAAGCAGGGGCAGAACGCCCCGATGCCAGGGTGATGGGTGTGGCGGAGGGGCCTGAAAAGCTTTGAAACATTATCTTAGTGTGGGCATGAGGGAGACTATAAGAGCAGCCAGACTGGGTCAGACCAAAGGTCCATCCAACCCAGTGTCCTATCTGCCGACAGTGGCCAATGCCAGGTGCCCCAGAGGGAATGAACAGAACAGGGAATCATCAAGCAATCCCTCTCCTGTCACCTATTTTCAGCCTCCGACAAAGGCTAAGGACACCAATCCTACCCATCCTGGCTAATAAGTATTAATGGACCTAACCTCTAGGCTATCTAGATCTTTTTTTGAACCCTGCTAATCCTGGTCTTCACAACATCCTCTAGCAGGGAGTTCCACAGGTTGACACTGCGCTGCCTGAAGAAAAACTTGCTTTTGTTTTTAAACCTGCTACCTATTACTATCATTTGCTTGCATGGTGGGGAGAGGAAAGCTGACTGCTTCCCTCTTCCCTTATCTCTGTGGTGTCGTCCCGGCAGGCTGCCTGGCAGAGCAGTGGTCCAGCAAGAAGGGAGATGTAGCATTGTCTGGGGAGAAGAAGACCAAGAAGAAAGGTGGCAAGAACAAGAAGGCTGCAGAGAAGAAAAAGAGGAACAAGGTGGAGGAAGCACAAAGGCCCCCGGACCCAGGTGCTGAAGGGAGCTTGGAGGAGGAGGAGATCCAGCCGAAAGCGTCCCTTGCGCACAGTGCAGCTGACGAGCTGTAGCGTCTGGGACGCCGCTGTCCTTACGGCAGCCTGTGAGTCTGCCTGCGGATGCTCTGGACACCTGGGATACTGGATGCGCTCTGGGGACTGTACCGCCAAGCCCGCCACCCGATTTACTGAAGGGAAACTAATGAGAGCTCTTCCAATGTATTGCCCCAAGGGCGGCAGCCCCTCCCTGCTGGGCGAAGGTCTCGGCCAGTAGCTAATCAGCATTTCCGTGAGCAGCAGCACTGCCTGGATCGCAGATGTGGGGTGAATGAGGCCGGCAGAGCCCCCTGGACAGGAGATGCCTTCCTGAGTATGTGGAGCGTGTTCAACTCCCGTTGATACTCCCTGGACAACGCGGATCCTGCCTTCTGCTCCTCTCTCCTGCTGCCTCTTGCCCAGCGTGACTGCCGGGGCGGGGTGGGGAGGGGAAGCTGGTTGGCTCACCGGGGAGCCCTTGGCTTTTGTCTGCAGCTGGAGCAGACAACGTGGCAGTGGCTTGTAGGCCAGGACATGCTATTCCAGGAGGCTGGGCCCAGTCCTGGACCCCCCCCCCCCCCCACATGCCAGGCAGCCCCACTGTGCTTCCTGGAGTCCTATTGTGAGTTATCCTCCCTCTCTGCAAGCCCCCCCCCCCCCCTTAGGACCGTTCCATTCAGGAGCAGCTGTTCCAGCTCCCTGGCAGCCCGCAGTTTGGGCTGGTGCTGCAGAGGGGCCCTCGGCTAATGCCCTGTTGCTTTTGGTCTAGCTTGTGCTGCCTGCACTAGGACGTGCTGTCGCTGCTGCGCTCTTGCTCTGCAGGAGAGACTCGGGGGTGTGCTCTGTGCAGCGCTTTGCTAGGTGGTGGCGTTCTCTGGAAGTGCCAGTAGCTGTTTGCACCCCCGCCCCCAAGGCAGGACCCGCCGTGGCCTGGAGTGCCAGCCAGCTCTCCTTGACTGCTCCTCTTGCGCATGCCTGGGAGCATCCGGCCAGCGCAGCCGCTTATCTACGCACATGGGGACCCCTGCTGGGGAGTGGGGTTAGGTCTGGTCCCGTCCGGCCGGGCTGAGCTGTGCTCTCGGCGCTGCAGTGTGCTGAGATGGCGGCTCTGGGGGCAGCAGGCGTGTTCCCGAGCGCGCTCGCGTCTCGCCCGCGTGGGGCGCGTGTCCCGGAACGTTCCCGCGGGGTGAGCCTGGTGGGGCGGACCCTGCTTTGCAGGCCAGCGAGCGACTCCTGCTTCCCTCTCCTGGGCACCAGCACCGCCGTGCGACCCGAGAGGCTCCAGTCAAAGAAAACCCCAGGGGTCTCGTGATGGGGGGGATTGTTTTACCAGGGTTGTGATGCAGGGCTCTGGCCCTGCCCCACGAGACGCAGTCGCACACAGCTTGGAAGAATTTTTTTTTATGGCCAGGCAGCTTTATCGCACTTCCTGCTGCGATGTAATTCTGCAGGGTGGCCCACCCACTGCAGCGGGGGTGGGGTGGGTACGGCGGGGGGATGAATGGGACTACCTGCTGTGACCGGAGCGTTTGTCCTCTCTGTTCTGGGCAGCCGCACGCAGGAGTCACCCGATGCGAGGGCGTGGCCTCTTCTGGCGGTCTGGGCAGGCAAGCCCAGAGCCCGTGGCTGCCCACGCTTGCTCTGCTGGACGGTTCTTCTCGGCTCCCCTTCGCCCTTCTCGTCCCCACGCAGCCGCCTTGCCTCTCGTTTTTCTCTTGACAAATAATGGGGCTTCCCCTTGTCCCACGCCTGGTGTGGGACTGGCCTCTTCGCCTACGCGGGCGCTCAGCTACTGCTAGGCATCGGCATCTGCTTCTCGGCACTAACGCCTCCCGCTCGGCGCTGCAGCGGCATTGCCCCTGGCCAGCCAGCGATGTCCAGGTGAGCGACAGGTGCTGAGTGGGGCCGGGCTCCACCCGCCTCCCACGGCCACAGCGGAGGCCCTGGGCAGAGCCAAACGAAGGGCCGGCCTCAGTGCGTTGCTTTGTAATTGCCAGGCAGGAGCTCTCCGCCCTGCGGGATGGGAAGGCTTCCGCGGTGCGTGGGGACACTGAAGGGGGGCACAAGGGAGCTAGTAACGTGCCCGTGGAGAACGGGCGGCTGCTGCGTGGGGAAAAGGGGGCTGCAGCCTTGGCAGAAGCCAGGGAGCGCAGGTCGCTGCTCCTGGCTGGGTGGGGGCCAGTGTTCCCTGCAGGCCGTGGGCTCGTGCGGCTGCTTTGTTTTGTTTGTCGGTGGTGCACATAAAAACGTCTCCCCGTGTGGTTGCGGGGGGGGGGCTCCCAGCGGTAGCTGCAGCCCCCTTCCCCGGCCAGTGCGTCCAGCGGATGGGGACGGGCTCTATGCAAGAGCTGTGGAAGGGCAGGGGAGGTTTCCCGCCTGCATTCTGGCTCCTAGGCTCCGTGGGCCACGGCTCCCTTGGGGGGGTTCCCAGCCTTCGCTGCTCCCCGGCCCCCTTCTGATGAGAACAGTTACTATGTGACCCCGACACCGGGACCAAAGGCGCCAGCTTCAAGCAGAAGGCCTGGGAACACCAGCCCTGAGGTGCGGGGCTCTGGCTTCATCCCCAGCAAATCTAATGCCAGCCCTGCGCCCCCCCTAAAAGAGGGTCACGACTGACCCACTGTGGGCTCCCAACCCGCAGTCTGAGAACCTGGGTCCGAAGTGGCAACGGGCTCCCTGCGAGGCCTCTGGTCCCCTGCCCTTGGCTTCCAAAGCAGGCTGGCTTTTCCCTCTGCCGATTCCTGCCACGCAGGCACTGATGGCCCACCCGCAGCCCGGGCTCTCCTATCCAAGGCACTGCGGGGGCCCCTTTCTGGGGACACACAGGGCTTCCTCTCGCTGGAGAGGCGCTAGAGGTGGCGAGATGGTCTCAGCCCCCATCCCCAGGGCAGGGTTTCTCTGCAGTGGGGCTGCCGCTTCTTGATCCTCATATCCGTGAAGAACCTTTTCCTGCTGCACGTGGCAGCCTCTCACCTCCTCCCCTGAGCTTTGTCCCCCGGGACGCCCCATGTATCTACCAAGCACCCCTGCTCTGAAACAGGATTCTTCTGCAAGCACCCTGCCGCCTCCGTTGCATAGTCACTCGCAGGCTCCTAGCTGATGGCCCCGCTTGAAGCCGGCTCCGGGTCTTTGCTTGTGAACCTTCTGGCTCTGGTGCGCTTTAAGGTCTCGCCTTTGTGTGAGGGGCTTTGGGTTACACGCACACCAAAGCCTGTTGGGCTAGACAATCCGCTGGGGGTGCAGTGGGGCCGGCCCGTGCAGGAACCTCACTTCCCGCAGTTCTCCTGTATTGCACTCTGGGCGTGTCTGACGTGCCCATCCCAGCAGGGTCTAAGCCAAGCAGTCACACCCCCTCCCCGCCCCAGAAATGCAGCTACCCTCGTGTACACTGGGCTGCAGATCCCCCCCGTGTCTTAGAGAATTACTGCGGGTGCAGTTTGCCAGGGGGTGCCCGTTCCCAGGAAGGTCGACTGGCCCTTCACAGGTAGCAGCGAGCTGTGCTAGGCCAGCTGCTCCCCCAGGCAAGCCCCCGCCCTTCATAGCCGTGTAAGCTGGCCGAGTGCAGCACTCGCCCCATGAGGAAGCAGGGACCACGGGAGGGCCGTGTGGGCCTTCTCTAGAGACCAGCCTCCGGTAAAGCTCCTGGAGCCTCCTACCTGGAGCCTGCAGCCCTGCCACCGAAACGGGGGTTTGTTTCGGTCCCCCTGGCTCCTAGGCGCCTGCCCGGCCTTGAGCCCTGTTGGCTTCCCGCGGGGCTGGCGAGCTCCGGGGGCGTTTGCACAAGTCCCCTGCTGCTTTGCGGGGGAGGCATGTTTGCTGCTCTGGCCAGCATAGGGCAGATGTGTCATGTTCTTCCCTGGCTTGTGGCTGATACCAGCCTAGTTCTGTGGGCTGGCCGGTGTTACAGAGCCCAGCTCCTGGGAACAGAGCAGGAAGACTTCTGTATGGTGCTTCGATTAACTCTTCCCTCGCCTCCCCGGCTGGCAATGTTGTGAATCCTAACCAGCGAGGGCCCTATCACTCCATTGCAAACTCTTGTGTACGAGGGCTTGGTGGTCCTATGGGAACCAGGCGAACGGCTGCATAGTTTCCTCCTGACTTGGTTCTTGTATGCGATTTGCAGTTACTTTTAAATAAACTCCGTATGTTGTTAACGGTTGGCTCTGTGTAAGGGTATTTGCCGATCTCGCCTCTTCCCTGCTGGGATTGAACCTGACTCCTAGGCCCCTATGGGGTTTATGAATTGACACCGCTCTAAGAATGAGGTTGTCCGACAGTGTGACTACTTCCCCTCCTGCAACGGAAGAAGGGGAGTTAGACGCCTGGGCGACTCAGTGCAAACAGAAGTCCCAAGACCGGGACTTGCTGAAATGTATCTGAGATGGCTGAAAGCAGTAGACAGTCTGGCCAATGAAAAGGCAAAGGCAGAGCTTAACAGCCCTCCTGCTCATCTGTGTCTCGGGAATAGCCTGTGCACGCTTCATGCTCTGCTACAGTCGGCCGAGAAATGGAAATTCCTTCCCCTGGAAAACTTTTGGGAGAAAAGTCCCGAAGTGGAACAAGCCAAAGCCGGATGTGTCAGGGAAAGGGAGATCTGGGAAAAATCCCTTTCAGAAGAACCAAACCGGACTTGTTTAAAAGCTTGTGGGACTGCCTGCCTGGAAGGCGCTAGGTGAAGGCCACCCAGTCGGCTAAACACTGTTTTGTGGCCCCCTTTCTAGACACGGGAATGTCAACATCTTGCGTAAGGGGACATGTCAAAAGCAGCCATTTGCCTGCGAGGCCTGTGTCTCCGCGCTAGAGCTGCTGGCAGGGCTAGAAGCACACCAAGTAGGTAAATACCTGCCATCAGGGCCACCCAGCTGGGTACGTGAGAAAATAGTTTGAAACCAGTAAAAGCAGAGCAAGGGGCAGTGAAGGCTTTGGAGGAAAGTCCAAGGGGAGGGACTGACCATGTCATTAGTGCATAAGATGATACGTACAGTGTGTAGCATAGATTGCTCACTTCTGTCTATAAATATTGGGGTACCACGACTTAACCCTTTGGCCGGCCTAGGGGATGATAGTATGGATTTCACCCGTCCATTGTCCTGGGTATAAATACAGAGGGGCCCGGAGGCCATCTGGCTACTGACAACCATTAAAGTACTTCGTTCAACAATAAAGCTGGCGCAGGTGCCTTTGTATCTTACCTAAGGCTGGGGGCTCGTCTCCCTGCGCAGAGCTGGTGCGATGCACTGAGGGAGCCTATGAAAACGCAGGCAGCTGAGCGCTTATCATCCCGGGCAGAGCAGGAGAGCTGCCAGGACCCCACACCAGTGAATGCTACATTTACTGAAGCGCTGTCCTGCCCTACTACATCCCCCTTCCACGAGTGCCCCATGCCTGGGTCTTCTAGCTCTTGTTTGCTAAGGAGACACACAGAGCCGGAATGGGGAGCCAGTGCTCATGCTGGTAGAGCCCTGAGCAGGCAGCTGGCCTAGTATTCCCACCCAGCCACCCCTAGGCTATGTCTACACTGGTGCCATCTTGTGCCAGAAATATGCAAATGAGGCTAAGCGTGGAATATCGCTGAGCCTCATTAGATATGCAAATGAGCCACCATTTTTGCAGAAGAGGCTCTTGCTCCAGAAGGAGCTGTCTACGCTGCCCCTTCTTGCACAAGAAAAGCCCTCTTGCACCATGCCCTTATTCCTGGAAATAATCAGCGTGGTGGCATTGTGCAAGAGGGGTTTTCTTGTGCAAGAAGGAGCAGCGTAGACAGCTCCTTCTGGCGCAAGAGCCTCTTCTGCAAAAACGGCAGCTCATTAGAGATGCAAATGAGGCTTGGTGATAGTCCACGCTTAGCCTCATTTGCATACTTCTGGCACAAGATGGTGCCAGTGTAGACAGCCCTAATGCGTCTCCAAAGCATAAGCCATGGGGCTCCCTGGAAAGGAAGAGACAGCTGAGGCTGCCGGGAGCGGAATGGGATAGTTCAGGAGGGTGGAATGAGGAGGAGAGGGAACCTCTGGGCCTCCGTAGCTCCCAGGCAACCAAGTGCCTCTTTGGACAAGACTCTGGAGGAGGAGGAGGCCGTAGAGGAGGCAAATGCTTTGTCTCTAATACAGAAACAGCAAAGAGCCAGTGTGGAACTGAAAGGCAACGGATCTAGACACCGGTGATTACAGAACCCGTGGCCGTGATTTCCACACGCCGCCTACCTGGATCCAAGAGCTCAGGCCAGGTGTGTCTAGTCTTTGTGGCCTGAGGGCCGAATGTGCTGTCCCGAAAAGCTCTGGTGCAATCCGCACTTTGAGGCTGGCTCTGTCCCTTCCCTTTCCGCTCCTGGACTATGTCTACACTGTGCATTGTTGTGCAATGATATATGCAAATTAGGTGCAGGGATGAATATTGCTGTGCCTCATTTGCATACCTAATGAGCTGCCATTTTGGGGGCACGGGCTTTTGCGCAAGAAGGATCTGTCTACACTGCTCCTTCTTGCACAAAAAAACCCTCTGGCGCAGAGCCGTTCGGCCGCTTATTTTCAGGAAGAACAGCTCTGTGCAAGGGGTTTTTTTGCTCAAGGAGGAGCAATGTAGACAGCTCTTTCTTGCGCAAAAGCCCGTGCCCCCAAATGGCAGCTCATTAGGTATGCAAATGTGGCACAGCAATATTCATCCCTGCACCTCATTTGCATATCTTATTGTGCACCAATGCACGGTGTAGCCATAGCCCAGGAGTGTCATGAAGCCAACCACCAATGGGCAGTTGTGCTGGGGATTTGCAGCGTGTGGGGCTGCTGTGTGTTGCCTGATGTGTGCACTGGGCCGTAACATTAGAGGACTCCGTCGTTATAAAACTAGACTGGCTTTTTTTATCAAGAGAACGATTTTTGTTAGATCTCTCTGCAGCCAGCATTGCAGCCCTGTGGGCACAGCCTGACTTCCCTTTGCCTACAGTCTGTGCTCCTCCCTTCGGTTTCCATGCAGGTTGCTGCAGGAGGGAAGCCTCCAGTGGCCCAGCCAGTTCCTACACCTCCCCCTGCAGCCCTTGGGGTATCTGACACGGGCAGCCGCAGAGTCCCTGCGGGGGACCACAGCAGAGTAGCCCAAGTTAGAGCCTGGTGGGTGACTAAGAACAAGGCGTATTGCTGGTAGTTGGTGCCACCGTGATGGCAATTTCTTGCCAGATCCTTGAGCGACCTTATTTATTGGGTACCTAGGTTTGGGGTCATCGTCTGCCATGAATGGTTTTTGTGTTCTGGTGGGTTGGGACTGGATGTAACCTCTCAGGGGAGGAGGGACGTGAGCCCTGGGAAATGGGTAATGTGCCAGACAAGAATGGTTACACATGCAGCTGGGGGGGGGGCGGGGGGTTGGGGAGTCGCTGCAAAGTTCTTCCCAAAGCCATACAGGCCCCAGCCCGCTGAAGCCATGTCTCCAGGAGGGGGCCAGTGCCTGCAGATCACCTCGTCCCGGCCCCTCACCAAAGGCCTACGCTGGAGCAAGGAAAGAGGGAACTAGTCAGCGGGCTAGTTGTGCTGTGAATCGGAACGCCAGGAAAAGCCCCAGTAGGGGGCTGGAAGGCTGGCTTGTCCCTAGCTGAGTCGGGGTGCTGGGGGTCCGGCCCGGGCACCGCGTCTCTGCTGGGTTTTCAGGGGTGCTGGGGGTCCGGCCCGGGCACCGCGTCTCTGCTGGGTTTTCAGGGGTGCTGGGGGTCTGGCCCGGGCACCGCGTCTCTGCTGGGTTTTCAGGGGTGCTGGGGGTCTGGCCCGGGCACCGCGTCTCTGCTGGGTTTTCAGGGGTGCTGGGAGTCTGGCCAGGGCGACGCGTCTCTGCTGGGTTTTCAGGGGTGCTAGGGGCCCGGCCAGGGCGACGCGTCTCTGCTGGGTTTTCAGGGGTGCTGGGGGCCCGGCCAGGGCGACGCGTCTCTGCTGGGTTTTCAGGGGTGCTGGGGGTCCAGCCAGGGCAACGCGTCTCTGCTGGGTTTTCAGGGGTGCTGGGGGCCCGGCCAGGGCAACGCGTCTCTGCTGGGTTTTCAGGGGTGCTGGGGGCCCGGCCAGGGCGATGCTTTGCTGGGTTTTCAGGGGGGTGCTGGGGGCCCGGCCAGGGCGATGCTTTGCTGGGTTTTCAGGGGGGTGCTGGGGGCCCGGCCAGGGCGATGCTTTGCTGGGTTTTCAGGGGGGTGCTGGGGGCCCGGCCAGGGCGATGCTTTGCTGGGTTTTCAGGGGTGCTGGGGGCCCGGCCAGGGCGACGCGTCTCTGCTGGGTTTTCAGGGGTGCTGGGGGTCTGGCCAGGGCGATGCTTTGCTGGGTTTTCAGGGGTGCTGGGGGCCCGGCCAGGGCGATGCTCTGCTGGGTTTTCAGGGGTGCTGGGGGCCCGGCCAGGGCGATGCTTTGCTGGGTTTTCAGGGGTGCTGGGGGCCCGGCCAGGGCGATGCTTTGCTGGGTTTTCAGGGGGGTGCTGTGCAAGGCTGCCCCCGCAGAGCGCGGTACCCGGTCAGGGCGGGCGCTTACTCCGGCCCGACGTCCCCTCTCCCCACGCGTGGGGTTCCCCCCCCCCCGTCCGTGTGCAGAATAAATGCGGGGGTGCGCGTGTGCACCAGCAGCAGGCGGCCCAGGCCGGCGCGGGGCGGAGCCGGGGGAGGCGGAGCGGGCGCCCGGGGGCCGGGCCGGGGCGCAGCGGGGCGGCGGCGGCATGGTGGACAGCATCTACCGGACGCGCTCGCTGGGGGTGGCGGCCGAGGGGCTGCCGGACCAGTACGCGGACGGGCGGGCGGCGCGGGTCTGGCAGCTCTACATCGGGGACACGCGGGGCCGCACGGCCGAGTACCGCAGCTGGCTCCTGGCGCTGCTCCGCCGCCACCGCTGCCGGGCCGTGCTCGACGTGGCCTGCGGCACCGGGTGAGCGGCCCCCCGCGGGCGTGGGACCCCCCCAGTGTGTGTGTCAGAGCCCCCCTACAGCCCCCGGTGCGTGGGACCCCCCAGTGTGTGTGTCAGAGCCCCCCTACAGCCCCCCGTGCGTGGGACCCCCCCAGTGTGTGTGTCAGAGCCCCCCCTACAGCCCCCCGTGCGTGGGACCCCCCCAGTGTGTGTGTCAGAGCCTCCCTACAGCCCCCCGTGCGTGGGACCCCCCCAGTGTGTGTGTCAGAGCCCCCCTACAGCCCCCCGTGCGTGGGACCCCCCCAGTGTGTGTCAGAGCCCCCCTACAGCCCCCCGTGCGTGGGACCCCCCCAGTGTGTGTGTCAGAGCCCCCCTACAGCCCCCCGTGCGTGGGACCCCCCAGTGTGTGTGTCAGAGCCCCCCCTACAGCCCCCCGTGCGTGGGCCCCCCCCAGTGTGTGTGTCAGAGCCCCCCCTACAGCCCCCCGTGCGTGGGCCCCCCCCAGTGTGTGTGTCAGAGCCCCCCCTACAGCCCCCCGTGCGTGGGACCCCCCCAGTGTGTGTGTCAGAGCCCCCTACAGCCCCCGTGCGTGGGCCCCCCCCAGTGTGTGTGTCAGAGCCCCCCTACAGCCCCCGGTGCGTGGGACCCCCCAGTGTGTGTGTCAGAGCCCCCCTACAGCCCCCCGTGCGTGGGACCCCCCCAGTGTGTGTGTCAGAGCCCCCCCTACAGCCCCCCGTGCGTGGG
This sequence comes from Pelodiscus sinensis, assembly GCF_052426305.1. Classification (NCBI taxonomy): domain Eukaryota; kingdom Metazoa; phylum Chordata; order Testudines; family Trionychidae; genus Pelodiscus; species Pelodiscus sinensis. The sequence continues at coordinate 200,192,916 of NC_143054.1, read as the reverse complement.
ACCCCCCCAGTGTGTGTGTCAGAGCCTCCCTACAGCCCCCCGTGCGTGGGACCCCCCCAGTGTGTGTGTCAGAGCCCCCCTACAGCCCCCCGTGCGTGGGACCCCCCCAGTGTGTGTCAGAGCCCCCCTACAGCCCCCCGTGCGTGGGACCCCCCCAGTGTGTGTGTCAGAGCCCCCCTACAGCCCCCCGTGCGTGGGACCCCCCAGTGTGTGTGTCAGAGCCCCCCCTACAGCCCCCCGTGCGTGGGCCCCCCCCAGTGTGTGTGTCAGAGCCCCCCCTACAGCCCCCGTGCGTGGGCCCCCCCCAGTGTGTGTGTCAGAGCCCCCCCTACAGCCCCCCCCCCCCGTGCGTGGGACCCCCCCAGTGTGTGTGTCAGAGCCCCCCCTACAGCCCCCCCCGTGCGTGGGCCCCCCCCAGTGTGTGTGTCAGAGCCCCCCTACAGCCCCCGGTGCGTGGGACCCCCCAGTGTGTGTGTCAGAGCCCCCCTACAGCCCCCCGTGCGTGGGACCCCCCCAGTGTGTGTGTCAGAGCCCCCCTACAGCCCCCCGCGGGCGTGGGACCCCCCAGTGTGTGTCAGAGCCCCCCTACAGCCCCCCGCGGGCGTGGGACCCCCCAGTGTGTGTCAGAGCCCCCCTACAGCCCCCCGTGCGTGGGACCCCCCCAGTGTGTGTGTCAGAGCCCCCCCTACAGCCCCCCGTGCGTGGGACCCCCCCAGTGTGTGTGTCAGAGCCTCCCTACAGCCCCCCGTGCGTGGGACCCCCCCAGTGTGTGTGTCAGAGCCCCCCTACAGCCCCCCGTGCGTGGGACCCCCCCAGTGTGTGTCAGAGCCCCCCTACAGCCCCCCGTGCGTGGGACCCCCCCAGTGTGTGTGTCAGAGCCCCCCTACAGCCCCCCGTGCGTGGGACCCCCCAGTGTGTGTGTCAGAGCCCCCCCTACAGCCCCCCCGTGCGTGGGCCCCCCCCAGTGTGTGTGTCAGAGCCCCCCCTACAGCCCCCCGTGCGTGGGCCCCCCCCAGTGTGTGTGTCAGAGCCCCCCCTACAGCCCCCCGTGCGTGGGACCCCCCCAGTGTGTGTGTCAGAGCCCCCCCTACAGCCCCCCCGTGCGTGGGACCCCCCCAGTGTGTGTGTCAGAGCCCCCCCTACAGCCCCCCCGTGCGTGGGACCCCCCCAGTGTGTGTGTCAGAGCCCCCTACAGCCCCCCCCGTGCGTGGGACCCCCCAGTGTGTGTGTCAGAGCCCCCCTACAGCCCCCCGTGCGTGGGACCCCCCCCACCTGTGTGTGTGTCAGAGCCCCCGTGTGTGTGGGACCCCCCCCACCCGTGTGTGTCAGAGCCCCCCTACGTGGGACCCCCCTGGGGGTGTGTGTCAGAGCCCCCCTACAGCCCCCGTGCGTGGGACCCCCCTGGGGGTGTGTGTCAGAGCCCCCTACAGCCCTCCGTGTGTGGGACCCCCCCGGGTGTGTGTGTCAGAGCCCCCTACAGCCCCCGTGCGTGGGACCCCCGCCACCTGACAGCCCATACCTGTGTGACCCCCCTCAGCCCTCCCCCACTGTATGTTTGCAGGAGCTCCTCCAGTGTGTACGCTCCCTGTCCAGCCCCATCCCTGCGGCGGGTGCGGGAATCCCCTACTTCATAGGCAGGAACGCCTGGGTCCCTTCCTGCCCCATGTAAGGGTGGGCGCCCCAAACACCCCGCCTGTGTATGTACTGCAGTGCCTGGCTGTGAGACCCGTTTGAACCCCGGGGCCAGAGGGGGATGCTCTCAGCCCCCCTGGTGCCCCCAAGAACTTCAGGGGCCCGTTGCATGTGATCTGTGCGATGCCCCTGGCGTGGGCCCACAGGCCCCCTGCACCGTGTGGCGCCCGGTGCGCCCTGCGCGTGGGTGCGTCACGCTCTCTGCCTCGGCAGGGTGGACTCCATCATGCTGGTGGAGGAAGGGTTCAGCGTGACCAGCGTCGACGCCAGCGACAAGATGCTCAAGTACGCCCTGAAGGAGCGCTGGAACCGGCGGAAGGAAGAGGCCTTTGACAAGTGGGGTAGGCGCAGCGCCTGGGGGGCGTGCGTGGCCACGTGGCACCGGCTGGGGCGTCCACCCCTGGATTGCTTTGGGGTGGGGAACGGGCCAGGCGAGGCCTGCGTCGTGTCTTATCCCGACGCCACAGATACGCCTTTCATTTCCCTGCCGTGGGATCGGCAGCAGGTGTTCCCTGCGGTGCACGGCTCGTCCCGCGGGGCGGGGCGCTCACACAGGCTGCAGCGCTGGTTTTCCTGTGCTGCTGGCTTCCCAATGGGAATAGCCCCCCAGCCCCCTCAGCCCCCCGCGGTAGCGAGTGACCCGGCTTTGGCCTTGGTGGTGCCGCTCCCAGATGACTAGTGCCTGGGGGCGCCCTTGGAAGCGTGTGTGGGTCTGCGTGTGCGTGCGTGTGGGTCTGCGTGTGTGTGGGTCTGCATGTGCGTGGGTCTGCATGTGCGTGGGTCTGCATGTGCGTGCATGTGGGTCTGCATGTGCGTGGGTCTGCATGTGCGTGGGTCTGCGTGTGCGTGCGTGTGGGTGTGCGTGCGTGTGGGTCTGCATGTGCGTGGGTCTGCGTGTGGGTCTGCGTGTGCGTGCGTGTGGGTCTGCGTGTGCATGCGTGCGGGTCTGCGTGTGCGTGCGTGTGGGTCTGTAACCAGCTCTTGTGTGGCGCAGTCATCGAGGAGGCCAACTGGCTCACCCTGGACAAGGACCTGGTGAAGCCGGCCGACGGGTTCGACGCCGTCATCTGCCTGGGAAACTCCTTTGCGCACCTGCCGGATTTCAAGGGTGAGCCCGGCCAGCTTGCGGGGCCGCCAGAGCCCTGAGAGCCGGACACAGGGAGCCCCCCATCCCATGGACTGCTTGGGGCCATGCGGGGGGGTCAGCGGGGGGGCAGGTGAACCCCAGGCTGAGGCAGCCCCTCCCAGCTAAGCCCAGAGCCCCCCCACCACACGGCTGCCGGCCCCCCCATCTCAGTTCCCCTCCCTCAGCCCCAGAATGCCTGGTGGGTCGCGTCTCTGCCCCCAGAGCGGGGCGCTGCCCCGGGGAACAGGAAGAGGCCTGGGGGCAGAGCTTGGGTAGGCCACAAGGCAGCTCCGCTTTCCCCTGTGCCCACCGCCCCTGGATGGCAGGAAGCCAGTTCCCAGCCCCGGTGCAGGCTGGCCGGAGCCCGCCAAGTTCCCCGCTCCCGAGGGAGAGAAGAGCTGGTTCCTCCTGGGTTCTAGGGCTGCTCTAACTTGCCCTGTGCTGGCAGCCCAGTATGGCCAGTCTGTGCCGTGCACACCAGCCACCCCGCACTCCCGGCTGTGCCTGCTCCCCTTTTCCTGGATGGCTGGTTGGGGCTGTGCCGGGGCCCACCTGTCTCCAAAGGGGGCCTCAGAGACCCCCCCCCATGCTCCCCACCCTCTGTCAGCCCCGCTTCAGGACAGCAGGATGCCAGGGCGGTGGGGGTGGGGGACGGGCTCCGGGGCCTCGCTGCCGGGGGTGGCTGAATCCTGCCCCTTCGCCTAGGTGACCAGAGCGACCACAAGCTGGCCCTGAAGAACATCGCCAGCATGGTGCGACCGGGCGGCCTCATGGTCATCGACCATCGTAACTACGACTACATCCTGGCCACGGGCTGCGCCCCGCCGGGCAAGAACATCTACTACAAGGTCGCTGCCCCGGCCTCCCCGGGGGGCTGCTCTGGGGGGCCCTGGTGCGGGGAGAGGGTCTGACCGGCCCTCAGGGATGGGGGCGAGGGGGGCAGCTCTGGCTACCCAGGACAGGGTGTAGGGAGGAAGTGGGGGGCCTGGGCCGACGTGTCATGGGTGTGGATGGAGCGGAGGAGGCTGCAGCAGGGCGAGGGGGAGGCTATGGAGGGGGAGCGTGGCCGCTCGGGTGCAGCCCCGGGTGGAGGCGCCGCTGGGCGCTGCGCAGACCAGCGCAGGAGAGCAGGTTGCAGGGGCGGCTGGGGAGCGGGACGAGGCACCAGCGCGGCTCTGGGCCAGCAGGTGCCCCCCACAACCTCCAGGGACGTACGTGAGGCAGAACCAGCCGGGCCGTTGGGCCTTGCCTGTGTAGAAGAGGAACGGGGGGGGGGGGGGGGGCGGCTAACGCCTCCCAGCAAGCCTGGGGCAGTGGGCGCGGCGGCGGCGGTAACGTCTCTGCGCCTCCCCCAGAGCGACCTGACGAAGGACATCACCACCTCCGTGCTACTGGTGAACAACAAACCCCACATGGTGACCCTGGACTACACCCTGCAGGTCCCGGCCCAGGCGCCAGAGGAGGCCTCAGAACTGAGGTCAGTGCTGGCTGGGGGGGGGCTGAGCCTCGTGGGCACAAGGCGTCTGGGCACAGGGTGCACCCAGCAGGCCGTGTCCCGCGTTGCCCGGCGGGCGGCCTGGCTGCGGCCCTGCCAGCCTCCTGCTGCTCGCAGCAAGCGCCAGGTGGGGTCACAGGGGCGCCCCTCCTCAGCGCCTGCCCCAGCCCCTCAGTGCGTCCCTGCTCCTGTCTTCCAGCAAGTTCCGTCTCTCCTACTACCCGCACCGCCTGGAGGCCTTCACGGAGCTGCTGAAGAGCGCCTTCCAGGGGCAGTGCCAGCACAGCGTGCTGGGCGACTTCCAGCCCTTCCAGCCCGGCCAGGCCCACACCCCCTGCTACTTCATCCACGTGGTGAAGAAGACGGGCTGAGGCGCCGCCCAGGGCTCCCTGCGCCGCGGGCCGTGCTGCGCCTCTGGTCGCGTGGACGCTTCTCCAGCTCCCCGGCGGCACGGCTGAGGGGCCTCGGCCCCGGGAACTGCGTGAGGCCGGAGGAAGGCGCTGTGGCTGGCTAGACGGGCCGGTGCCGCTGGTCCCGCTCTGCTTCTCTCGCTTGTCACTCGGGCTGCATGGGGGCGGGCGGGTTCGACTATCTCAGGGCTGTTGTGGGCTCTCCGGGCCCGTTGTGGGGAGAGGGAAACACGGCTCGTGGTGAGATCCCAGTGCGTGTGCCTGCGTCTCTGTTCTGCGGCGGGGAGGACTCTGCGGGTACCGCTCACGGGGATCTCTCGCATCGCTGGACCAGCTTAGTACCTGTCCTGTGCTCCAGCTGGGAGGCAGGGCCCCTGTAGCCCGGCACAGCTGAGCGAGGGGGCCAGCTCGAGCTGGGAGGCCGGAGCGCCGCACCCACTGGGCCATTGCATGCCCATCGCTGCAGATTGGGGGGGGCGAGGTCCCACAGAGCTGCCACTCTGCGCCCCCACCCCCACAGGGCAGCAGGGTCCTAAGCAGGGTGTCGAAGTGCAGTTGTGGAGCCAGGGCAGCAGGGCCTCTGTGAACCACCCAGCTCTATGGGCCCAGGGCCTGCCCCCTTCCGGGCACAGCATGACACTCCCTCCCCTGCAGCCCAGGCGGCTGGGAGAGCGGGGTTGCTCTGGGAAGGAGGAAGGATGAGGCCCTGGCCCAGGGGCTAGCAGCTGCTGGAGCGTTTCACCCCCTGGGCAAGCGGCCGGCTCTAGTGTCAGGCTCCCTGGCCGGGGGGGCGGGGGGGTCTGTGGGCAGGTCCCCCAACACCCTGTGAAGGGGGCGGCGCACGGCTGGAGCAGGAGCAGCCGCATGGGCCGAGCAATGGGAGAGCGAGACGCGGATGGCGTAAGGCTCACGGTGGGGAAACCATGGCCAGCCGGTTTCTGTTCCTCCCTGGCTGCGTGTCCGGGCAGAGCTCCTCTGGGCGCGGGCTCCAGCGACAGCCTTGCGGGGCAGTGGGCACGGGCCGGGGGTCTCTGCTCCGTGGCCGGGTCCCTTGTGACCCGCAGCCCATGACCGTGGGGCTCATTGTGTCCCCCGGAATTAGTTGCTCCCCAGGGCTAGTCGTCCCTCTGCAAGGCTGGGGGAGGGGCCTTTAGAAGTGGGCCGGCTGCCACCCACCCACCCCTGGGTGTCAAATAGAGCAGGGCGGCCGCTCCAGGCCTTGCCTGCCAACAGCTCGGACCTGGCCTGGGAAGGCAGCTGCTGGCCCAGGCCCTGGCCCTGAGATCCTGCCCCCGGGCAGGGTGCTGAGCTACCCGCAGCGGGGCTGTGGGAACGACGGGGATGGTGGCGCGCACTTGGCCAGGGCCAGCCCCAGGCAGGGCTGGGGAGAATGGCAGGCGCTGCTCATGGGGGCAGGGGGAGGGCAGCCTACTCCTCACAGGGAGGGGTGGGTGCAGCCCAGCCCAGCCCCTGCCCAGGGCAGCATCTGGGCCACTCTCAAGGGCTGTGCCCAGCACACTACCCCTGGGGCTCCTCTCCCTGGCAGCCCAGCACCAGGGAGTCAGGCACCCCAAGGGGAGGCTGCTGGGCGCCAGCTCCGAGAAAGGCGGCTAAGAGCTGGCAAGCTGGGGCCTGCTGTGCTCTGAGGGGAGCTGCTGGGCACAGACCCAAGCTCCCCGCCAGGCCCGGGAGACGCTGCCACTGCAACCCACTCGCCCTTGGCCAGGGCCCCGTGGGGGCAGCGCCACGGAGCAGGGCTTGGCAGGAGGGCACAGGCTGACTCCGCACGCCCCGGCCAGCTCCCTGGGACGCCTGGAGCCAGACGCTGCCGCCGGGTCAATAAGTGCCCAGACGTGGCCAAGACGAGCAGGCTCTCCCCTTTATTTAGAAAGCCCCTGTACAGTATTTACAGCCAGGGCCGGTCAGCCCCTCACACTGCGCCGCTTCCCTGTGTAGTGCCTGTGCTCAAACCTTCCAGCAGCCTCTTGGGTGACCCAAGCGTCTCAGGCCCCCACAGCCTCCCTGCCCTGTTCCTGGCTGCCCGAGGGACGGGGAGCAGGCAGCAGGCCCCCCCCATGCCCATCTGGCTACAGTGCCACGTGCAGGCCTCGCAGGCGGCAGGAGCGCCCCTTCCACCCTCCAATGGGCCAGGGATCATGCTGGGCTTGTACCCAGCGAGAGGGGAGTGAATCTCCCCCCAAACCCGTACAGCCCCGCTCCTCGGGACAGGCCCTGGGACCACGCGGGGGCGTCAGGCGTAGCTGCTCGACAGGGCCCAGTTCTGATACTTACAAAGCCCCCATGGCCCCCCTCCCCCTCCTCGCCTCTTCCCAGAACCGTCCAGCTCCCCTGGGCTCCCTGCCACACGCCCTCCTCGAGGTGACAGCGCCCCGCTGCTGCGCCCAGGGAGCCACCCGCCCTGCTGCACCATGGCTCACAGCCCAGGGACAAGCAGTTGCTGGGGGGGATCCCACCCATGGAGAGAGGGGAAAGAGCCCTGGGGAGCACAGTCCATACAGAGCACAGGGTCCAGCCCAGCTTCTGCTGGGAGGCCATTTCCTGCACCGAGTCACCCCCAAGCCTGAGACTAAGGCAGCTGCTACTTCACCTGCCCCAGGGCAGCTCTGGGGAGGGGGAGGGGACAAAGCACACCTGGGCCCAGAGCCATCCCGCGGGAGGGGTCACAGGACAATCCGGGACCCGTGCAGGGTCTTCCAGGGCTCGGGCGTTTCCTCTCCCCCGTGTTCCTCTCCCCACTGCAACGCCCCTGCCTCATCCACCAGCTCCACAGGTGGGATGGAGGCGTGGCAGGGAGGGGCCAGGCTGTGGCGCAGGTAGGAGGAAGAGGAGCACGAACCCCAGCGTGGCTGCCGCCAGCCTCACCTCCATGGCTAACTGCTGTGCCACGTCCACGAAGGGGGGCCAGGCGGCGCCGACCCTTCTGCCGCTCGGACCGCGCCGCAGCAGCTGCAGCTCCCCCATCCCACTAGCGGGCAGCACACTTCTGCTGGACGGCGCTGTAGCGGAGCAGCTCCTGTTCCGACACGGACGGCTGCAGCCTCCGGGCCGCTAGTGCAAAGTCCTCCATGGTCACGACGAGATCCGAACTCTCCGTGTCCAGCCCTGGGGAGCAGAGGCACATGGGGAGCTGCCCCGGGCCAGGCAAGACCTGACTCGGCACCAGTTGGTAAAGGCTCCCCTATTGCCTGCACTCTGCCTCCAGACATTCTCTCCCATTCAGAATCGTGGCTTAGCAGAAGCCACCCAGCCTAGGAACCTGCCTTGCGGGGGATGGGACACTTCCCCAGAGGGCAAAGGGCGTCCTGCCGTGACTGGCAGGGGAGGTCCCGGAGCCCCGTATTCTGGAACTCGGTGGCTACGTCTACACTGCAGGCTTCTTGTGCAAGAACTGTTTCGCACAAGAGTTCTTGTGCAAAAGCTCTTACGGAACAGCGTGTCCATGTGCTTTTGTGCAAGAGTGTCCATGGCAGCGTGGACACTCTCTTGTGCAAGAAAGCTCTGATGGCCACAGGGCTTTGTTGCGCACGAAACCCCTGTTGCACGTCCACACGGTCTTCTTGCACAAGAGGGCTTGTTCCTCGTGGGGAGGGGAATAACTCTTGTGCAAGAAGCCCTCTGTTCTGATGCTTTTGTACATTTACTTGCACAAGAACATGTGTGCAGTGTAGGCTGCTTCACAAGTTTTTGCACAAGAATGGCCGTGCTTGCGCAGAAAGCCTGCAGTGTCGACGTAGCCCGTGCGTACGGGCGACTCCGCTCTGTGATTTCTAGCCATCAAACAGCCTGAAACCCTGGCACCAGTGCTGCCTGCAGGCTCCGAAATCAGAAACAAACGAGAACCCTCCAGCTCGTTTTCTTACAGCCCAGGCCTTGGGGGGAGGAGCCGAGTGACTGTGGAATGCTGAGAGCCAGCAAACCTCTGAACCCCCCGGGCCCATTCACACGGGTGCTGCCTGCCTGCCAGAGCGCGCAGGGGACAGCTCGTGCCTCTCGCCAGCCGCCCTTTCCACGTTAGCCTTTCCCAGGGAGAAGGTGCAGAGTGGTGGGTGACAAGCACAAAGGGGGGCAACAGCAGAGCACAGAGACCACCTCATAGGCTCCCTGTAAGCCGGGCACTCGTGCGGCCACCAGAGCTGCACAGCTGATCAGCAGGGCGCCCGCAGCGAGGGCTGTGTTTCTATGGGGGGTGCACATTTGCACCTGCTTTGGTGCCCAGAACATTTTATTCCCCACGTGCACGACGCCTACGCTGCCTCTTTTCTGCGGAAGAGGCGATGCAAACGAAGCGCTCATTAGCAACTTCGCGCACTTCATTTGCATGTTCTCTTCCGATGCTTTTTGCAGAAGAGTTTTTTGTGAGGGGAAAAGAAAAGGCAGCGCAGACGGGTCCATTTTGGGCAAAAAAACCTTTTGCGGAAACTGAGAACGGGACTGTTCTCAGAGCCCGGTGCCAACCCATGAGTGCGCGGCGGCCTTGTGCCGGAGAGCGGGAACAAACAAGCCAGCGAGCGCCAGGAGGGCAGGGCAGAGTCCATCTCCAGCCTCGTTACATAAGGCCTGTTGACGGGTGGTACAAGAGCAATTGGCCGGAGGGAGAAAACGCCCATCGCCGGGTGACCAAGCACAGCCAAGGCCAGGTGCCCTCCCACTGGCTGTTTGCTGCCTGCGCTTCGGCCAGTCAGGAAGGCTGGTCCCGGGCTCGCCCCACAGGCTGGCGCCTGGCCCCCCTGTCCCTGGCTAGAGCATTTTCAGCCTCAGGCTCGTGGTTTATTGTCTCCCGCGGCCCCTCTTCCCTACAGCCTGTTGATAACACTGGGAAACGCAGCAGCCCCCGAGGAGTCGGATCCTGGAGGCGGAGGCTGGGGCAGACGGGGCAGACAGGCCGCGCCGATGCTCCCATCCCACAGACGGACGCTGCGGTGCCTCGAGCTGCGTGACGGAGCTGGGATTTGGACACGGGGGTTCCTAGCTCCCAGGCCACGGCTCTAACTAGTGGACAATGGTGCCTCTCCACGGCTTCTGCTGGCCTTGGCGTGTGCAATTCCCCCAGCTCGGTATCCCTCGTGAATGTCCCCAAAACGCCCACGGGTGAAGAGACCCGACCCCCCTGGTGTCCCCTCCCGAACACCCTTCCCCACCACCCCACACAGCTCGCTGCCCTTCCAGCCTCTCGGGGAAGCCCCCGGGTCTGGTTCCGCATCACTCCCCTCTCACGAGCTGGGGGCTCAGCTCCTCTCCCGCGACTTTGACCTCCACGCAGCGCCAGGTTCCTACCTTCCTCGATCCAGTCCACCTTCCGTTTGACGGCGCCCATCATGGCGTCTGCGCAGAGCGCGTACAGATCTGCGCCCGTCAGCTGTGCGGGGCACTGCTCGAGGACCCCGGCGAGACTCACCGAAGGGTCCAGTTTGAACCTGCCAGGAGGGGAAACGCCCGGCAGTTAGACCCACTGAATGCAGCCAGTGGGCTCTGCCATAACCACGGCACAATCAGCCTCTGCCACACGCCTGGCCTGCTCGCTCACCACTACACGGGAATCTGGCTCCCGCCGGGCAATTCCCACCTGTGGATCGGGCTGCAGGCTGGCTCCCGGCTGCATGCGCCTCCCAGACAGCAGCTTCCGTAACTACCCCCTTCAAAGTGCCCTCCACCGCAACAGGCCCACGCTCCCTCCAGCCACACGGCCAGGCTGCCGCTCGTAGGCAACGCAGCTTAGCTTCTCCAGCCAGCGTGTGCCTGGCCTGAGCGGGAAGGCGCAGCAGAGATCGTCCCCAAGCCGGAGGGGGAACTAAGCCCCCTCCTCACGGGTCAACGCTCAGCTGTACGCCCTGGAAAATCCCCCGAGCGCGATGGGAGGCCCACAGCCCGGACTCCCTGGCGCCTGCGCACAGCGGGACGAAGCACTGCCACGTCACAACCCACAGCCTCCATAGGGCAGGGCGTGGGGCCTGGGTCACAGGGCTAGCACCGCAGTCCTGCCAAGGCTCGGGCCCTGAGTGCAGCTGCCTTACACCCCCACACGCCTCTTTGGCCTCAGCCAGGAGGGGGCGGGCATGAAGGGGAGCCTGGAGCTGAAGAGGCGGCGGGAGCTCATCTAGGCCCAGATGGAGTCAGGGCCCAGCTTTGCTCCAGCCCTCAGCTGCAGGGCTTTCCTGCCCCGGCCCCCCCGCCTCTGCTGGGCTGCAGGGGTGTCTGCCTGGCCTGCTGCCAGCCAGCCAGGCCAACACAACCCCCAGGGGGTAGAGAGGGAGCAGTGCTGCCCAGTGAGCCCTGGGCTCCGATTCCACCTCTGCCCGGGCGCCTCTGTGCTCCAGCTCCAAAGCCAGGAGACCGGGACTAGTGCGAGCTGCCTTCCGCTCTGCCCGCTGGCGAGGCTGCCAGCCCGCCCGCCCATGCCCACACGGCCAGGCACACACTCACTTCCGGGTGATGGCGCTCAGCACCCGCAGCTGAGACTCCCGGTCCTCGTTCATGCCGACGTAGACCAGCTTGTCAAACCTGGCAGGGCAGGGCAAGAGCCAGTCAAGGAAAACCTACGTCAGCAGCCAAGCAGACAGCCCCTCCTCTGCCCCCAGGGCCCTCTGGGGGGGTCCCTGTAACCAGTGTGGCCAGCTGGCACTCTCACGCTGAGCTGCGGGGACACTACTGGCCTTACAGCACCCGATCTCAGCCTGCCCCGCTGCAACAGCGCCATGAGCCAAGCGCCAGCCGAGGTGGCCAGCTGCCCCCCCCCCCCTCCAGCTCATGCCTAGGAGAGGAGCTGCGCAGGACCCTGCAGCAGCTCCACGGAGGCTGGGGAGCCCCGCACACCAGGGCGAACGCCCCAGGCTGTGTCTGCTCCCCGTATGCTGCCAGGCGAGTCCGAAGAGGCAGGAGGGCAGCAGGAAATCAACTGCCCCCATGGTCCCCACACGGCAGCCTTCAAGGGCTACAGTCAGCACTGGGACGGTGTTGTGCCGGGCCCCGCCACACACAGACACGGGCCCTGCCCAGAGAAGTCTGCAGCGTAAAAGCGACAAGCGAACGTAACGTACCACAGGAGGGAAAGGGGCTGGGTGATACGGGAACAGTGACACAGGCTGCGCTTGATCCCTCAGAAGCCCCACAGCCGCTCGCCCCGTGGGCCCAGAGCCTGGGGCACCGCCCTGGGAACAGCCCCCCAACAGCCGCTCGCCCCGTGGGCCCAGAGCCTGGGGCACCGCCCTGGGAACAGCCCCCCAACAGCCGCTCGCCCCGTGGGCCCAGAGCCCGAGGCGTTGCCCTGGGAACAGCCCCCCAACAGCCGCTCGCCCCCTGGGGCGAGAGCCCGAGGCGTTGCCCTGGGAACGGCCCCCCCAATAGCCACTCGCCCTGTGGGCCGAGAGCCTGTGCTGTGGCCTGGGGAGCCCCCTGCCACACGTGGGCAAGATCCGATTGAGCGTGTGCCAGCGAGCTGCGAGCCGCACACCTGCCAGGCCGGAGCAGCGCTGGGTCCAGGAGGTCAGGTCTGTTGGTGGCGCCGATCACAAATACGTCTCTGGTGGAATGAAGCCCATCGAGCTCTGCTAGCAGCTGGGAGACGACCCTGCCAAGGGCAAGAGAGGAAGGGGAAAGGGATGGACACTCAGGAGTTACTGGGAATCCCACCGGGTCGGCGCTGCAGGCCTCAGCTCAGACCAGGCCCCACTGCACCGGGCACGGCGCAGACTCGCTGCAGGAGACAATCACTGCCCCACGTTTATAAAAGCTAAACAGACGAGAGAGAACGTGTAGTGTTGTGGCTCACCCAGCAGCATGCCTGCCCAGCCTGCACCCAGCACCTACAGCGTGCCTGCCCAGCTGCCCCAGAGAGGCACTACCTGCCCCTCTTGAGACCCACAAGCGTATCTAACAGTGCACAGCCCAAGACCAGCAAGAACACAAGTGGCCTTGTGGTTAACGCACATTCCTGGCTCTGCCAGACTCACTGTGTAATCTCAGGAAAGCCCCTTAATCTCTCTCAGCCTCCATTCCCAATGCTGCCCTGCCCCCCAGCATGTGGGGAAGATACACACTGGTGTCTGTGAAGTGCTCTGGTGACGGGCCATAGACAGACAGACACACATGTCTGTGGATCATGTTCCCTGCAGAGATGTTTACGAATCACAGCTGAGAGCAGGAAGAAAGCCAATGTGCCAATAGTTAAAAAGGGTAAACAGGAGGCCTGGGTAATTATAGCCCTGCCCGCCTGACATCGATCCTGCGCTAGACAGCAGACTGGCTGAGACGGGACTTGAGTAATAAAGAATTAAAGCAGGGTAAGATCATTCATGCCAATCCACATGGCTTTATGCAAATTGGATCCTGCCAAACGAGCCTGGTATGTGTTTTTGGTGCGATTATACATTGGGTTGATAAAGGTAATACTCGTCACGGCGTTCAGTCAGGGATCGGCACTGCGGCACGTTTAGATTAACAAGCTAGAATGACAGACAGATGAAATGCTGAGAGGTCTCAAACAGTATTTGTAAACATGGAGGCTACATCTAGACTGGCATGATTTTCCGGAAAGGCTTTTAATGGAAAAGTTTTCCGTTAAAAGCATTTTTGGAAAAGAGCATCTGGATTGGCAGGACGCTTCTTCACAAAAGCACTATCTAGATGCGCTTTTCCACAAAAAAGCCCCAATCGCCATTTTCGCCATCGGGGCTTTTTTGCAGAAAACAAATCTCAGCTGTCTACACTGGCCCTTTTGCACAAAAGGGACTTTTGCCTGAACGGGAGCAGCATAGTATTTTCTCAAGAAGCACTGATTTCTTACATGAGATCGTCAGTGTTCTTGTGGAAATTCAAGCGGCCAGTGTAGACAGCTGGCAAGTTTTTCTGGAACTTTTTCGCGGACGGAAAAGCGGCTGATTTTCCGGAAAAACTGGCCTGTCTAGACACAGCCGGAATCATTATCGAACGGGTGCATTTCCTGTGGGACTGGCTCGTGGCCCCTGGGTTATTTCACATTTCAACCATCTGGAAGAAAACAGCATTATCGCTGACAACGTTTGCAGATGACACAAAAGCTGGGGAAGTGGTAAAAAACGCAGTGGACAGGTCACTGATTCAGAGTGATCTGGGTCGCTTGGTAACCTGGGCAGAAGCAAACAATACACCTTTCGATGGGCTAAATGTAAGGGTACGTCTAGACTACAGAGCCTCTAGACTACAGCCAGTTCTGTCGACAAAGCAAGCCGCTTTGTTGACATGACAGTGCAGACACAAAGGACAGTGTAGATGCAATAACGCCTTCTGTGGACAGAACCCTGTTGACAGAAGGTGTTATTCCTCCTAGAATGAGGTTTTCAGCCGTCGACGAAACTGCCGAGTTCTGTTGACGTCATGTCGACAGAACTCGACAGCAGTGTAGACACAGGTGTAGTTTTGTCGACAAAACCCTGTAGTCTAGACACACCCTAAGCGTCTACACCTTGAAGCTGGGACCCTGGAAAAGCTTTGGGGGTCACGGTGGATAATCAGCGCTCAGTGCCACTGTGGCCACAAGGGCTAATGGGTCCTGGGAAGCATCCAGAGGGGAATTTCACGCCGGAGCAGAGAGGTTATTTTACCTCTGCCCTTGGCACTGGCACCAGTGCTGCTGGAATAGCGTAGCCAGGGCTGCTGTCCAAAGCACAAGAGGGATGTTGATAAATGGCAGAGGGGCGAGAGAAGAGACACGGGAATGATCGCAAAGTTAGAAAACCTGCCTGACCGCGATGCAGCCCCGGCTCCCGATCTCTGTGCGTGTAACAAAGGGCAAGGGGTGAGTGGATCGCGGGGGGGAAGCATGTCACAGTGGGCTCTGCAGCCTAGGAGACACAGGCGGAGCGTGATGCAGGGACTGGCAATGGAAGCCAGACAAAGGCGGTGTACGTGTACCAGGGAGAGGAAGTGGCGGGTGGCGTCTCCTCCCTGGCAGGTTTTACCCCAAGGCTGGGTGTGTTTCTAACACTCTTCTCGCGGGATTATTTGGGGGCAGGCCTCTGGCCTGTGCTACCCAGCGGGTCAGACTCAACCACCCCCAGGGGCCCGCCTCACCTTGGCATTGATGAACCTGCCCCGCGGGGCGCTTGTGTGCCGTGAGCTCGCCGGCATGGCACCACTGTCAATCAGACCACGTGCACCTCGCGCCACAGGTGGGCTGTGCAGGCAGATGCAGCCGCAGCAGCCCTGTGGATACCCTGCTGCGTCTGTTCCAGCCAACAACCTCTGCTCCTAGGCTCACAAGCAGAAGCCAGACACGGGAAGCTACCCTCACCCTGGGGCTGCCTCGTCAGGCCCAGCCCAACCCAGCCACACCTCCTGCAGAGCACTTCCAGTTACCCCTCCCTCTGCCCCCTACACTGTCAGAGCCACCTGCTCCCCCCAGGCCTCCTGCCGCACCCCGTGGCAGTCAGGCCTGCGCTTGCCCTGCTGACACGTGAAGGGTGCACAGTGCTGCTCACAGCGATCCATGCCCTGACGCGCTTCCCAAAGGGAAAGAGACAGGACAGGGGCAGGGGGTCTGAGCTCAGCAGAGGGGGCTGTGGGGGCCAGGACTGTGTCTTCCTACATCTCTGCACAGCAGCCTGAAAGCTGCCCCCTACTGTGGCCTGCCTGGGTGCGAGCCCCGAGCACACAAATAACGCCCAGCAGCGAGGAGGAAATGGCAGAACAGTCGGGGGGGGACAGACACGCCCATGGCAGGCAGGAAACGGGTGAAGCTGGCTCTGCTGTTTCAGTGCGCTCATTAGTGTCACTGTCGTTCCTCAATGACCCGGGCGAGGGATGGACTGTGCCCTCGGCAAGTTCGCGGACGGCAGGAAGCTGGGAAAAGAGGCAGAGACGCTGCCTGCAGCCCATTGGGGTCTACGTGTGGCCCTTAAGACACGTTATTTACCCTTGCCCACGTGCAGGGCTGCCCGGTTCCAGTGGTTTCTGTCCACTTCGCTTTTCTCCTCCCAGCACTGCTCAGTGACACACACAGCGAGGGCACGTGACGCGAGGGGTGTGCTGACTGCACACAACACAGGCTGCGAGAGCCGGGCGCTCCCCCTGCATCCAATCACAGCGCTGCCACGGGCCAGTGGGCACCCCTGCAAATCCCAGGTACACGAGCGCCGTAGCAAAACTGCCCTGTCCCGGGAGACCGGCTTGGTTATGACCCTGCGGCCCATTGAGACGAAGGAGGGTCGCTCACGCAGCCTGCTGACCAGCCTAGATTGCCCATCGCTGCTCCAGAGCGACCTGGACAGATTGGAGGATCGGGCCAAAAGAAATCGGATGAAGTTCCACAAGGACAAGTGCAGAGTCCTGCCCTTGGGACGGAAGAATCCCAAGTATTGTTACAGGCTGGGGACCGACTGGCTACGCAGCAGTTTGGCAGAAAAGAACCTGGGGATTCCAGTGGCTGAGAAGCTGGAGAGGAGTCACCAGGGCACCCTTGTAGCCAAGAGGGCTAATGGCGTATTAGGGGGCATTAGGAGGAGCATTGCCAGCAGATCCAGAGAAGTGATTATTCCCCTTTACTCGGCTCTGGTGAGGCCACATCTGGAGTATTGTGTCCAGTTCTGGGCCCCCCACTACAGGAAGGACGAGGACAAACCGAAGAGAGTTCGGCAGAGGGCAATGACAATTATTAGGGGGCCGGAGCACATGACTTATGAGCAGGGCTCGCGAGTCCCGCTCGCCAGCCGCGCTGTCCGGTGTTCTGCACATGTGCAGATCGCCCGAACCCGGCTCTCGCGGGATGTAATCCATTCGCCACGGGCGACTGGATGACATAGACTGTCGAGCCCTGCTTACGAGTACAGGCTGAGGGACTGGGTTTACTTAGTCTGCAGAAGAGCGAGGGGGGATTTGAGAGCAGCCTTCAACTCCCTGAAGGGGGTCCAAAGAGGCTGGCGAGAGGCTGTTCTCCGTTGGGACGGGTGACAGAACGAGGAGCAATGGGCTCAAGATGCAGTGGAAAGGTCTAGGTTGGAGATTAGGAAAAACCATTTCATGGGGAGGGTGGGGAAGCGCTGGGATTGGTCCCTAGGGAACGGCTGGAGTCTCCATCCCTAGAGGTGTCTAAGTCCCGGCTTGACAAAGCCCTGGCTGGCCTGGTCCTGCTTTGGGCGGGGGGCTGGACTCCATGACTCTGAGGTCTCTGCCCGCCCAGGGGGTCTGTGAGTACTTGCCCCAGGCCCAGCACCAGGAGCGCCCAACCTCAGCCGGAGGCCCTTAGGACTCGTGACGATCAGCAGCAGACGAGGATGCTCCACGTGGTCTGAAGCCCGTGGCGGAGAACAAGAGGACTGGGGGGAGCAGAAGAGCTTGGGGGAGATTCTGCCACCAAGCTGGGTGCTGGGCTCTCTCACACGCCCCGCTTGTATCAAATCGCCCTGGATCCCAAGGTAGCTGCAATGCAGAAGGGCGCAGCGAGCACTCACCGGTCCATGACGCCGCCCGAGTCTCCGCTGCGCCCACGGTTGGGTGCCAAGGAATCCAGTTCATCAAAGAAGATAATGCAGGGGGCAGCTGCCCTGGCTCTGGCGAACACTGGGGGGGAGACATGAGCAGCACATGGGCACCGGGATGGGGCTATGCAGAGAGACCTGCCCCCTGGGGGCCCCCCAGCGAACGAGCAGCTCAGAGCAGGAGGCACCGTTACACCCCGCTCTGCAGAGACACTCAGCTCCGGGCTCTGCCAGCCCACCTGGGACGTGACAGGCCAGACCCACAGCTGTGGGGGAGGAGGCGGCTTGGGAGAGCTACTCCGGGCACATGATGCCAGGCACAGAGAGAGACAAGGGCAGCTCTGCCAGCAGCACCCCAGGAGGGCCGCCCATCATTCTGGTTACTTAGTAGGTGCCTTACAGCTCACCATGGAGCAGGGTCCCCTGCGCTAGGCGCTGCACAAACCCAGCCAGCCCCTGCCCCAAGGAGTTAACAGGCAAACGAGACGGGCGTGCCAGGAAACAAAGAGGCAGGCCTGCGGAAACAGACCAGGCAGGCCCTGGGGCGGGGTGAGCCGTGGCACCCGCAGGCGACCGAGGGCCTGTTAGCGCCACTCACCTTCGCGCACATTCCCTTCACTCTGCCCCACGTACATGTTAATGAGCTCCGGCCCCTTCACGCTGCGGGGGAGAGAGCAGGGACCCGGTTAGCTCCCCGGGGAAGGAGCCGCGCCCACCCAGCGCCCCGCCCCCGAAAGCCGAGCCCCTCCGCACCTGAGGAAAGTCATGGTGCACTCAGTGGCCACAGCTTTGGCGAGCAAGGTCTTCCCTGTCCCAGGAGGCCCGTAGAGCAGGAGGCCGGAGCGGCGCAGCCCCCAAGACAGCAGCTCGGGGTGCTCCAGGGGCAGCTGGACGGTGTCCAGGATCTCCTTCTTCGCCTCCTGGAGCCCGCCCACGTCCTGCCACGTGACCGCAGGGATCTGCAGCGACAGCGACAGCCCATCACCCCTTGGCCCCCAGCCCAGGGCAGGCTTTCAGTCGCCACCCTCCCCGCGCACTGTGCACGCCCCTGGTCTGAGCACATCCCCACGCCCCAGCCCATCAGCTCGGACTCCTGCCCTGCGCGCCACACACAGCGCCTCTGTCTGCTCTTCTGCCCTGGCCTGGCTCAGCCCCCACGTCCTGTCCCCTGCCCTGGCCTCCCCCACCTGCCAGTCCCCTTGCCCAGGCCCCTCCCCCCACCAATCCCCCGGCCCCAGCCTGTGCTCACCCTGCTGTGTGGGCCTGGTCACCCATTCTGCAGACCCTTTTCACTGGCTCCTCCTGCCTTCCACATCAGACTGATGCCCTGGTCCAGCCTCGCCACAGGACTCCCTCCTTCCATCTGCTCCCCATGTACCCCCTCCCCGCCCCCCAGGGGCCACTCCCACCTGGAACTCAGGGCTGGCCCACAACATTTTGGCACCTGAGGGGGGGAGCTCAAATGATGCCCCCATGGCCCCTCGCTTGGGCCAAACCTTTGAAAGGTTCAACTCTCTGGGTCCTCATGGCACCCCCCCAGTCTGGCACCTGAGGCGGCCCTGCTGGAACCCCTGCCCTCTCCCTCCCAAAGCGCAGCGGAAAAGGACCGTCCCGAGGAGGAAACGACGGGCCCTGCTGCGCCGTGCCACGCCTGCTGCCGCTTTCCATGCCGAACCCCCGCGGCAGGGAGACGCCGGCCCTCGGGGGCATGGGAACGGCAAACACGTCTTAGAGGGGCCCAGCCGCAGGGCCCACTGCTCCCATCCCTGTGGGCAGTGTCGTAGCCAGGTCCCCCCCACAGCAGGGGAGAGACCGGGTGGGGGAGGGGATATCTTCTGTGGGACCAGCTTTCCCGCGGCACAGAGCTCCACTCGGGGCTGGGGACCAACGCGAGGGTCACAGCTCGGCGCCGGGAGGAACAGTCGGTTTCACGTGAGGGGCTCCCGCAAACGGCAAGGGACCGCTCCTGGTGAAGGGCCGGCTGTCGCCCTCCCGTCGCCGAGGTGACGTAGTGGGCTGCGGGTTGTCGTAAGGACCCATAAACGCAGCATTTCGGCCCAGGCCACGGCGTTCCGGGTCGCGCAGAGCTGTGAATTTAAGAGCCCCGTCTTTGGAAGGGGCAGGGCAGGTTCCCTTTGAAGCTCAGGTCCAGGGCGATTGCTCTGTGAGACGTGCTCCCCACGGGGGACGGAAGGGTTTGTCGTTTTCCTGCACCTGTTGATCCGAGAGCGAACGTGCCGCACAGGCATGGAGTGGAAGTCGCAGCCGGGCATGCAGGATGCGGGTCTCCGACTGTGGCGTGCCACCGGGGAGCTCCCCATGAGCGGCTGCTGCCGATGCCCCAGCTCTGGGAATGCCGATCTGCTAAGTGCGGCTGTATGGCCCGAGGGAAGGGTCGGGAATCCAGACTGAGAGCAGGCTGCACAAACCCCTCAGCCTTGTACCTTTCCCCCTCTGCTCACGGGTTCATACCTTCGGGGCTCCCGCGGCCTGCAAATGAGCCTCGTGCAGCTGATCCAACGCAACGTTAAAATCCTCCGCGAGGACCGGGAACCCAGCAGCGCAAAAATCTCTCTCCTCGTCCTCACTCAGCCCCCCCGGGAAACTGGCCAGAGAGAAGGAGAAAAGTCCAAGTCCGCTCTCTTCACACGCACAATTCACCACAAACGGCTCCGGTCTCCCTGCGCTGTCCCCACCCTGCTAGTCCTTGCATGGTCCTCACTGCCCCCGCTCTAGCACTGTCCCAACCGTGTTCCAGCTACTCACTGCATCTCCCTCAGTGGGCCGTCTCAACCACAGCCACAATCACTGCACAAGCACCGTTACTGCACGGTCACTGCATCTCCCTCACTGCACCAGCACCGTTACTGCACGGTCACCGTATCTCCCTCACTGCACCAGCACCGTTACTGCACGGTCACTGCATCTCCCTCACTGCACCAGCACCGTTACTGCACGGTCACCGTATCTCCCTCACTGCACCAGCACCATTACTACAAGGTCACCGTATCTCCCTCACTGCACCAGCACCGTTACTGCACGGTCACCGCATCTCCCTCACTGCACCAGCACCGTTACTGCACGGTCACCGCATCTCCCTCACTGCACCAGCACCGTTACTGCACGGTCACTGCATCTCCCTCACTGCACCAGCACCGTTACTGCACGGTAACCGCATCTCCCTCACTGCACCAGCACCGTTACTGCACGGTCACTGCATCTCCCTCACTGCACCAGCACCGTTACTGCACGGTCACCGTATCTCCCTCACTGCACCAGCACCGTTACTGCACGGTCACCGTATCTCCCTCACTGCACCAGCACCGTTACTGCACGGTCACCGCATCTCCCTCACTGCACCAGCACCATTACTGCACGGTCACCGCATCTCCCTCACTGCACCAGCACCGTTACTGCACGGTCACTGCATCTCCCTCACTGCACCAGCACCGTTACTGCACGGTCACCGTATCTCCCTCACTGCACCAGCACCGTTACTGCACGGTCACCGTATCTCCCTCACTGCACCAGCACCGTTACTGCACGGTCACCGCATCTCCCTCACTGCACCAGCACCATTACTGCACGGTCACCGCATCTCCCTCACTGCACCAGCACCGTTACTGCACGGTCACTGCATCTCCCTCACTGCACCAGCATTGTTACTGCACGGTCACCGTATCTCCCTCACTGCACCAGCACCGTTACTGCACGGTCACCGCATCTCCCTCACTGCACCAGCACCATTACTGCACGGTCACCGTATCTCCCTCACTGCACCAGCACCGTTACTGCACGGTCACCGTATCTCCCTCACTGCACCAGCACCGTTACTGCACGGTCACCGCATCTCCCTCACTGCACCAGCACCATTACTGCACGGTCACCGCATCTCCCTCACTGCACCAGCACCGTTACTGCACGGTCACCGTATCTCCCTCACTGCACCAGCACCGTTACTGCACGGTCACCGTATCTCCCTCACTGCACCAGCACCGTTACTGCACGGTCACCGCATCTCCCTCACTGCACCAGCACCGTTACTGCACGGTCACCGCATCTCCCTCACTGCACCAGCACCGTTACTGCACGGTCACCGCATCTCCCTCACTGCACCAGCACCGTTACTGCATGGTCACCGCATCTCCCTCAGTGGGCCGTCTCAACCACAGCCACAATCACTGCACAAGCACCGTTACTGCACGGTCTCCGCATCTCCCTCACTGCACCAGCACCGTTACTGCACGGTCACCGCATCTCCCTCAGTGGGCCGTCTCAACCACAGCCACAATCACTGCACAAGCACCGTTACTGCACGGTCACCGCATCTCCCTCACTGCACCAGCATCGTTACTGCACGGTCACTGCATCTCCCTCACTGTACCAGCACCGTTACTGCACGGTCACCGCATCTCCCTCACTGCACCAGCACCGTTACTGCACGGTCACCGCATCTCCCTCACTGCACCAGCACCGTTACTGCACGGTCACTGCATCTCCCTCACTGCACCAGCACCATTACTGCATGGTCACTGCATCTCCCTCAGTGGGTCGTCTCAACCACAGCCACAATCACTGCACAAGCACCGTTACTGCACGGTCACCGCATCTCCCTCACTGCACCAGCATCGTTACTGCACGGTCTCCGCATCTCCCTCACTGCACCAGCACCGTTACTGCACGGTCTCCGCATCTCCCTCACTGCACCAGCATCGTTACTGCACGGTCTCCGCATCTCCCTCACTGCACCAGCACCGTTACTGCACGGTCACTGCGTCTCCCTCACTGCACAAGCACCGTTACTGCACGGTCACTGCGTCTCCCTCACTGGGCCGTGTCTACCAGCTATAATCGCTGCACCTGCACAGTCACTGCATCTCCCTCACTGCACCAGCACCGTTACTGCATGGTCACTGCATATCCCTCACTGCACCAGCACCATTACTGCACGGTCACTGCATCTCCCTCACTCAGGGACGGATGAGTGTGCCACGGGGCCCAGGGCAGCACAATTTTGTGCCCCCCCCTTGACACAGCGCATGCGCGGGGCCTCTGGAAGCGCGGGGCCTGGAGCAGCCACCCTGCTCGCCCTGCCGTAAATCCGCTGCTGCTCTCACTGCACCAGCACCGTTACTGCATCTCCCTCACTGGGCCGTCTCAACCACAGCCACAATCACTGCACCAGCACCGTTACTGCATCTCCCTCACTGGGCCGTCTCAACCACAGCCACAATCACTGCACCAGCACCGTTACTGCATCTCCCTACTGGGCCGTGTCAACCACAGCCACAATCACTGCACCAGCACCGTTACTGCATCTCCCTACTGGGCCGTGTCAACCACAGCCACAATCACTGCACCAGCACCGTTACTGCATCTCCCTCACTGGGCCGTCTCAACCACAGCCACAATCACTGCACCAGCATTGTTACTGCATCTCCCTCACTGGGCCGTCTCAACCACAGCCACAATCACTGCACCAGCACCGTTACTGCATCTCCCTCACTGGGCCGTGTCAACCACAGCCACAATCACTGCACCAGCACCGTTACTGCATCTCCCTCACTGGGCCGTGTCAACCACAGCCACAATCACTGCACCAGCACCGTTACTGCATCTCCCTCACTGGGCCGTCTCAACCACAGCCACAATCACTGCACCAGCACCGTTACTGCATCTCCCTCACTGGGCCGTCTCAACCACAGCCACAATCACTGCACCAGCACCGTTACTGCATCTCCCTCACTGGGCCGTCTCAACCACAGCCACAATCACTGCACCAGCACCGTTACTGCATCTCCCTCACTGCACTTTGTCCCCACTGCCACGTAGTCTTTGCCATGTCTCCGCCACAGATATGCATCCATCACAGCCACAATCATTGCACAGCACCCACCTCCCACAGAAAAGAGGATAAAAACCGTATCTTCTCCCCATGGAACTGGAGCTTTTCATTCCCAATAATGAACGTTCTGGGTACAAGCAGGCACACTGCACATTCATGGATGATCACTCACAGGCCCTTCTCCTCACCTTGAGGTCAGTATCCTGCTGCATGCCGCCCGGCTGGCTTGGGCCAGCAAAGCGCAGAAATCTCCCAGCACGAAGCCCTGCGAACACAGAAAGAAAACCCAAGTCCAACGGCGAAGAGCATCCGTGCCTCTGTGCGCACTGGAAACAAGGGCAGACGCCGTCCCAGCCAGGTGGAGGCACCTGCACAGACGTGTGTGTACGCAACCGGGTGCTGAGCCTGGCATAGGGAATCACCCCATTTCCATGCCTGGCAAACCAGGTGAGCACACAGCTGCAGTAACCCCAAAGGCAAGTGTGGGTGCACAATTCTATTAACAGGAAGGGGGCTGCACAGCAGTCTATGAATACCCCCCTGAAGGCTCGCCCCCTTGAGATTCAATGCAAACCCCCTACATTCCTGCAACACTGAAGCGCACAGTTAAAACCAGGGACATTAATGACACGGCTTCAGCAGCAACACAAACCCAGCCATGCCGCGTAGCCTGCATGTCACAGACTGCTCCCGCGATGCAGCATCCCAACACGCCTGACCCCTTCCCAACCAGCCTGCCTCTGCGTGGGCGATCTGCCTGCCCGTCATCGCCGCAGCGGCTGTGCCTGCAGCTGTACGGTTCGCATGGCGCCGTGTCTCCCCCCGGAATGCCGAAAGACCTGCCGGGAGCATGCTCAACCCTGCGAAAAAAGCAGCAGTGGCCAAGCAGAGCTCCGGGCCAGGCTGGGCGTGGGAAAGCAGAGGGTCTGCCCGGAAGAGGCTTTGCAGCCTGAACTCAAGCAAGTCCGCAAGCAGCGAGGCCTAGACGAGCGGCAGCCAGGCGTGCCAGTTGCTACAGCTGCTGGTTAGGGACCAGGCTGGTGGAACAGACAAAGCAGGACACGGAAACTGGCACCTTGCTCTCTGAAAAAGGAGGGGAAGCACCGGACTGCACAGGCTGAGGGGTGAGGGTAATGGGCTGTCAGTGGAGCTCAGCACAGCCGCCTTTGCCCAGCCCACACAGCCCCTCCCCCCGCACTCACCGCACTTCTCCGCGCCAGTCTGGCCAGGCTCACATCCTTGCCCAGCGGAAGGCCGGCAGTGAGCGCGCTCAGGATGGCCCGCCGCTGCTCTTCTGAAGGGGCTGGGACCGTCAGCTCGTGCAGGAACGCTGTCTGCACGTCGGCCAGGACGTCCCGAGGCCTGCACGTGGTGGCAACCACCAGGACAGGGTACCCGCTGAGGCACAAGCACAAGAGAAACGAGAGCTGCTAGGCACACGGCAGGGAACCCGCCAACAGCACCCCCGCCACCCAGCCGACGCTCTACTGCGTGCACGGGCCTGTCGGAGCTGCAGTTCTGCATGCAGACTGGGTCACTCCCCGCCCTTGCCCTGCCCCGCGCAACCCGCCCCTCTGCCCCGCGCAACCCGCCCCACTCTGCCCCGCGCAACCCGCCCCACTCTGCCCCGCGCAACCCGCCCCACTCTGCCCCGCGCAACCCGCCCCACTCTGCCCCGCGCAACCCGCCCCACTCTGCCCCGCGCAACCCGCCCCACTCTGCCCCGCGCAACCCGCCCCACTCTGCCCCGCGCAACCCGCCCCACTCTGCCCCGCGCAACCCGCCCCACTCTGCCCCGCGCAACCCGCCCCACTCTGCCCCGCGCAACCCGCCCCACTCTGCCCCGCGCAACCCGCCCCACTCTGCCCCGCGCAACCCGCCCCACTCTGCCCCGCGCAACCCGCCCCACTCTGCCCCGCGCAACCCGCCCCACTCTGCCCCGTGCAACCCGCCCCACTCTGCCCCGCGGCACCAGCAGGCTCCTGCCACAGCGACCCCCTGCCCGTGACATCACATCTTCCCGCCTCACAGCTCCCGTTACCCGCCCTCGCTCTCACCAGTGTCCCCCAGTGCCAGCCCGGCTCCGCCACACCCCAGAGATGCTGCATCTGGGCGAATGTCCCAGAAGAGCCAACCCTGGGAACTAAATCAGGGACCCCAGAGGCCAAAGCTCATTCCCCACAGGGCAGGGCTACTGCGACGGGGGATTCTGGAGGCTTTTAGAAATAAACTCAGCCAGGCTGGAAAATGACTCCACAGACCGATGGGCTGGCCCGGGAGCCAGGGCCTCGGCACGACGGTGCTTGCTGCCCCGCGGGTTCCCCAGTCAGAGACCGAAGAATCCCACAGGGGCAAGCTGCGGGGGAGGGGCCATACCTCGATCCAGCATCCCTGTCCAAGAGGAGGTGCCGTAGCGTGGCGACGACTCTGGAGTCCTCTCCCAGGCCATCTCGGTCTCGCCCCAGGACCTCTATGTCCTTCAGCAGGAGCACGCACGGCCGGAAGAGCTCGGCCTGGGCGAAGGCAGACCGGAGCTTCGTCTCGGTAGCGCCACTGGTATCTCCACAAACGCTAACGCAGTCCACCTGCCGGGGCCAAGCGAGAGCAGATTGAAGGAGGCTGAGGCCCAGGGGCAGGCCCTGCAGAGGGACAAAGCAGCAAGCCGGGTAAGAAATCCCCAGCTGGACACTCTCAGTGTTGTCAAGGCCCCGCACTAGAGAGAAGAGGCAGCAGCTGGCCACTCAGGCCAAGGCAGAAGGCGTGCGAAGGGGGCACAGCCAGGCTCTGGGCGGGAGAGCGGAAGAGGAGACCCAGGAAGGTGGAGGAACGTGGGAGCTGAGCTGGGCAAAAAGAAGCAGAGAGAGAAAGGCACCTGGGGCCATCTGGCCAACTCCCCCACAAGAGGTCATCCCAATGCGCAGCAAGAAAAACAAATCCGGTATGCGACCAGATTGGCTTACCGGGGGAATCCTTGGTGAGCTTACACACAAAAAGGAA
Source organism: Pelodiscus sinensis (assembly GCF_052426305.1). Lineage (NCBI taxonomy): Eukaryota > Metazoa > Chordata > Testudines > Trionychidae > Pelodiscus > Pelodiscus sinensis. The sequence goes on along the minus strand of NC_143054.1, from coordinate 200,166,884 downwards.
GCTGACAAGAAGTAGAACTTTGGACAGATGACTAGGGAGGAGTATAAATACAGCCGCTCCCCGAGTTGTGAACGGTCGAGTTACGACCGTGCGCACTTACGACCAAAGCTCCCATGGAGCGGTCGTAAAGGTGGTCCCCGAGTTACGAACGTGACCCACGCTTACGAACAGCGCGGTCGCGTGTAACTCAACGGGGTCCGAGTTACGACAGATCGAGTTACGGCCAAGTGTTTGGTCCGTAACGCGTTCGTAACTCGGGGAGAGGCTGTATGTTGCTCGAGAATGCAAGGGAGTTATCAGGAAGGCAAAAGCGCAATTGGAATTGCAGCTAGCAGGGGATGTGAAGGATAACCAGAAAGGTTTCTACAGGCATGTTAGCAGTAAGAGGATGATCAGAGAGGGTGTGGGGCCCTTACTGAATGACGGAGGTAACCTAGTGACAGATGGTGTGGGGAAAGCTGAAGTACTCAATGCTTTCTTTACCTCTGTCTTCACGGACAAGGTCAGCTCCCAGACAAATGCACCAGGCAACGCAGTATGGGAAGGAGGGAGGCAGCCTTTGGTGGGGAAAGAACAGGCTAGGAACTATTTAGAAAAGCTAAACGTACACAAATCCATGGGTCTGGATTTAATGCATCCGAGGGTACTGAGGGAGTTGGCAAATGTCATTGCAGAGCCTTTGGCCATTATCTTTGAAAACTCCTGGAGACTGGGAGAGATCCCGGATGATTGGAAAAAGGCAAATGCAGACCCCCATCTTTAAGAAAGGGAAGAAGGACGATCCAGGGAACTACAGACCCGTCAGTCTTACCTCAGTCCCCAGAAAAATCTTGGAGGGGATCCTCAAGGAATCCATTTTGAAGCACTTGGAAGAGGGGAAGGTGATCAGGAATAGTCAGCATGGATTCACCAAGGGCAAGTCGTGCCTGACCAATCTGATTAGCTTCTATGATGAGGTAACTGGCTCTGTGGACATGGGGAAGTCGGTGGATGTGATATATCTTGACTTTAGCAAAGCTTTTGATACGGTCTCCCATAATATTATTGCCAGCAAGTTAAGGGAATATGATTGGCTAAATAGACTGTAGGGTGGATAGAAAGCTGGCTAGACTGCCGGGCCCAGCGGGTAGTGATCAACGCTCGATGTCAGGTTAGCGGTCGGTTTCTAGCGGAGTGCCTCAAGGATCGGTTCTAGGGCCGGTTTTGTTCAATATCTGTATTAATGACATGAACGAGGGGATGGGTTGCACCCTCAGCAAGTTCGCAGATGACACTAATCTCAGGGGAGAGGTAGATACGCTGGAGGGCAAGGATAGGGTCCAGAGTGACCTGGACAGATTAGAGGATTGGGCCAAAAGAAATCTGATGAGGTTCAACAAGGACCAGTGCAGAGTCCTGCACTTGGGACGGAAGAATCCCAAGCATAGTTACAGGCTGGGGACCAACTGGCTAAGTAGCAGTTCAGCAGAAAAGGACCCAGGGTTACAGTGGATGAGAAGCTGGATATGAGTCAACAGGGCGCCCTTGTAGCCAAGAAGGCTAATGGCATATTAGGGTACATTAGGAGGAGCATTGCCAGCAGATCTAGAGAAGTGATTAAACTGCTTTATTTGGCTCTGGTGAGGCCACATCTGGAGTATTGTGTCCAGTTCTGGGCCCCCCACTATAGAAAGGATGTGGACGCATTGGAGAGGGTCCAGCGGAGGGCAACCAAAATGATTAGGGGGCTGGAGCACATGACCTATGAGAAGAGGCTGAGGGATTTGGGTTTGTTTAGTCTGCGGAAGAGAAGAGTGAGGGGGGATTTGAGAGCAGCCTGCAACTTCCTGAAGGGAGGTTCCAAAGAGGATGGAGAGAGGCTGTTCCCAGTGGTGACCGATGGCAGAACAAGGAGCAATGGGCTCAAGTTGCAGTGCAGGGTGGTCTAGGTTGGAGATTAGGAAAAACGATTTCCCTAGGCGGGTGGGAAGCCCTGGGCTGGGTTCCCCAGGGAGGGGGTGGAATCCCCATCCCTAGAGGTTTTTAAGTCTCGGCTTGACACAGCCCTGGCTGGGTTGGTTTAGATGGGGTTGGTCCTGCCTTGGGCAGGGGGCTGGACTGGATGACTCCTGAAGTCTCTGTCCGCGCTGGGATTCTATGACAGCAGGAGCAGGCAGAGAAGACGAGAGGTGCTCACAGGCCCAGGCTCTGACCAAACAGCAAACACTGAAAGCAGCCGCCAGGGAGGGAAGGGAAACCAGTGACCTTGGTGGGCAACGCCACAGCGGGAAATGCAGCCAGAAGCGAGGGGGTGCAGAAGGGACCCAGCATGCCCTGCAGAATGCTGGGCTCTTCTACCAGCGCTGCCCGCATGGGGACACCGGCGTAAGGGAAGGACACCGCTCCCATGCCGAGTGTGCTTGGAGCCCCATCAGGCCGCAGCAGACTAAGCTCAATAGACCAGGCTGTCTCCAGATACCCGGCAGGGGTCAGAGCTAGCAGGCTGCAGTGCAGAGTGCGGGCAGGCGATGGGGAAGGAGGGAGGGAGCATGTCACACAAGCAGCCTGTGTTACTTTCCTATTTCCCATTGCACACAGAGCTGCTCTGCCAGAGGAGGCAGGGGCGGGAGGGAGAGAACAGAAAGGCACCGCAGGCTGCGCAGCAGAAGTTACGACTGTTATTAAAGGAGGGGGCTCAGGCCTCGTGGGCGGGACTGAATCCCGGCGGGGTGACTCACAACTGGAGTGTCAGTGCGAAGGGGTGTGTTGTCTCTAGGAGGGAGGGGCAGGAGTGACTAAGCCGGCTTTGCGGGGAAGGAGATGCTGGTGGGGGAAAACCTGGGTGATGGGGGGGGGGGGGGGGAAGAGAGAGAGAGAGAGAGAGAGAGAGAGAGAGAGAGCAAACCCCTACCCCCCCAGCTCTGCACCAGCTGCCGAGTGCTCCCACTGCCGCGCTAAGGGCCAGGAGAGCACAGACCCAGGCCCAATCCGCCTGTGCAGTTCCATGAGGCGCCTCTCAAGGCTACATCCTGCAGGGCCTGGAGCGAGAGCTCTGATGCCCGGAGGCTCCGGTGCTAGCAGCTTTGTCTGCTTTGCCAGAGACACGTCTGACTCCTGCCCAGCTGTGTGTGCCGCGGGGGCACTTCCCAGCTGGGCAGATGTCCCCGCTCAGGGCCAGCAGCACCTGGGATCTCCAAGGACAGGCCTCTGCCTGCAGTTCTCCCAGAGGGAACTACACCGACCAGCCTACAACACCCTGCTTCACCATCGCTTCGACCATGGCCACGGCGCGGGCTGTACCTTGGGCCCATCACAGCATCCTTCTGCCAGAGTGACATTCCAAAGCCGCCTTCGGTCGGCGTTCAGCAGTAAACGCTTGAAAGCGCCACCAGAACCTTTTGTTCTGAACATTGCAGAGTCACAAACAGGCCCCGTTCCCGAGGCGCCTGTCGCTCAGAGGTTGTGCTGTAGGCCAGAGGAGCGCTGAGCGAGGCCCCCCACGAACGCCTGCCACATTGCGACGGCAACGGTCATGCCGAGACACAGATACAGACGGGGGTTATGAATGGCTGCATCTGCGTGTACTAGGGCTGGGCAAAACACAGCCTGCAGGCCGAATGCAGCCAGCCAAGCCACCGCATCCGGCCTGCAGATGCAGCGGGGAGCCTCAGGCAGGCTCCCTGCTTTCCCCCCACCCCGCACACACTGCTGAGAAAAGTGGCTGCGGGCCACAGCTATGAGCCTGGGGGACGGGGGAGAGACTTCCAGCTGCACAGCACAACCACCCTCACTAACCCGAACCAAGCCATTCTCACCTTCCAGCGCCCCTGCTCCCGCTCCACACCGAGCATCTGAACAGCGAGGCCACGTTCCTAGCATTAGCACAGATGAACCCCACACCACAGCTGGACAAACCCGCTCTGCGGTTTCCCCTGCACCGGAGGAAACCCACATGGGCTAGGCTGCTTTGCTGCCGGCCGTCTCCGGCTCCTGTGCCTGGCCTGAACGCTTTCGAGGAACTGGACGGGCAAAGACAACCAGGAAACACCATGGGCGTCCGTCCCCAGCTCGCCCGGAGAACAGCTCCAGAATTAGCCATCCCATCAGACCTCTCCCAGAGTCCTAGAGCTGCTCCACAGCTCCGAAATGGCACAAACCAAAGTTCCGAGGGCGAGCCAGTTTGGAGAGAAGGGGGGAAATCGTTCGCTTTTTAAGCTGACCAGATTTCGTTGTTTTGAACACCCTGCCCCCTGCATCTCAGGAACGGCTCAGTGCGGGCCAATAACTCTCCCTGGCAGCAGCCCGGGGGCCTGCTTTGGAGAGCACAGACCCTTTGGGGAGAAGCACTTCCTGATGCCCACAGTGCCTCGGCAGCCGAGCGCTGGGGACATACACACGCTGGGAGCTGTGTCCATCCAGGTATGTGTGTGGCCCCATCACCACAGCAGCTGAGTCATGAGAACCGTGTGTGCGTACACAAGGGAGGGGAGAGAGAGGTTAATAAAACGTTCAAGCACCTAGAGTCTGGAATGGGAGCTTTTACCAACACAAATTCTGGGGGCCACCCAAACTCTGCCACATGACGCTTCTCTGTCGTCTCAGTTCCTTATTCACAACGGTGCGCCTGTGTTGGAGGAAACTCCTGGGATTCTCTACCCGTGGTAAGTCCCCCAACCACCCGATCCCTCGTTGCGACCCACCTACAGGAATTACCTTGAACAAATGGAGATGGAGGCAGCTGCATGCAGCACGCACAGCCGTCATTTTCCCCCCGCCGCTGGGCCCTGCCAGTAGAACGCTGCCTGCTGCACAGAGTGCGGTCCCCCTGCAACGCAAAGGTAGCGATCCCTGTCACCCGCAGCGCCCGAGCCCTGCTCGCTCTCTGGCATGCCACTGCCGTCGCAGGGAGACTCTGCTCCCAACCTCCGCACCTCTCTGAGCAGACACCCCAGAAAGCCTGGGAGCCAAAGACAGCCAGCGCCCAGCCCACAGCACAAACCAGCCCCGAGATAAGGGAGCCGGGCCACACCGAGACCTCACCTGCTGCTCAGGTGAGGCCGGAGAGCATCACAGAGCTGTTTCACCACATCAGAGAGCCCGGAGGGAGACAGGCTGCTCCAAAGCTCGTGGCCATGGCGGCTCGGGGAAGAGGGCACAGCACTGTTAGTTGAGCCCGCCTGCAAGGCAAGAAAGACTCGCATGGGACATCGTCTCAAACCACCCAGCACCGCCTACAGCACCCATCCCGGGAGCAGAGCCAGGAACCCCTTTCTTCGCCATGCAGGGTCCTTCCGCCACCCCGGCAATGCGATCGGACCCTCGGAAATCCCCCGTGCACCCTCCTGTCAACTGCTGCTACCTTACCAGGTACAGAGACGTGTTCTGGATGTCAGCCAGGTACCCTAGAGACTGCTCTCCTTCCACCGCTCCTACGATCCCCTTCACCTTGAAGTACAGCTCTGGCCAGCTGACAAAGAGAAGCAGCCTGAATCCCCACAGCCGAGGCCTCCGAAGCAGGGTGAGCTTTTCATCACCTTCAGGCAACAGAGGCCTCTAGGCCCCTGGTTACACACATAATAAACCAGGACACGAGGGGACACAAGGGAGATGTCTAGACTGTGTCCCTCTGTCAGCAGAGGGATGCAGGTTAGGCAGGTCGACATAGCAAATGAGGCAGGGATTTAAATATCCCATGCCTAATTTGAATAAAAACGGCCACTGCGTTTTGCTGACTCAGCACTTCGTCGACAAACGTGGCAGTCTCGAGGGGGATCTGTCGAGAAAGAAGCCTTTTTTGGCAGATCCTGTAATCCTCCTTGCAGGAGGCATAAGGGATCTGTTGAAAAAGGCTTTCTTTCTCGACAGATCCCCCTCTAGACTGCCGCTTTCTGCCGACAAAGTGCTGAGTCGGCAAAACGCGGCGGCCATTTTTATACAAATTAGGCACAGGCTATTTAAATCTCTGCCTCATTTGCTATGTCGACCTGCCTAACCTGCATCCCTCTGCCAACAGAGGGACACAGTCTAGACATACCCAAGGAGACTATCCCCTCTCCCCTCCCAACTGGCAGACAGTGGGGAAGTATCTGTCCTGAAGTATTCTGAGCCTTTTGCACATTCTGTTGCTTAATAAACCCACTGCCTACGTGGGTGTTAGGTCAGTATAACTCCATCTCTAGGGCGCGGCTGTTGCACACCCGAGTGACACGCTTACACCAATACAGGTCGGTAGCTAGATCGGGCCCAAGAAACAAGTCTGCTCCCAGAATGAGCTTCTTTGACATAAAAAAAACCCACCAAAATTGTTTGTTTTATCCACATTTATTTTAAGAGTATCTTGGCTAGTCTAAAAAGCGCTCCACTGTGCACACACAACCGTGTCTGCAGACAGAACCACCTACTCGGCGCAGAGGTGTGTGCGTGCTAAGGCAGAGAAGAGCGTGGTAACCCCGGCTCTCTTGACAGAGATCACCAGGAACAAGAAGATGAATGACACTATTACATGTCAATGATCTCTGTTTACCATTACCAGATTTTGGTTTTGTTTTACCTGTTGGATAGCGGTTTTGACACTTTGAGTCAAACAGAAACCCACTTTTATGTCTTGAAATAACAGACAGGCACCAATTAACAGAAACAATTGCAAATATTTCAAAGGGGTCATTAGAGGTTTTGATGAGGGCAGTGTTTACCCGTTTCTATAGTAACAAAACCACTTTCAATGCTTCCTATCAGGCTTCAGTTTAAAGCAGACAGACAAAAGCTTTTAAATGCGATGGTTTGCGTACATATAGTGAAGATACATTTAGTCCAGCAACTGCTGGCATCTGCCACTTAACAAAGATGCACTAAATCAAAAAAGCCCCTCAGAGCAGAACAGGAATGTCCACATGGGGAAACAGACCAGCATAACTACCGAGGTTTAAATTCACACCTTAGGATAAACTGTTATAACATCCCCACTTAGGCCCGAATGTCTACTTCAATCGGCTTTTCTGTCGTGGAAAAGCTCCCTCCCCTTCGCTCCTCCCCTATCCTCTTTTCCCCACCAGTTTCTCTCTAAGGGCTGCTTTGCTGAGCAAAGAGGTAAGTGCATGCCCACTAAAAATCCAACCAAAACTTTTAATCCAAACCACCCCTGCAAGTCCCACAACAGATCAACTCTGAGCTGCAGGGACAGATCAGAACAGAGTCTATCGCGTGGCTTCAACTGGGAGAGAAGGGAAAAGTGGATCTTATAAGCGCCACCTGAAAAAGCAAAGGGAGATCTCTGCATACCTAAGAAATTTCTCTGAATTTCCTTCCAAAAACTCCGGATGTCCAGCAGTTGGAACACACAGGATATCACCCCCCTGGACTATCCTGCAACAAAGCAACAGGCACAGTGAACGATCAACTCTGTCAAGTTGTGCAGTGGTTCACACCCCCAGAATATTACACCAGTGAGAAACAGTCACTCAATCAGCAGCGCTACCTTTAGCTGAGCAAGAGGAGAGGCGGGGGGGGGGAAGGGAAAGGAAACTCAGCAGGGATGTAAACTCCCATTTAATTGGTTAAATGGTATGGGACTGAGTCCTGAGGAATGATCTGAAGGAAGAGCTTGAGGAAGCTTGGAGGTAGGTAGGGCGGATCAATAGTGGAGAACAGCTCTCGGTACTACCCCTAAACTATTTTGCTGAGTTAAGTAGGCAGCACGGTGAGACTTTCCAAATATTCCCAGCTTCGTTAGTGATCACTCTCAGTGAGCATTAGAGGGCTTAGTCAACTGTGCAGTGGTACTTTGGAGGTGCCCTGCTCGCTGTGAGGCAGCGAAGCATGGCTCTGAGATGCTCCCTTCTTCCTAGAGCAACTAAAGAGACAGGAATAATGTGTCAGCTTTACCGCAAGGCTAACCTGGGTGTTTGGAAGTGCTGGTGAAGAATATTGTCATAGACTCCTCTGGTGCTGTAGGCTGGGGAGGAGACTATTTCTATGTGCAGCTCCTTTGCAAAGGGTGGTATGGATAGCAAGGACCGACTTCCCTTTGTCTCTTCCATACCGGGAGCATCCCCATACCTCTGCAATGCAAACAATGGCCCCATTGAGTCTTAACGCAGCTGAACCATCCCGAGGAAGTTATGCCTCACTTACCCTCAACTTCCAGATGGTAACACCCTACAGCGCACTCATGCCAAGCCCGCTTTCCGCCCCACAGTGCTGAAAACCTGCTCTACTTTCTCCAGCCAAGGGGAGGAAGAGACAGCAGCTCCCTCCCCAGGCAGCTGGAGATGGTGCCAGTGCAGCGCTCCCACCAAGCATCTGGGACGTTAGCGGCCCCCCGCTGGCGCTGCCCCACCTGGGGGGCCGGCTGCCCAGCTCATTCCTTTCCCGTGCAGGTACCTCACCTTCCTCCGGCCCCAGGGCTTCTCCAGCAAGGCCATCCCCGGGAGGCCGCCCGCCCCCCCCGCATCCCCGCCCCGCGGGTACCTGGACGAGCAGGGGGGTCCCGCCCAGCGGGTCGCAGGCCAGGTTGAAGGCCAGCCCGGCCGGGATGACGGCCGCGCCCTCCGGCGGCTCCCGGGGCTCCTGCGGGAAGTCCCAGCGGGGCTGCAGGGCCCGCACGGCGGCCAGGTGCGCCCCGCCCGGCCCGGGCGGCTCCCGGCTCAGCCGCACCCACTCGCCCTGGAAGAGGCCGAGGCCGCGCAGGCCGCGCCGGGTCACCCACAGCGCCGCGCCCGCCCCGGCCCCCGCCTCGGCCGCCAGCCCCCAGGGCGCCGGGTCCCCGCGCAGCGCCCGCAGCCGGGCCGGGCCCGGAGCCGCGGGGCGCGCGAACAGCGACACCACGGGCGGCCCCGCGCCGGGCCCCTCCCCCCGCCGCGCCGGCCCCGCCCGCAGCGCCCAGCCCAGCGCCGCCGGCCGCACCGGCCACAGCGCCACGCGCCGCCCCGCCGCCAGCCCCAGCCGCCGCCGCCAGCCGCCGCGCAGCCACAGCTCGGCCCCGCCCGGCCCGCCCGCCCGCAGCGCCGCGCCCAGCAGCGCCGGCTGCGCCCCGGCCCGGCCCGCGGGCCGCACCGCCAGCACCAGCGCCGGGCCGCCCAGCCGCGCCGCCAGCGGGCCCGGGGCCAGCAGCACCGCCCCCCCCGCCGGCAGCTCGGCCGCCCGGGCCTCCAGGGGCCGCACCACCGCCAGCGCCATAGAGCGGCGCCCGGCCAGGGCAGGGAGCAGCGAGAGCGCGCGCAGAGCGGCGCCCGGAGACCATAGAGCGCGCGCAGAGCGGCGCCCGGAGACCATAGAGAGCGAGCGCAGAGCGGCGCCCGGAGACCATAGAGCGCGCGCAGAGCGGCGCCCGGAGACCATAGAGAGCGCGCAGAGCGGCGCCCGGAGACCATAGAGCGCGCGCAGAGCGGCGCCCGGAGACCATAGAGCGCGCGCACAGAGCGGCGCCTGGAGACCATAGAGAGCGCGCACAGAGCGGCGCCTGGAGACCATAGAGAGCGCGCACAGAGCGGCGCCTGGAGACCATAGAGAGCGCGCGCAGAGCGGCGCCTGGAGACCATAGAGAGCGAGCGCAGAGCGGCGCCCGGAGACCATAGAGAGCGCGCAGAGCGGCGCCCGGAGACCATAGAGAGCGAGCGCAGAGCGGCGCCTGGAGACCATAGAGAGCACGCAGAGCGGCGCCCGGAGACCATAGAGAGCGAGCGCAGAGCGTCCCGCCAGGGCAGGGAGCAGCGAGAGCGCGCGCAGAGCGGCGCCCGGCGACCATAGAGAGCGCGCAGAGCGGCGCCCGGAGACCATAGAGAGCGAGCGCAGAGCGTCCCGCCAGGGCAAGGAGCAGTGAGAGCGCGCGCAGAGCGGCACCTGGAGACCATAGAGAGCAAGCGCAGAGCGTCCCGCCAGGGCAAGGAGCAGTGAGAGCGCGCGCAGAGCGGCGCCCGGAGACCATAGAGAGCGCGCAGAGCGGCGCCCGAATACCATAGAGAGCGCGCACAGAGCGTCCCACCAGGGCAGGGAGCAGCGAGAGCGCGCGCAGAGCGGCGCCTGGAGACCATAGAGAGCGCGCAGAGCGGCGCCCGAATACCATAGAGAGCGCGCGCAGAGCGGTGCCCGGAGACCATAGAGAGCAGAGCGCGCGCAGAGCGGTGCCCGGAGACCATAGAGAGCAGAGCGCGCGCAGAGCGGCGCCCGAATACCATAGAGAGTGCGCGCAGAGCGTCCCACCAGGGCAGGGAGCAGCGAGAGCGCGCGCAGAGCGGCACCCGAATACCATAGAGAGCGAGCGCAGAGCATCCCGCCAGGGCAAGGAGCAGTGAGAGCGCTCGCAGAGCGGCGCCTGGAGACCATAGAGAGCAGAGCGCAGAGCATCCCGCCAGGGCAAGGAGCAGTGAGAGCGCTCGCAGAGCGGCACCTGGAGACCATAGAGAGCAGAGCGCAGAGCATCCCGCCAGGGCAAGGAGCAGTGAGAGCGCTCGCAGAGCGGCACCTGGAGACCATAGAGAGCAGAGCGCGCGCAGAGTGTCCCGCCAGAGCAGGGAGCAGCGAGAGCGCACGCAGAGCGGCGCCCGAATACCATAGAGAGCGCGCGCAGAGTGGCACCCGGCAACCATAGAGAGCGCGCGCAGAGCGGCGCCCGGCGGCCATAGAGCGCGCGCAGAGCAGCACCCGGCGACCATAGAGAGCGCGCGCAGAGCGTCCCTCCAGGGTAGGGAGCAGCGAGAGCGTGCGCAGAGCGGCGCCCGGCGACCATAGAGAGTGAGCACAGAGGGCACCCGAATACCATAGAGAGCGCACGCAGAGCGCCCCGCCACAGCCAGGACCATAGAGAACGAGCGCAGAGCGGCGCCCAGCTACCATAGAGAGCGAGCGCAGAGCGGCTCCCTGCCACAGCCAGGGCCATAGAGAAGGAGCGCAGACTGGTGTCTCTCTACTGTAAAGAACAAACACAGAGCCCCCTGCTGGAGCCAGGACCACTGACAGTGTCGAGCCCCCTGCAGTGTCCATTGCCACCATAGAGAGCGGGCGCAGAGGCCTACCAGAGCCAGGATCATAGAGAGCCAGTACAGAGCCCCTGCTAGAGCCAGAACTGCGGGCGGGGGCGGGGGCGGGCGCTTGCTCTCCATGGTCCTAGCTCGGGCAGGGCGCTCTGCTATGGCTCTCCATGTGCCACAGGCAAGCGCTGCCTTCACACTCTACAGCCCTGGCTCCGGGGGGTGCGCTGCGCTCCCTGTCTATGGAACAGAGCTGGGACTCTGGAGGGAGAGCGCAGAGCTCCCCACCGGCGCCGATCCCATAGAGAGAGAGCGCAGAGCTCCCCACCGGCGCCGATCTTATAGAGAGAGAGCGCAGAGCTCCCCACCGGCGCCGATCTTATAGAGAGAGAGCGCAGAACTCCCCACCGGCGCCGATCTTATAGAGGGAGAGCGCAGAGCTCCCCACCGGCGCCGATCTTATAGAGAGAGAGCGCAGAACTCCCCACCGGCGCCGATCTTATAGAGAGAGAGCGCAGAGCTCCCCACCGGCGCCGATCTTATAGAGAGAGAGCGCAGAGCTCCCCACCGGCGCCGATCTTATAGAGGGAGAGCGCAGAGCTCCCCACCGGCGCTGATCCCATAGAGAGAGAGCGCAGAGCTCCCCGCCGGCGCCGATCTTATAGAGAGAGAGCGCAGAGCTCCCCACCGGCGCCGATCCCATAGAGAGAGAGCGCAGAGCTCCCCGCCGGCGCCGATCTTATAGAGAGAGAGCGCAGTGCTCCCCACCGGCGCCGATCCCATAGAGAGAGAGCGCAGAGCTCCCCGCCGGCGCCGATCTTATAGAGAGAGAGCGCAGTGCTCCCCACTGGCACCGATCCCATAGAGAGAGAGCGCAGAGCTCCCCGCCGGCGCCGATCTTATAGAGAGAGAGCGCAGTGCTCCCCACCGGCGCCGATCCCATAGAGAGAGAGCGCAGTGCTCCCCACCGGCGCCGATCCCATAGAGAGAGAGCGCAGAGCTCCCCACCGGCGCCGATCCCATAGAGAGAGAGCGCAGAGCTCCCCGCCGGCGCCGATCTTATAGAGAGAGAGCGCAGTGCTCCCCACTGGCGCCGATCCCATAGAGAGAGAGCGCAGTGCTCCCCACCGGCGCCGATCCCATAGAGAGAGAGCGCAGAGCTCCCCACCGGCGCCGATCCCATAGAGAGAGAGCGCAGTGCTCCCCACTGGCGCCGATCCCATAGAGAGAGAGCATAGAGCTCCCCACCGGCGCCGATCCCATAGAGAGAGAGCGTAGAGCTCCCCGCCGGCGCCGATCCCGTAGAGAGAGAGCGCAGAGCTGCCCGCCGGCGCCGATCCCGTAGAGAGAGAACGCAGAGCTCCCCGCCGGCGCCGATCCCGTAGAGAGAGAACGCAGAGCTCCCCGCCGGTGCCGATCCCGTAGAGAGAGAGCGCAGAGCTGCCCGCCGGCGCCGATCCCGTAGAGAGAGAACGCAGAGCTCCCCGCCGGCGCCGATCCCGTAGAGAGAGAACGCAGAGCTCCCCGCCGGCGCCGATCCCGTAGAGAGAGAGCGCAGAGCTCCCCGCCGGCGCCGATCCCGTAGAGAGAGAACGCAGAGCTCCCCGCCGGCGCTGATCCCGTAGAGAGAGAGCGCAGAGCTGCCCGCCGGCGCCGATCCCGTAGAGAGAGAACGCAGAGCTCCCCGCCGGCGCCGATCCCGTAGAGAGAGAACGCAGAGCTCCCCGCCGGTGCCGATCCCATAGAGAGAGAGCACAGAGCTCCCCACCGGCGCCGATCCCATAGAGAGAGAGCGCAGAGCTCCCCGCCGGCGCCGATCCCGTAGAGAGAGAGCGCAGAGCTCCCCGCCGGCGCCGATCCCGTAGAGAGAGAGAGAGCGCAGAGCTCCCCACCGGCGCCGATCCCATAGAGAGAGAGAGCGCAGAGCAGTTTCTCAGGGCTGGAACCATAGGCTATGTCTACACTACATGGTTCCGTCGACGGAGCCATGTAGATTTGTTTATTGGGCAAAGGGAAATGAAGTGGCAATTTAAATAATCGCCGCTTCGTTTAAATTTACATGGCTGCCGCGCTGAGCCGACAAACAGCTGATCAGATGTTTGTCGGCTCAGCGCACTAGTCTGGACACTCCCCTGCCGACATCAAAGCCCTTTGTCGGCAGCCCCGGTAAAGCTCATCCCACGAGGAATAACGGGGCTGCCGACAAAGGGCTTTGATGTCGCCTGGGGAGTGTCCAGACTAGTGCGCTGAGCCGACAAACAGCTGATTAGCTGTTTGTCGGCTCAGCGCAGCAGCCTGGCAGCCATGTAAATTTAAATGAAGCGGCGATTATTTAAATCGCCGCTTCATTTCCCTTTGCCTATAACCCTCATCTATATGGCTCCGTCGATGGAGCCATGTAGTCTAGACACAGCCATAGACAACACACACAGAGCATCCTACCAGAGCCAGGTCCGCTGAAAGTGATTTGCAGAGGGACCCAGCACAACAGTGCCTTTCTCTATCATAGAGAGTGACTGCAGTGAGCCCCACCACACCAAGCCCCTTGGAGACAGAGCACAGCCATGTCTTGGCACCACGGAGAGGGAAGGCAGAGCACCCCCTTGACATCAAAGATAGGTTGTGCAGTGCAGTCCACTAGAGCTAGGACCATGGAGAGCAAGTGAAGAGCTGTGCTTCTGCAATATAGCAAGTAAGCACAGAGCATCCCACCATGGCCATGGAGACTGTGCGCCATGGAGTGCAAATGTAACCACCACCAGGCGGATTTGAACCTGGGATCTCTGAAGCAGAGTATAGGAGCCTCTACCCTCTGAGCTAAAAGCCAACTGACTCCCAGCCCATGCTGTAGAGGTCTCTTGATCTGAACTGTTGCTGTGGTCTAGGTACCACTTGCATTGCTCAGTAACTACACTAGGTGTGTGAGTTACACAATCACAGATCTGCCCCACGGCACCATGGAGAGCAAGTGCAGAGCATCCGAGCAGAGCCAAGACCATGGAGAGAGCACCTAGCAGCCAATCTCTTCCATAAAGCACGAGTGCAGAGCCAGGGGCAGATGACCATTTTGCGGGGCCCAGGGCAGCACAATTTCGCGGGGCCCCCCTTTGCCATGGCGCATGCGCGGGGCTTCTTGAAGCACGGGGTCTGGGGCGGCCGCCCTACTCGCCCTGCCCTATATCCGCCCCTGTGCAGGGCACCCTGGCAGAGCCAAGGCCATAGAGAGTGAGCACAAAGTGCCCTGCCCCTTTACCATGGAAAGCGAGTGCAGAGAGCCCCCCCCAGAACCAGAACTAAGGAGAGCGAGTGCACAGCCTGGAGAGAACACGCACAACTAACCTCTGTTACACTCACGGCTTTGCATTGTAGTCTGCAAAGAACCTACAGGGTTGTATCCTATAGGCCATTGGCTTTAGCAGTTAACATGAGGCTAACTTGGGCATTGATAAATGTAGGTAATCCACAAGTTGTGGAGAGCTGGAAGTAGGATGTGAGGGGTAGCTTTGTCCATAATGACCTCAGCCAACCACAGAACATGAACTGACACCAGCTTCTGGAAAGTTTGGGATGGAACATCCAACTGTAAAGCTTCCATGGCAACGAATTGATACTAAGCTATGGAAAAGGGCACCTTAACGTTGGTAAAGGGAAGAAATACAAACAAGGAAGAGGGGGAAACCCCACTGCCTATGCATCAGGCCTGGTACCGTCAGCATAACATATTATAAAAGTGGCATCCCAGGTTGACAGGGGATATATAGAGCCCTGGGGGGGGACAAGAGAGATGGCCACTGGGGAAGATGAGAAAGGTGACAGTGCTGAGGAAGACAATGGCTAACGTTTCAGGTTGTTCTGCAAGGAACAGTGTAAGCATGGGTGTTCCAATGTACTTTCTGTAGGTGTATTTCTATCTGACTTGCTGACTTTGCTATTAATAAATTATTTATTTTTAAATATAAAGGAGTTCCTACGGTGTGTGCGCACCTCGGGGTTCCCAACCACAGAAGAAGTGCAATAATTATCTGATGAGGACAAGAACCTGTCAACCCTCAAAATGATAGCTGGGGATCTTGGCTACAGGGCAGTCTCTGTCACTGAGGGTGAGTGCAAAGTGCCCTGCCAGAGCCAAGGCCCTAGAGAACGAGTGCAGAGCATCACAGAGCGTCCCACCAAAGCCAGGACCAGGGAGGACAAAGAGCAGAAGAGATCCTTGGCAAGGCCTGACCGGAACAGCCCCTGCTCCCTGCACAGCCAGCAGTCGCAGGAATAGAGCAGCTCATTACAACCCCGACAACAGCCGCCTCTCAGCCTAGTGCCAAGCTTCCCTCCCTTGCAAGCTGTTTGCCTGTCGCCTCAGCCCACATCAGCAGTTCTGGCCTTGGACCATGGCTCTGTTGCACTAGGTGCTGCCCAAGCACTGGAAGATGACATGGGCCCCATTGCTGCACAAATGCAGGACAAAGAAATGGTCCTAACCCTGCAGCCAGTCTAGCATGAATAGGGATGAGAGAGGGGGTGTAATAGACACATGGAGGGAGTCAGGGGAAGGGAGCTGTGAGCTGTAAGAAGCAGCTGTCCCAACTCACCATCTGCCAAGCCAGCAACCCCTTTGTCCGAACGACAGACGAGAGTTTGAAGGAAAACAATGATGAGGCCTTGAACAAATGATAGGCAGGCTAAGCCAAGCTTTATAATGGAAGCTAGTTGCTGTCTAATCTATGCTAAATGCATACAGAAAACCAGTCTCCTCTGCCAGCCATCCTTGTGCGAGGGAGGAGAACCCGTTCTCTGACTCCAGTAGAGTGGGGGCCCATTTTCACAGGGCTCTTTCTCGACTGTAGATCCTCCAATATCCCCAAATCTCATCACTGTCTGCACTTTCAGATTCAGTTTGGCATCCCAAGCTGACCTCACGCAGATGTGATGCAGGACAGACCAGTAGCTGCTTGTGTCCAGGGGGAGACGTGTCTGTGGATCCCAAGGCATCTCTTTTTTGTGTCAGAGAAAATAATCAGACTGATTGTGACAGGCTGGAGCCCCTGGGATGCCAGCTGAGGTGCTGAGATAGCACTGAGTCAGTATGCTCTGCCAGGCTGCGCCCCTCTGTCTTGCTGAGCCAGGCACTAACGCCTTCTCCAGCAAAGCTCACAAGAAGGGCCAGCACCAGCTGCAGAAATACAGACACTGAGATCAGCTTTGGGACAACTCAGCATAAGGGACTCGCCCTGGCATGAGATGTTGGGGTACAAACCCAAAGTGATATGAAGCTCGTCTCCTTCCTCAATGTGGCGGAAGGTAGGCAAAGCTTCTGCCCCAGGTGGAAATTAAATAACCTGGATTATAGTATAATAAGAAATAAGTATTAATGATGAAAAGTGGTTAAAGAGATAGCAAACAGAACAAAGCAGATTGCTAAGAAAACATTACAAAGCATGCCGTCTACGCTAGATTCGCTACAAAAAACTGGTTACAGCTAATAATTTCTCATCGTAGACATTATTTGAGGGCCTGTCTACACTGGCAAGATACTGTGCTGTAAACATCTCACTTGGGAGTATGAAAACACACACACGTGCACACACCCAAGCATGGCAAGATACCGCGCCATAAAGCACTAGTGTAAACAGGCATCTAGCGCTGGGAGCAACTTCATGGATGTGGTTTGCCTACAGCATGCCATGAGCACACTGCCGCCTTCAAGTGCTGCCTGGACTGCACTTTAATCTTAGAAGTGTAGACAAAGCCAAAGGTGGAGTCCTTCACAGGCCAGAGGTCCATAGACCTGGGTCCAGCAGTTCTTCCCCCAACCTTTCTGTTACAGTCCTTTTGTTTCCAGGTGTTTTCAAGTACCTCCTTGGGGTGGGGAGACAGAAGTGAAGCAAGCTGAAAACAATCATTGTTTTCCTTCCCTATCTTACACAGAATTTCCATATAGTGAGAAACCTCTCTTTGATTCCTCCTTCCCCCCCACTTGAGTGTCCCCCCTGCCTGGTGGAACAGTTCATCAGACCAAGGAGTAGGTTAGTACCAAGTGATCAGGGGAGCTGACAGCCGGGCCAGGCCCCTGGACAAGGTGTGGGAGAGAAGGCTGTCTCGGTGCTCCTGAAGGGCCTCAGATGAAAGGGGCAGAGCCAGGGCAGCCAGCCCAGAGCTTGCCATGCTAGCCCCCCATATCCCTTAGAGCCAGTCAGCTGGGGCTATGCAGCACTCCTGCAGCGACTTAAAGGACCTGGGAGCGCTGGGCTCCAGGGCAGTTCCCCCTCCCTCCCCCTTCCCCGCAGGCCTGCAGGTCACCAGGAGTCAATAGCAATATGGAACATCCCCGGGAAGGCCAAACCTAGTCATGGTCCATTGTAGTAGCTGATGGGCCATTAAGACCTGTCAGGCTTTTCCATTGTAGCCCCTAAGGTATCAGCCCTGGGAGTGACCCAAGACAGCAAATATGAACTACAAGATGCAGAAGTCAACGCTCTTAACTTCAAACACAAACATGCAACACGTCTACAAACGGGATAATCCCCAGCAGAAATTCATTCCCTTTCCAATGAGACCTCACACCAGCTATCTTGCATGAACCTTATCTCATAAGGTCAGTAGGCTTGCCTCTGGAAATTTCCACTACATGCATCTGACGAAGTGGGTCTTTGCCCACAAAAGTTTATGCTCCAACACTTCGGTTAGTCTATAAGGTGCCACAGGACTTCTCGCCGTTTTTGCAGATTCAGACTAACACGGCTACCCCTCTGATACTGCACACTGTGTGGACGTCTGCAGAGAACTATCCATGATGACTCGAAGATCTCGTTCCTGATTAGTTGTAGCTAAATTAGCCCCCATCATATTGTATGTATAGTTGGGGTTATTTTTTTCCAATGTGCATTACTTTACATTTATCCACATTCAATTTCATTTGCCATTTTGTTGCCCAATCACTTAGTTTTATGAGATCTTTTTGAAGCTCTTCACAGTCTGCTTTGGTCTTAACTACCTTGAGCAATTTAGTATCATCTGCAAACTTTGCTGCCTCACTGTTTACCCCTTTCTCCAGATCATTTATGAATACATTGAATAGGATTGGTCCTAGGACTGACCCTTGGGAGACACCACTAGTTACCCCTCTCCATTCTGAAAATTTACCATTTATTCCTACCTTTTATTTCCTGTCTTTTAACCAGTCCTCAGTCCATGAAAGGATCTTCCCTCTTATCCCATGACAACTTAATTTACATAAGAGCCTTTGGTGAGGGACCTTGTCAAAGGCTTTCTCAAAATCTAAGTACACCAGGCATGTCCAAAGTCCGGCCCGGGGGCCAATTGCGGCCCGTGTTCCGGTTTAATACGGCCCCACAGGTAATTTGGCAATATCTATCTTTTATGGCCCCCAACGAATCCATATGTATTGAGATGAATACATTGTAAAATCTCAGTTAATATCAGTTGGTCTAAATCAGTTACAAATATATTTGGACACAACATGTATACTTGGTGTTATGTTCCTGTTCATATTTTTTGAACTTAAAAGTTGACAGACAACCTTTATTACCAATAATATGTAATGTACTTTACAATGTTCCTGAAATATATTTCAGCTTCCTGGATTTTTTTTTCATCTGGCCTTCAGATATGAAAGGCAGAGTGATTTAACACCTGTTTAGATTTGTCATCTATGTGACGAAATAAAAAGTATGCCGTTTGCAATAAACTTTGCATAAAATAGTTAATTTGCATTTAATTTTAATGGTTCAAAGAATGTCAGGCAAAATGGTCGGCCCTCACGCATGTTCACTTCATCAAATCTGGCCCTCTTTGAAAAAAGTTTGGACACCCCTGAAGTACACTATATCTACTGGATCCCCGTTGTCCATATGTTTGTTGACCCCTTCAAAGAACTCTAATAGTTTAGTAAGACATGATTTCCCTTTACAAAAACCATGTTGACTTTAGCCCAACAAATTATGTTCTTCTATGTGTCTGACAATTTTATTCTTTACTATTGTTTCAACTAATTTTCCCAGTACTGACGTTAGACTTACTGGTCTGTAATTGTTGGGATCGCCTCTAGAGCCCTTTGTAAATATTGGCGTTACATTAGCTATCTTCCAGTCATTGGGTACAGAAGGGCTGCATCTAGATTGGCATGATTTTCCAGAAATGGTTTTAACGGAAAAGTTTTCCGTTAAAAGCATTTTCAGAACAGAGCGTCTAGATTGGCACGGACGCTTTTCTACAAAAGCACTTTTTGCAGAAAAGCGTCCGTGCCAATCTAGACGCGCTTTTCTGCAAAAAAGCCCCAATTGCCATTTTCGCGATCGGGGCTTTTTTGCACAAAACAAATGTGAGCTGTCTACACTGGCCGTTTTGCGCTAAAGCTTTGCGCAAAAGAGACTTTTGCCTGAATGGGAGCAGCATAGTATTTCCGCAAGAAGCACTGATTTCTTACAGTAGGAAGTCAGTGCTTTTGCGGAAATTCAAGCAGCCAGTGTAGACAGCTGGCAAGTTTTTGCGGAAAAGCGGCTGATTTTCCGGAAAAACTGGCCAGTCTAGACACAGCCAAGCTGATTTAAAGGCTAGGTTACAAACCATAGTTAATAGTTCCATAATTTCACATTTGAGTTCTTTCAGAACTGTAGGGTGAATGCCATCTGGTCCTGGTGACTTGTTACTGTTACGTTTATCAATTAATTCCAAAACCTCCTCTAATGACACTTCAATCTGTGACAAGTCCTCACATTTGTCACCTACAAAGGACAGGTCAGGCTTGGGAATCTCCCTAACATCCTCAGCCGTGAAGACTGAAGCAAAGAATTAATTTAGTTTCTCCACAATGACTTTATCATCTTTAAGTGTCCTTTTGTATCTCGATCGTCCAGGGCCCCCACTGGTTGTTTAGCAAGCTCCCTGCTTCTGATGTACTTAAAAAACATTTTATCACCTTTTGAGTTTTTGGCTAGCTGTTCTTCAAACTCCTTTTTGGCTTTTCTTATTACATTTTTACACTTAATTTGGCAGTGTTTATGCTCCTTTCTATTTACCTCACTAGGATTTGACTTCCACTTTTTAAAGGATGTCTTTTTATCTCTCACTGCTTCTTTTACATGGTTGTTAGGCTACGGTGGCTCTTTTTTAGTTCTTCTACTATGTTTTTAAATATGGGTTATACATTTAAGTTGGGCCTCTATTGTGGTGTCTTTGAAAAGTGTCCGTGCAGCTTGCATGGATTTTACTTTAGTCACTGGACCTTTTAATTTCTTTTTAACTAACCTCCTCATTTTTGCATAGTTCCCCTTTTTGAAATAAAATGCCCCAGTGTTGGGCTGCTGAGGTGTTCTTCCCACCAAAAGGAATGTTAAATGTTATTATATTATGGTTACTATTTCCAAGCGGTCCTGTTATAGTTACCTTTGGACCAGATCCTGTGCACCACCCAGGACTAAATTGAGAATTGCCTCTCCCCTTGTGGGTTCCTGTACCAACTGCTCCAGTCGTTTAAGGTATCAAGAAATTTTGTCTCTGCATCTCGTCCTGAGGTGACATGTACCCAGTCAATATGGGGATAGTTGAAATTCCCCGCTATTATTGAGTTCTTTATTTTGATAGCCTCTCTAATCTCCCTTAGCATCTCAGGGCATGTTCAGTTCCTAAGCATATTTTCCCAAAGCACATGGAAGGCCACATCGCACTGACATGGGGGAGCCCGCAGGGTTTGCTTGGAACACCTGCCCCAATTAGCAGCTGTTGGTCCAACGAGGCATTAAGGGGATTCTGCTGAGCACTGAGATGGGGGCTCATTAACCCACAAAGATATAAGGGGGGGCGAGAGTGGCTTTGTTATCCTCCATCCAATATTTTCCCTCATGTGATTGTTTCTCTTCCATCAGCCGGCCTCCATGTTCTTTCTCTGCCACCACATTCCTTCAGCCTCACCATCTCCCTCTAAACCCCACATGGCCACACCCATTCCCTCCCTATCTGCGGCCTGGGGCACCGAAGACAGACAGGCTGTGTCTAGACTGGCCACTTTTTCCGGAAAAGCAGCTGCTTTTCTGGAAAAACTTGCCAGCTGTCTACACTGGCCACTTGAATTTTCGCAAAAGCACTGATGATCTCATGTAAGATTGTCAGTGTTTTTGCGGAAATACTATGCTGCTCCCGTTCGGGCAAAAATCTTTTTCTGAAAAACTTTTGCACAAAAGGGCCAGTGTAGACAGCTCAGATTTGTTTTCCACAAAAAAGCCCCGATCGCGAAAATGGCAATCGGGGCTTTTTTGCGGAAAAGCGCATCTAGATTGGCCACGGACGCTTTTCCGCAAAAAGTGCTTTTGCGGAAAAGCATCCTGCCAATCTAGATGCGCTTTTCCAAAAATGCTTTTAACGGAAAACTTTTCCATTAAAAGCATTTCTGTAAAACCATGCCAGTGTAGATGTAGCCACAAGGTGTGTGAAGCAACATCTTTGTGAAAAGGGCTCGCCCAGGCATGACAGGTGTGTTGCTCTCTTATCACTTCTCTGTGCAAGTCCTGATCGT